>NC_073351.2:23931250-24278125 GCF_027580225.2 Misgurnus anguillicaudatus | reverse complement strand
AAACTGACACAAAGACATTAATTAGTATCATTCCACATACAACAATGTCGGAACGGTCCTCTTTCTCCACACTTGTAAGCACTGGTGCGTAGATTCGCATACTCTTGACGTGATGACGTATTACGTGAGGTCGTGCTGGCGCATCACAGGACCGGAGATAGATGAAAAGTTGTGGTTTAAAAGTGCATATTTTAAATTTTTTTTGTCAAAAATGACAATCGTTTCGCTAGATAAGACCCTTATGCCTCGTTTGATATCGTTTAGAGTCCTTTAAAACTGCAATTTTAAACTGCATTAAAAATGTTAAGTATTGGGGTCCATCAAGGTCCATCAAAACGAGAAAAATCCTGGAATGTTTCCCTCAAAAAACACAATTTCCTCTCAACCGAACACAGAAAGACATAACATTTTGGATGAGATGGTGGTGAGTAAATTCTCTGGATTTTTTTTTAAGAAAATGGACTAATCCTTTAAAGATATCAAGGATATTTTTCGCACAATGTAAATAGAATGATCTCATTTAGAAAGCAGTAATTCACAAAAAAAAAACTTCAACAAAATACATTCGTTCAGACACGTTTGAGTAAACCATTTCATAACAAGCGAAGTATACGGTAGGGCACAACATGAAAACAGGCGAGAGGAAAAAAGCTGAAATGAAAATGTGAAGAAAACCGAGAGAAAGGAGGGGGTGTGTGTACGACACATGCCCCAGTCAGATATGACAGTTGAGCAGGGTTGTGCTGTGGCGCTACAGCTCGGCGCTGCGTGGTGTGTGTTGTTGTCTCGCGTGCGGGTTGCCAGCTCGGGACTGGAACTGTCGTCGTTGTGACAGTGACGTATGAGTCTTAGCGCTGTCGGTGAGATGACTCTCGCTGCTCCGCGCTCTCAACGCTCGACGCACATGCGCGCATACACACACTGAGCACAGCTGTGATCTGGAGGGTTTGGGAACAGTGGATACTTCACTCTTCTTGGTTTCGCTCATTAACATAACATAACAGATGAGAAGACTTTATCTAAAGATGTGACACTGGAACTAGACTCAATTACATTTGTGCATTTGGCAGATGCTTTTATTTCAAAACGACTTATATAGTGCCTTAGAAAGTATATGTTTTCAGTACATGCGTTCCCTGGGGATCGAACCAACGACGTTTGCGCTGCTAATGCAATGATGTACCAAAAACACTGATTTATAATATACCATTTAAGTATTACAGAGGTACTGGAGGCTCAATCTGGAGTTTTATAGTGCGTAGAAGTCAAGTTAGGAAAAATAACAGTCCTGTAAATTCAGCAAGGGTCAGCAAGAGGGTGTAAAATTGACATTTACGCATTTGGAAGATGCTTTTATCTAAAGCGACCTACACTGTGTGCTCCTGGGAATTAAACCCACAACCTTTTAAGCTGCTAACCCGGTGCATTACCAGTTGAGCCACAGAAGCACGTGTAGCAAACTTACGAATGCGTTTGCTTCTTGTGTAACGTTTAAAGTGGACTTCAGGGGAAACAAAATTGCAACCTAAGTAGCCCGACTCCTGTCTCAATTTTTCTCCTCGTTTTCCCTCTCTCTCAACACGCAGTTACACACATACTAGTAGGGGTCTCTCTCACCCTGACACTTTTATACAGCAGCTGGAGTCTGACAGCACTCTCTATAAATCACACAGACATGTCAGCACACCTCACACACTCTCCTATTCTCTTTACTTTCTTTCTCCCTCTCACTCTCCCCGCCAGGCTCACATTTTGCAGTGACAACAAAGTGTTGACGTTGACTAGCTGTAGATAACGCGCGGTAGCCCCCTCTCTATCTTTTACTTTCCCCGCGCGCTGCATCGCATACAGCGTGTTCACTCTCTTAGTTTAGGGCTGCTTTGGAGTCAAACGTCCTCCCTGAGGAAAGCAAAGCGGGGTGGTTTTAGCGAGGCTATGACATGGAAAGAGAGTATGTGTACTTTGAGTGGCAGAACATGGCTAGTGTAGCGTGGCCGTGTGTTAGCCTAGCGCAGTGCTATCGCCCATGACACGGCCCTACCGAGGCCACAGAGCTCATTGTGCATTCGAACCTCCACACCCCACAGATCTCACAACCGTGCAACTGTGTGCATGCATGCGTGTGTTGTATTTTGTATGTAGCCTGTCAGTTTGTGTATCTGTGTGTGTGTGCTGTTGTTTGGTGGCTGACGATTGGGTGAAATTTTACATCACAAACCACCTACACCTACAGTACCTCACTTTACTTTTACAAAATATTTTGTGCGTTGGGAATTATTTACAGACTAAGACTAGGAAAATGTATTACCGTATTTTTCGGACTATAAGTCACACTTTTTTCACAGTTTGGTGGGTTCTTGAACTTATAGTCAGGTGTGTCTTATACGTCAAAATTATTTCATATGAACCAAGAGAAACCATTACCGTCTACAGCTGCGAGAGTTCGCTCTATTCTGCTCCTGTATTTATGTAATTCAATGCATTCAGTGATGCAGAATGACTTCGGGACGTTTTTGAATTTGATTTGGCTTGTCGTGTTAATTTAGCCTATTTAGCCTCCCAGGTATGTTCTGTATGCTATTGTGTATCGTTTAAATAACTGTTTTTGTTACTTAAATATGTACGGACACCTATTCAGGCTGCTGTTCTGTGCTATTGTTTAGTTGAATAACATGCCTTTCCAGATTAATTATCTGTTCTGTTCTACGGCTTGGATTTTGTGAAATCATTTTCTTAATAAACGCGACGTATAGTCCAGTGCGACTTATAGTCCAGTGTGACTTGTATATGTTTTTTCCTCTTCAAAACACATTTTTGAATGATGCTACTTATACTCCAGAGCGACTTATGCTACGTACACACCAAACATGGGTCATCACGTTACTGGCTCTAGATTACTCGCGGGATTTGTCTTGCGAATTTTCCGCTCGACGAATGGCGAAGACACGTTTGAGGCGAATAGCTTGCGCCCTTATCGCCTCATTTGCATCGCCCCATGCGAGGACGCATCTAATCGCGTCTTTGCATTGACTTTGTATGTAATCTACTCGCGCAAATCGTTGAACTCGTGTCTGGTGTGAACCCACAGTTATAGTTTGAAAAATACAATAAGTAAAAATCAATTTGGATTTAGCTCAATTGGTAAGCATTGAATTAGGAGCGCTAAGGTCATGGGTTCGATTTCCAGGAAATGCATGCTGAAAAAATATAAATATGTGTAGTCAATGTAGTAGAGGGCCGGTTGGCATGCAAATATTTTTCGAATATTATTGCGCATATGGGAGGAAAGTGCGTAAATATAAGTTTGTTGGCTTCGTCCATCTTTGCTCTTCAGAGGAGAGAAAGGTCATGCTGTGACGTGACGATTTTCTATTGGTCACATATCTACACATGATACAAATTTGCAGGTCAAAATTCACCAGACTTGAATGTGAAATGTGAAATGAGCATGCGTTTTCGGTCTCACGCATTTACATGGGTATGAATGTAGGTCAATGGAACGAAAAGTTTAGTGTGACTGCCACTTTGGATTTTACAATGTTGGCATTTTTATCATTGTAAATTATTATAAGGATCGTTCTGTATACCAGTCATGTATGTTGACTTTTACTACTAGCTGTACTCATTACAAATATGTTTCTCAAGATTACATCATGGAGCTGTTTATGTGCATCACTGTATAATTAATCCCCCAAACATTTAGTATTTATTTGGCAACCTGGTGTTTGACAGGGACATACCAGTGTCGGATATACAGTATGTATGAGAATAAATAGAGCATGCATGAGGGTGTGTGTGTGTGTGTGTGTGTGTGATAAATGTGAAAGGCCGCTCTGGAGTATGGAGGTGTTGCAGGAGGTCAGAGCAGGTTATAATAGTAAAATCACTCCCTCTGCTCCTTTACCTCAGATGATACTGAATCTGACTGGTATCACCTGTACTCTCCTTTCTACTGATGCTGCAGGCACAGACCAAATTCATTAACCTGTGAGTCTTGTGTGTTGTGTGTACAAAATATTATAAGAGTCAACCTGCATACTCTTTCTTTTTACATACACAGTATATATGACAGTGTTGGGGAAAGTTACTTTTAAAAGTAATGCATTACACTGCAAAAAATGATTTTCAAGAAAAAAAATCTTAGTATTTTATCAAAAATATTTTAAATTAAGATGCTTTTTTATGAGCAAAACTACCCAAGAAAGTAAGTCTAGTTGTTAGACCAAAAATATCAAATGTAAGTGATTTTGTGCATAAAACAAACAAAAAAAATCTGCCAATGGGGTAAGCAAAAAATCTTAAACATTTTTCTTAAACACTAAATTCATGAAACATTTAAGAAAAATTCACTTAAATTTTATATTTTTGGTCTAAAAACTAGACCTACCTTCTTGGGCGTTTTGCTCATCATGAAAAGCATCTTAATTTAAGAATTTTTAGATATTTTTACTGAAAACAATTCAAAAATACTAACCGTGGGTTCACACCAGCCGCGTTTGAGGCGTCAAAATCGCGTCTACCGGGCCTAGTTTTCTGCTTGAACAGTTTGACTTTACTCACTTCATCCGCGCGTGAAATTCTAGTCATCGAGACTTTCACGTGGAAATTCACGTAATGGGAGGGGCTTCTGCGACTCAGCTCGCTTTCTGTAATCACGTCACTACTAGAACAAGCTCCAGATTGGTTACGCGGCGCGTTTTTCCGCCAAACTTAAAATGTTTCAACTCGTGCCTTTGCCGCGGCAACGCTCAATTCGCATTATTCGCGTGAACCAGACGCGCGAATGAGGCGAAAACGCGTCTACCGCGCCGCACTAAACGCCTGATTCGCGCCGCGAGACCTCCTGACGCACGTCAACGTGTCTTCACATTGACTTAACATTGAAATCACTCACGCTTCACGCTTCTACCGCAGCTGGTGTGAACGCAGCATAAGAAAATGTTTTCTTGAAAATAATTTTTTGCAGTGTACAATATTAAGTTACTCCCAAAAAAAGTTACTAATTGCGTTACTTAGTTACTTTTCATGGAAAGTAATGCTTATGTTACTTTTTAGTTACTTTTCCGTACTTTTTTTCTTGGCTGAGGCTTGATCTCTTTCAGGCCTTGCAGGTGTTTTTATGACTCAAACTGTTCCCACACAGGCATGTACGCATAGAGGCATGTATGCATAATGTGACTACGTTCAGTTAATTTCAGTACATAATTTTTTTAATCAAATTAATTAAACTAAAAAAGTAACTTGCATTACTTTTTTAAAAAAGTAACTAAAATATGAATGTGTACATTTAAAAAGAAATGCATTACTTTACTCGTTACTTCAGAAAAGTAATATTATTACGTAATGCACGTTACTTTTAATGCGTTACCCCCAACACTGTGAATGATCACGTGCTGTTATAGACCAAATTCAAACTCCAGCTCATTGGACGGGTATTATAGTTGGTTCACTAGGCCACCGAACTAAGTATTTAGGTTTATTTTTATCCGTTTACATTCACACGTACGCCTCCAGTGGAGCACTTTTGCACAGTGGCCATTAGACACCAGTCGTAGCACACTATACAACAGGACACAGTTGCAGAGGAGGTGCTAAATTCGGCACAGGCACTGGATGGAGAATGGTGTGAGTAGGTGGGAAGAGGGAATCCAGGGGCAGGGCAGGGGGGCATTTATTTGTAGCAGGCTCCCAAGCGAGTTTCCTGTCTCTGGGAGGTGAGAGCTAGGAGCATACGAAGCTTTAAGACAGCCCATCTGCTAGTCTCCGGCCATTGGAAGACTGTCAAGCGGGTCTAAAAATAAGCCACTCTAAAGTGCACCAGGCGGCAAAGGTGATTTTTCATTTTGTGTTAAAAACGGAGCAGAGAGGGACACACTCGCGTCCTAAGAGCAAAAGCTGCACTCGCTGTCCTCCCTCCCTCTCTCACTCATAATCATTCACATACTCATTCTCTCTCGCTCGCTCTCGTTCACCCTCTTTCTTTTAATTTAATTCAGAGTGCTTTATTTGCATGACTAAATTGTTTCGTATTGCCAAAGCAATAACAACAGAAAGCAGAAATTGAACAAGGATTGGAACATGGAAACAATAATAGCGCACAAAATAAATATATTGCTGTGGGGTGGATGGGGTCATTTTGAACAACTTAAAAAAATCGTGTGTCTATGATTGCACTTTTTACCAAACATGTAGTTTCCAATAGGGAAGATTATTGTATAGGTTTTTTTTTTCATGATAATGTTTTTCCTGATGATTTATATTCAGGGCATTCTGTGAGGAAATGCGTCTTTGTGTCTCAATCACTCCCAGGTCGATCTCCTCTTCACTTTCTCATGTTATCCTAACAGCTTCAATGTTTCCTCTTCCTATCGGCATTACACCATGTAGACAGACTCGGCAGAGAGCACTTTATAAATCCAGAGACAGACTGTCTGTTCTTTTTGTATATTTGTGTGAACATTTAGATACAGTAGTACAATGTGTTTTTACAAAATGAAATCTGTCTCTCTGTTATGTGTGTGTGTGTATGTGGGCGTTCAAGCTTTTCGTGTAGCATAGAATGCGTGTGCCTTTGTTTCCACTGGGGAACCTACGATGTGCGCTGTTCTGAGGTCAGTTCATAGACGTCTGTAATTCCAAAGAATCCTGTAACGAAAAACAGTTTACTGACAGAAAGCCCACCCTCTCACACAACACCTCTTTCTCTCTCTCCGCTCTAGCAGAACGAGCCAACACATTAGAGTTTCACTGACACTGCACCGTCCCCAGGGGGCACCACAGAGCCAGGAGCCCGGGGCCCTGCTGCGCACACACACACACACGCGCGCACACACTCAAACACACCAACAGCCTTGATTGAAAGTGACATGACAGCCGCTCGGTCCGGCGGTCTGTGCATGCTCTGTCTGTGACAGAGGCTGTGTAGGGAAACGTAGATTTGATTTTCCTTTATCTTTATCTCCCCACCGCTCCCCCCTTCTTACCCCCTCCTCCTCTTCTTCTCCCTCGGTGAGTGCAGCAGTCTCGCAGTCACTGCATCAGTAATGTGACTGGGCCATATTTCCCAGGAGTGCACAGCTCCGCAGGATTTAGCTTCTCTTTTATAACCAGTTTAGGAAAACAATGACAGCGTAGATATTGACTGAGCTCGCTGGGGCTGTTCTGCCCAGTGCGCAACCTCCCCCTGCCCCATCGCCCAGCCAAGGGGGAAAGGGAACGTGGGCTGTTCCGCCAACTACGCACCCTCCCCGCGTTGCTGCGACGGACGGCCGGCTCGGCTCGGTGGAGTCGCTTTCAGGTGTGCCGCGAGGCCGCGTGTTTCTGACTGCTACCACAATGTCACAAATAAAATCACGAGCTTATAAAACTGCACTTGAAAATCGTAGTTGTCGCGAATAAGTGACCGCATCAAGTATTTGTACTGTGACAGGATAGCAGCACCAAGCGCATATTACAGCTCTTTCAAGATTGTTTAAACAACATCAACGTCTGTCTGTCTGTGTTCCCCACCTCTCTCTCTCTCTTTCTCTGTCTAACTTCCGCCCTTCAAGAATATATCAATTACAGCTGCATTGCACTGATGTCATATTGCGAGTCATTATCAGATTCAGAGACACACACCATTCCAGCGATCGATCGCATGCGGCTTAATCGATACCGCTGCCCCCGACGACACGCTCAGATGAAGAGAACAAACTGCGACCAGCCCGAAAATGTGTTTGTTCCAACACACTGATTAACTAATTTAAACAAGTGTTGCTGGTTTGATCGCCCACACATCAGCTGCCATCTTTCAAGAGAGATATCGAAGCGATGGAAATAGATATGTTTGCATGTGTGCCGGCCAGATAAACAGCGACAGTGTGTTGCATTTATGCGCGCGTGTGATTAGACACAACAGATGTATGATACCACAGTGGGTCGTATACGCCAAAGATCATGAAATAGGCCAAGCTCTGGATGTTGATTGTGGCTAGTGGCCATGCACGGTGCGGCCCCTTTTTTTGCGTGAGCACTGTACGTTGGCATGTGTGCACGTGTCTTTGGGGGAGTCTTGAGCACTTGTCTTTTGTTTTAGCAAAGTGAATGATCTATGTGTGTGTAGAAGTGTGTGCGTAAGGCTGGGCTCCCCGCACCCCGCCAGTCCTACTGTGCAGTTTCCATCAGGCCACTGCAGTGCTGGTGTAACCCTAGACCCCAGGGAACAGCTCTGCCTCTCTGTCCCTCCACCTCCGAATCAATACGGCTCCACACAACCCTGACAACCTGGGGGAGACGCTACACATACACACTCAATCACACACTCCCTTTTCTTTTATTTTAGACGCATAGAAACTCTCTCATCTAAACTCGCTCTTGTTTATGGTGAATTTAAAAGCATAAATAACAGTGGTCTTTTACACAAATAGACTCTATAGTATAAAAAGCTACAATTTAATTCCTACTTCTAAGCTCTGTACACTATGCTTATCGTCAGCTCATCTGACGTAAGCTGCTGATATAAGCTGCTAAGGTCTGCTAAATAAATAAATGTATTAAGTAAGGAATAATTGATGACGAGCCGTTGAATTTTTGAAATTATACCACGGGTCTGTCGAATGCTGCATTCTGATTGGCTGAGAAATGTTCTATGGGTGTTGATTATTATTCTGTAAACCGCACACCTAACTTTTCAAATGTCTTAAAAATAGGCACCAGAGCAATGTTTGTGGTAACCGTGGTATAAGCGGAATAATTGACTCCGGTCCTTTGAGTTATTTGAAAATAATGCACACCTGTGGTGTAACGGCACTCCGCTTCGCGTCGTGCCGCATTACCACCTTGGTGTGCATTATTTTCTTATAATTCAATGGCCCGTCGTCAATTATTCCTTACATAATGCACACCCAAGGTGGTAATGCGGCACGACGTGAAGCGGGTGTGCATTATTTTCAATTATACCACGGGTCTGTTGAATGCTGTATTCTCATTGGTTGAGAAATGTTCCATGTGTATGCATTATTTTTTGATAACCGCACACCTAACTTGTCAAATGTTGTAAAACTAGGCACAAAAGCAATGTTTGTGGTAACCGTGGTATAGCGTAATGATTGACTCGGTCCATTGAATTATTTGAAAATGATGCACACCCGTTACCACCTTGGGGGTGTGCATTGTTTTCTTATAATTCGGTGGCCCGTCGTCAATTATTCCTTACATAATTTAAAGGACCAGAGTCAATTATTAGGCTTATGGTTACCACAGACATTGCTCAGGTGGTTATTTTAAGTTATACCACGGGTCTGTTGAATGCTGCATTCTGATTGGCTGAGAAATGTTCTATGGGTGTTGATTATTTTTCTGTAAACCGCACACCTAATTTTTCAAATGTCTTAAAAATACGGACCAGAGCAATGTTTGTGGTAACCGTGGTATAAGAGGAATAATTGACTCCGGTCCTTTGAATTATTTGAAAATAATGCACACCTGCGGTGTAACGGCACTCCGCTTCGCGTCGTGCCGCATTACCACCTTGGTGTGCATTATTTTCTTATAATTCAATGGCCCGTCGTCAATTATTCCTTACATATTTGACAGGTTTGACAGGTCAATAAAATGATCTTTTGTAATAGAAAGGGTTCTGTATAAATATGACATTGATATCTTTAACATTGGCTCAGTAAGGGCATGTCAAAGATTGTCAAAAATGAAAGCGGGGTTAATTGTAACACGGACCGGTTACATTGTTGCACAGGGTTGAGCGATTTATTTTTTCACGACAGACGGTCTCCCACAAATTTATTGATTAAAGAGTGTTTTGGCGGCATGTAAGTACATTTTTTCATCATGTTTTTTTTCGGTTTCTGAGTTGGGTGTGTAAGATACCAAATTTAATGTTATGTCATATTAATCAGTGTCTTGTTGACTAAAACAAAGCATCGTTTTGAAATATGTCTGCAGCTCTTAGCAACTTTTTTGGTGGGCTTGAAAATATTTTGACCCAGCGGGGTTAATTTTAACGCTGTGTTACAACTAAGCACTCAGCACTTACGATATGAAAACAGCTAAAATTAGCGTAAATCTTGCCGTTGTTTTAAATACAAAACACACTAATGATTGCTGACTGCCAACAAAATAAATGTGCCTGTCTTATAAAAAATTGTGTGTCAAAATGTATTTTTGTTCATATCTTTAATATTGATTTAATAAGGTCAAAGATTAAAATCATAATGAAATGAATGGCTAAAATCAGACTTTGATTTTCATTCTCGTAATTTGATTTTAAGACTTTAGTATGGTTTTTACAGACTGGGTCGCATATAAAAAATTTTTTTTCCACATATTTAGACATTTGTATCCATTTATAAATGAACTATGGTTAGATGGGGGAAGAATAGTGTAGAAACCTGTCTATTATAAATTGATATATAAACAATATCCACTTCAAGTATATAAACAAAATAGTATTGAAATATTTGCCTGCGAACTTAATTTTTAGCAAGTGTTACAACTAACCCCCTGCCTGTTAAAATTAACCCCACCTATGGGGTAAGTTGTAACGTTTGCACTTCTGTCATGTTTTGGTGTAATTGTCCAAGAATGGTAAGCAATAGAAACAAACTTCAAATGGTCATTTGTAGCAGAGATGTGTGCGTTGCTTGTGTAAAAATAAAATGAATCAAACTCAAATATTTTTTTAATGATTGAGCCAAAACCAAAAAGCATTAGGTTGTGCCCCACTCTCCCCTATCCCTATGAGGTACACACATCTTTATAAAATGCCTCTTATCCTCTAATCCACTATATCATAACTTCTATTATTATCTGTTTTAGCCAGCTAGAATACTGTATTGACCCGTCATAATTCAGGATAGGAACGATCTATTTTATAATGTGAAATTCTTTAGTCTTAATTTAAGATGCCAAATACAAGTCACGAAGATTTTAGGTGTGCCAGTATTGAATGAATTGTTAAGATTAAACGACATGAGATTATTCAAACTATTATTATAGTGTTGTTATTGTTTTTGTTGTTACGATCATCAGCATAAATGAAAAGATGGGCAACCCAGATGTTAATTTGGTCTCACGTTGAGCTGGCTTATCAGGTATATTATGACAATGGCTGAGTTGCATTTGGCTGTACAGCAGGTGAAGATTGAGTTTTAAGGGGGATCGGCTTTGTAGGGAATAACTGATAATTGATGGAACAGCGGCATGTTCTCTGGGACTCGGCTAAGGCAGGTTTGGGTAAATTGGGTCGTTAGTTGCTCTTGACATGTGCATGTGGGCAGGTACGCCGTATTGAGTCATTGCTCATTGTCTTTCTGAGTCCCAGGATTATTTTGAGTCGTATGCTGGAGTTTCACCGCGTTGTTGCTTTTTTCCATTTGGTTTTGCAGTAATTTCAATATGTTAAACAGGTGCTCGGTGATGAGGACAAATGATTTGCAATATGTTCGGTTCTGTCTGATATTCACCTCTGTATTCTTCTTGTTTGCCTCGACGGCGACGCTGGAGACTTGAGATATAGACAAGGCTGGCCTCTGCTGGAGGGGGGTTGTAGTGCAGGCAACCCAATGCAAAAAGAGAAGTGGTTTGCTCTCATAATGGGGTCAGTGGCTCCCAGAGAGATGCGTCTCCTCGCTCAAGAGCCCTCCTCATGCAGAAGGGGTGGGAAAAGAGAGACGCCAGGATCGAAAAAGATGGAGAAAGCAAGACACACTTACCTTGATAGGCTGCCATTGGTTATACGGTCCGGGGTTTTAAGACCCAGAGATTTGGCCTTCCTGGGATGAGAGTGCCCAACCCCTTTAGCCAGCAATCACTCGTAAAATATGTGCACTCGGATAAGTATTTATTAACAAAAAACATGTTAAATCCCTTAGATTTGTCTGTTTTTTCTGGGCATATAAACACGGCCTATCTCTCTCTCAGAAAGATTAATCTTGGAAAGGAGCTTTGAGAGGAAAAGGGGGATGATTGCCGGCTCTTCTCTGGGAATTGGGTTTATGGTCCAGGGAAAAGCATGCGGAAAAGCAGAGCTGTCGAGAGACCGCAGCTACACAGTAATCATTTAGCCTGTGCATATCTGCTCATCTTTAACCCTTTACGCTTGCAACGGCTGAAATCTGATTGATCTGTTTATGTGATCATGGTTTTGGGTCAACTGCGTGGTTTTTTACTTCCTTTGTGTGCTGCCGTACATGCAAATGTTTTGTTGTGATTCTGAATTGTTTCATCTTCCATATATCTTTTTCAAAAGGGATTTGATGTGTTATTATAAATGTATGTTTTGTGCTCAAGAGTCCACAGAAGGCCTCGTAAGGCACTGGGATGATTTAAAATATTCATAAATATGTATTGAATTGTAATTTAAGACTCCATAATAAACAAATCATTGTTTCAGATTGCATTGGCGATGGAAAGCTCTAAATCAAATAATATTTGTGGTCTCTGCCTGGTAAAGTGTGTGTAGTTGGGTGTATGAATGGGATTTTTAAGCACACATGTGCCCAATATTTAATGGGAGGGTGTAGAGAAGAAAGAAAAGAAGAAGAAAGGAAGGTGTTCACTCTTAGCTGCAAAGCTTGAACTCCTCTGTCAAAAGTGGAGCTGCTAGCCTTGAGATGGACGGACAGGCCTGGTGGGTAAATGGAATGAGAGAGATGGATAGAGGGAGAGAGCGAAGGAGACGGGTGGAGGTGTGGGCACGTAGCTTATTATTTCTCTCCTCATGTGTTCTCTTCTGTTCCCCTGCAGAACCACACACTGAGCCAGCACGCACAGTGAGACCGGGCCCCGCAGGACTCCCGGTTCAGCCTAGAACCCCGACCCAGGCCCGGTGGGGGAGGAACATTTCAACATCACAGCCAATCAAAGTGTCATTTGCTACTCACATGTAAAACTCTAACGATTCCGCCACCAGGCGCAGCTATTACGAACGGTGGGGAATGAATATTAATGGGATATGCTATTAAAAAAGAAAAGGAGAGAAAAAAGGAGATGGAGAGAAAAAGGTATTCTACGTGCAGTATTTTTTCATCCCTTCTTTCTGGTTGTGCGTTCCTTGTTTTCTTTATCGTTTATTTTTCTTTTTTGGACAAAGAAAAAATGGAAGGAAAAACACCCTCTGCCTGATTTTAATCTCTATAAATGCATATCTTGTCCTCTGTTGCTTCATGTATCAAACTTCATACGTGCCAATTTTGTTCTTTTAAATGCATATATTCTCGACCCTTTTTTTTTTTATTTGTACCATTTATTTCTTGCAGTAAATAGGTACTTGTGCTGTGCTGTGATTGCTTGCCAGTCGTAATGTTTTTCCTTTCTATTATTATTATTATTGTTATATATTTTCGTTTTTCTAATTACAGTAAAAAGACAAAAAACATATAAAGAAAAAATAAAAAACATAATGGTTTTGATTGGATTTTCCAGTACATGGGCCTTATGGATGTTGTAAAAATGAATATCATTGATTTCAGTGCAACTGGATGATGTCTGCTTTTTAAATGTGAATTAACCAGATTGCAATAAACTAGTACAGTTGAAAATAAACAAATAAATAAATCATGAATAAAGGGAATCCATGAATCTGAAGTGTGTTCTTTCAAAGCTCTGACAAAGAGAACTGAATGCTCGGTCTCCTCAGAGAAGCTTTTTCCCATGATGCCGTGTCAACTTTTCCTGTCACGCTTTTAACAATAAATATTATTCGGCTAATCCTGCTCAAAACATATAAGGTGGATTTTAAAAGCCTTACAATAACAATGATGAAAAGCGAACTCTTGGATGGGGGTGTGTGTGAATCTCTTGTGTTTAATGCAGGCTTATTTGTTTTTGATATGAAAAACACACAGTGTAAGTAAATAATGATGCTGTTATTAGCAGCATTAAAGCATTGAACATATGTTACAATAGATAATGTTATAAATGTTAAAATGTATGGAACTAATTATAGTCGTCTGTTTACGCAGAATGATTAAATGGTACCTGCCTGAGAGGAGACAAGTGACGCCCATATTTTATTACGTTGTCACTTTTTTACACAAACTATGATTCATGCTGTTTTTATGGTGTTCAAATGAATGTTGGCAGCAAGACCATAATCAAGGACTAGAGTTTATTTAAAGATGCAATGTATAACATCACAAAACAATGATTACATTTACAAGGTTTTTTATTATTGCTATTGCTGTTATTCACACAGACCCACAAAATAATGCGAGATAAACAGTAGTATAATATTTTATAATATGATGTGTGACGATCTAATCACATATCAGATTCATAAGTTGTAAAATCAGATTAATAAAAAAAACTGCCATTGCATCAAAAAGTTCTTCAAAGGTAGGCCTATTTAAAGGCGGGGTGCATGATCTCTGAAAGCCAATGTTGACATTTGAAATCACCTAAACAAACACGCCCCTACCCCTGTACAATCTGGACCTTCTTTTGATAGACCCGCCCCACACATACGCAACCCAGGCTACGATGTCGTTAGTAGACACGCCCCTTTTTTTAAATATCAAATTTTCTATGGTCATAGAAAACTTGGCCATGAATTTGATACTTGATAAGATTTAATGCAACTGATTCACCGAATAAGAACAGGAACATCTATTTAAAGATGTGCTGCTTCTTGTAGCAGCACAGTTTCAGCTTTAATTGCATCCATGTGTTTAAGCAGCTGGTTCGGCCGCTGAGTCTCATAACTTGAGCCGGACAGAAGGTCGGTGCTGTTCCCAGAAATCAGCCATCGGAACGCATCGATACACTACAGGGCCCTGGGGGCGTCTGAACCCGTCCGCTTGGGAAACGGGATGCAGCACACCATATGAGTAACTCCTAAATACTTGAAAACTGGCGTGATTTTATGTATCATCCACAAATAGTAAAAAGACCCCTTAGAGGGTATTTAGTCACTATAACTTTTACTTGGCACACTATACATATTCAGACCTTTGCTGCTACCACATATGTCACATTATATTCATATGCATCATTTGTGTTAGACAGAAATAAAAAATATAAACGCAAACCTTTTTGTTTGTGCCCCTACTTTTGAGATGAACTCAAAGATCTAAAACTTTTTCTATGTGGCATATCAAGATGCTGATTAGACAGCATGATTATTGCACAGGTGTGCCTTAGGCTGGCCACAATAAAAGGCTACTCTAAAATGTGCACCGCACAATGCCACAGATGTCGCAAGTTTTGAGGGAGCGTCCATTTGGCATGCTGACTGCAGGAATGTCCATCAGGGCTGTTGCCCGTGAACTGAATGTTTATTTCTCTACCATAAGCCATCTCCAAAAGCGTTTCAGAGAATTTGGCAGTACATCTAACCAGCCTCAAAACCGCAGACCATGTCTAACGGCACCAGCCCAGGACCTTCACATCCAGCATATTCACCTTCAAGATCGTCTGAGACCCGAGACAGCTGCTGCAACAATCGGTTTGCATAACCAAAGACGACTGAGACTGAGACAGTCGTCCTCATTGGGGTCTTGGCCTGACTACGTCATCGTAACCGACTTGAGTGAGCAAATATTCACATTCGATGGTGTCTGGCACTTTGGAGAGGTGGTGTTCTCTTGACAGACGAATCCCGGTTTTCACCATACAGGGCAGATGTCAGACAGCTTGTACGGCATCGTGTGGGTGAACGGTTTGCTGATGTCAAAGTTGTGGATCGAGTGGCCCATGGTGGTGGTGGGGTTTTGGTATGGGCAGGTGTTATGTTATGGACAATGAATACAGGTGCATTTTATTGATGGAATTTTGGCCATTCACCCACGACCATCACCTCAAGTTGCAGCATGATAATGCACGGACCCATGTTGCAAGGATCTGTACACAATTCCTGGAAGCTGAAAACATCCCAGTTCTTGCTTGGCCTGGCCAGCCTACTCACTGGACATGTCATGTCACCCATTGAGCATGTTTGGGATGCTCTGTATCGGCGTATATGACTGTGTGTTTCAGTTCCTGCCAATATTCAGAAACTTCGTACAGCCATTGAAGAAGAGTGGACCAACATTCCACAGACCACAATCAACAACCTGATCAACTCTATGCAAAGGAGATTATATGCGAGACAAATGGTGGTCACATCAGATACTGACTGCTTTTCGGACACCCCTAGAGTAAAACTGCACATTTAAGTAGCGATGTTAGGTTCTTGAACGAATCGTTCTTTTGAGCCAGTTGACAAATCGAACTGAATCGAACTTTAGTTTTGGGCATAGGTTCCAGGTTGATGACGCAGAACGCACAGCCGAAATACTACGTCGGATTCAAAGAGAACCTCAATGAGCCGGTTCAACCAACTGTCAAAGTTTGTCGATGATTGCGAGGATTGCCGACGATTCTGACGAATGAGTTGCTGACACTGTGTGTGTATCACCGAGGATTTGAACAAGTCTGATGCACAAAGTTTCTTTTTTATTAGTTTCTTGATATGCTTGTTTTATTAAAAAGCTTTAGTTTTAGTACGATTAACTGTGCATGCAAATCATATTTTAGTTGTTTAAGGAAAACCAATGAGTTTAAAAGACAAGTTTATTTATTCTTTATACTTAGGATATGTAGAACACATCAATTATCCAAGATGTAGGCTAGTCAAAACTGGTCAGTTGTATCTTACGATCTGCGATTCTGTGACCACAAACACTACTAACTTGTAAATGAAAGTCAATAAATCAGATATGCCTTTACAAAAACAACTTTTTATTTGAATGTTTTAATGTGTTTATACAAACGACTTTATTTGAATGTTTCATTGATACAAGTAGTTAAAAAAATAAACGCGTAATGATGTCATTTTTGATGACGTCAGGAACCGGTGAATCGGCTTTTTGAACCAGTTCAATGAGCCGAATTGTCCAAAAAGAGCCGGTTCGCGAAAATGAATTGGACTTTGAATCACTACGGGTATGTCTCAATCAGCTCCCTTGTTAAGTAGTCAGGGCACTGATCAGGGAGTCGGCCATTTTAAGGGCTGTCTCAATGCAAAATCCTTCCAGTGCACTGGAACGTTCGTTCCCTAAAAATTCCCACAATGCAACGCAAAAACCAGTGAGCATCGATGGTCCCTATGTTCCCTTAACGGAAATGACGTGACCTTTTTGAAGCTCGCCAACCGAAAATCACATGATCCATCTCAATAAATTTGATTAAATATGACAGAACTTTTAAAAAGACAAACGTTTGTTTTAATTTTCAATATAAACACACATCGCTACACATGTCTGGGACCACAATCTACTCAATATTTAAAATAATAATATCTATTTAAATTTGTAAAAATATATATATTTAAAATTGAATATATTTAAAAAAAGTTATAATATTCCCCAATTTCATCCACGGATATGTAAGAGAATAATGACAGCGTTTGACAGAAAAAGAAGTGAACAGTGTCCCAATGTCAAGTGAGCTAGGGTCCTTACCACTGCCCGAACCTACATACATGATATACTGATTCACAACCTCGGAAGCTAGGGAACGAATTGAGACACAGGGTACATTTTAGAGTGGCCTTTTATTGTGGCCATTCTAAGGCACACCTGTGCAATAATCATGATCTCTGATCAGCATCTTGACATGCCCCACCTGTGGTGTGAGGTGGATGGATTATCTCTCCAAATAAGAAGTGCTCACTGAAATATATTAAGAAAGATTTTTGAACAATATTTTTTAGAGAAATGGGCCTTTCTGTTCATAGAAAAAGTCTTAAGTCTTTGAGTTCAGCCCATGAAAAATGGACAAAAACAAAAGTTTTACATTTATAATTTTGTTCCGTCTATCTGTGTGCTCTGTTCTATTCTACTATATTATATTATAACAAAACTATGCTATACTAAATTATATTATTTTATTACTTATTATATTCTATTTCTTTAAAGGCGTATTCTTACTATTATGAATAGGGTCGAACACATTTACAAGCTGATTGTTCATTAATACATAATTAAACAGAAGCAGAAAAGATAGGAAGGAAAGATAACAAGATCTTATCTGTACCTTATCAACAGGTAGTAGCCTACAGTAGTAGCCGTAGTGTGAAAGACATTTCCAACATCAGCATCCCGAGTCTCATGACAGACACGGAGAACTCTAAGGGACCATCAATAAATTATACGACCTCTAATAATTAGGGAATTTTTTTAAGCTACAACAACTTCATATGCATTCTGAGCTTCAAGTCTTTGTATAAACAGCTGTAAAATGACGTTATTTTATTGACTCTACCAGTCTTCTTCAATAATAGTGCTTAAATCTATTTTGTTTCGTGTCAAGAAACAAATACACATTTTACCACTAACCCTAAATCCAGACAGCGCACAAAAAGTTTTTCCAAATATTGACTTTATTCAGTCTAACGACCGTTTAAACCGAGCTCGCGGGTCATGTTAAGGACGATATTTATCTGTCATTTACAGGGTAAACATACGTCTACTTTCCAGAGCGAATCCAGCAGTCAGAGCGTACGTGCGTATTTTAGTTCCGGGTATGTTTCTCTGAAGTCGGAACCTCAGTGAGATTAACAGAAAAGGTGTGTCATTCTATCTTTAAAACTAAAGCATTGTGTTTCCTAAGCATTGGTGACTAAATGCATAATACAGCGCCATAATTTATGCAGTTTCCCTGAAAACCGGTCATCATAAGGGAGCATGGCTGCGGTGTTACTGTCAGACACGGAGATCAGGCACCGGTCTATGGCAGAGGAGGATCCGAATGGGAATGAACATGGAGCGGCTGCGCACAGCACAGCGCCTCGTTGGGGACCGCAGCATGCTGGGGCCCAAGAGCTCGCCAAGCTTTACTCTCCGGGTAAGACAAGCAAATGAGTGGCATTAGTATATCTGTCTGTCAGGCATTTCACATACTGTTTAATGGTGCTGCAGCATTATTGAGAAAAAGGATCAAACTAAGGCCAGAGAAGCACACATTATCAAAAGTTGTCATGCAGTTTAATGCATAGTGGTTAGTTTGATATTATTACCATATATTCGTTAATATTATGTTTATTAGTATAATGAACTAAAAATATATAGTTGTTGGTATGTATATAACATCCCCCTTCACAGGAGTTTAAAAAGAAAGTTTCTGTATTTTGTGAAATTCATGTGATTTTTATTTTGTATCAAATTCGTTGGAAATGCTATATTATAACAAAACTGTGCATTCCTAACTAAAGCAATAAAAAGTTTAATCAGAACTTTTAAGAATATGATGTCCTTATATGTACAGCAGTTACAGGAAATATTTAAGGACAGGGACCAATTTGGTGCATATGAATCATAGCCACCTCATGCAGGGCTGTAGTGTAGAGTTACACACTGTTTAGCAAACAAGATCGTTCAGGGCCTAACTTCTATGAGATGAATGTTTGGCATTTTTCAGAAACAGCTTTTGATAATAATGCGTTTCTAGTCACGTTTTTGTACCCTATTTGTAATTAGTTTGGTAGATAACGCCAGATAAATCTTTCTCAAATAGTAATATTTCACTTCAGACTCAAGTTCATAAGTTGAAGATCAGCAATGTTAAGAAAAGCCCCCACATCCAATCTAAAATAAGATTTATCAGAAAAGAGCTTTAACTGTCTCCCTTCGCGCTCCCCTAGTCCCAGAACCGGTCTTGTTGTGTCGGGGGATGTTTGCAGTTTGCAGCTGCAATTAAAAATACATCGATTTAACTCGAAAAGCCATTAGGAATGTTAATGACCACTTCATTTTCTTTGGCAATGCACCCATCATGTTAAGCATACGCTGCTACCGACACGTCCAGCACGTAAACAATACGAATGAAAGAAATTTGCGAGGTTAATAAGTTAATGTTTTGATGCATCTCTGGTGGGGGGGTGGATTGTGGGATTTTTGGATGAGCTCAATAGAGTTTTGTATTCACCAGCTGTGAGGTGGGAGTCAGAGAGGCTTATATTTGAGATTGTCAGTGCTTTTGATTCATATAATGCAAGTAAATGGGTACCGGCACTTTGAGAGTATAAAAAGCAAATGAAGGTTTCAAAAGCAATAAATCCATTTTGACTAATTTCGGTAAAACGTGTTTTCTATACCAAGAAAGTGACAAGATGAAAACCACTGTTACAAACTTTCACATAGCATCTTAAGGTTATAATAAATGTAAAAATTCAAATCCATAATTTGATTTTCAAAGATTTATTATAAAAGCTGATTATTTTTTCCGCGAATGCAATAAATCCATACGTTTTTTTTTCAAAATGCTATAAATCTATTGAATCATCTTTGCCATGTTATATTCATTTAGTTGACTACACTGATAAAAAACATTTAATTGCATTAATCAAAACACTTTGTCATAAGAACACTGTCATTGCTGCTGTCATTGGGACGTCGTCGCTGAACTTTTTTCAAAGAGATCAGCTGTAAAATGTTTTGGTCCTGCTCAATTTTCGTTGACTTCGAGTAAAATAATGGAATGTTTTTCATAAGTTCACCTGGAGTAAATGTGTTAGCATGACAGAAGCTTGATGCCGTCGGGTGAGAACAAACAACAGCCGGCATTTTTCCTTTCGCCCGAGTGGCTTACGTTTCTTTCCTGTCACAGAAAACCACCACAAGTTTGCCATCACAAGTATTATTTTGTTTTTGTTTGTTTGTTAATCACGAAGTACAAAGTAGATAAGGAAAACTAGCATTTCGTGTGTATTCAGTGCTCCGCCATTATTGTTTACAATGCATGGAAAGGTGTGCTGTGATTTGTTGAGCGGATTTATTGCGTTCCGCAGAGAATGAGGACTGCCGTTTATCGCGTTTTGGGGAAAAAGGGAGAAAAGATGACAATATAACACAGCAGATATCGGATTTTGCGCAAAATAAAGAATTTACTTTTTAATACTGACCAGATACAATACTGGTTTTGGTGGTAACTCTTTTTTTATGCCGTTTAGCGCGTTTTGGAACTAAACTCTTCAAATAAATCCAATACAAAAGTAATCCCCACAACTCTTGGTGACACATTGGCATCTTGTAAAGCCAATGGATTGGTTTTTGGAAAAAATTGAATGTTATTTAAAACATTATTACTAGCGATAATGCCAAACATCATAAGCGAGATTCTTGTTGTTGTGTTTGGTGGCGGTTGACAAACCAGCATACTAGCGCCACCAAAACAGCGGGAGGGCAATGCGCACTTCCTGTCGCTCGTGTGTAGAGCTTAACCAGCAATTATAGCAGTTTAAGATCGGAAACATTGCCTGATGTTTTGAGTAATATTAAAAGAGCAAGCAGCCATAACTTCAGTCAAATTACTTTAAATGTCGGAAATCTGTGGAAAGGCATTTTTTCCCTTTGAGATCTTGACTTAACATGTAAACGTACAGTTTGGGCAGCCAGGATAGGCATCCTTCTTCTCCGTAATAAACACACAAAGTGTTTGTTCACATGTGAGACTGTGCATACGTTATCATTCCCATGCGCTAGGATGTACGCTTTGCCCTCCTGCTCTGTAGTTGGCGCCAACTGCCATCAAACACCACAAGAAAAAGATTGTGGTCATGATGTTTGACAGTGGCTTTGCATTAACGCTAATAATGTTGTAAATAACGTTCAATTTCTTCCAAAAAACAAAAACAAATGATTGGCTTCACTGTACTGGCTTCAATGTATTGTCAGTGTGTCACCAGGAGTCGTAGGGATTACTTTTACATTGGATTTATCTGCTTTTTGAACTCTCAAAGTACAGTTTACTTGCATTATATGAATCACATAGCATGGCAGTTTCTTCAAAATATCTTTACTTTTCTTCTGAAGACAGAATTTGACCATATCTGATGGCCTGATGGTGAGTAAATAAAAACTAATTTTTATTTTTGGTGAACTATACCTTTAGCAATTAACAGTCTGTGACAAACAAGACTGGTTATGTTCGGAATGACTGTAGAAATTCATTTAATAACTTTTGGAGCAAAATACAACATTGAAAAAATTTAGTTTGTTTACTGTCAACAGTAATAAGGGCCAGATAAATGTATTGACTTTCACATGATGTACACATGAAGTCTGCAACAATCCTTCTGGTGCCTTATTGTGGCCTAAAAATTGGTAACTCCTGGCTCGATATTTGAGGGAATTGAACCAGCAACCTTTTCAAGTTTATTTCAAACGTGAACATTAATCTAAATAAAATGCAGATGCCAGGTTGTGCAGTTCTGGAATCCAATGGTTTAGTCTACCAAATAGATGATGTAACTCGGCAGGCTTTAACCTGATGGTGATCTACAGTCCGCATGGACCAGAGAGTTGAGCCACAGAATATAATGGCAAGGATGTAAAAACCAAAACTTCAGAGGCATGCGAGGCAAATCCGAGGGTGGTATGTGCTTGTGGGTGTCTGAGGTGAGGTGAGCGAGAATGGCGCTTGGAAGTGTGGAGGCTTACTGGTGAAAAGGGATTGATGAGGCTTCAGTCTGCTCAATGAAGCCTCCGGCTCATTACCGTAACCCCAGGACAGCGAAACAGCTGGACGCCTCTCCCCACCATATGTCTGCGTGTCATGCACCGCTGACTGCTCTTTGTGCTTCTTATCCCACTTTACAGATTCGCCGCAAAGTAAACAGGATTTACAGGCTACTTTCTGTTTCCCCTATTGCCTCTGCCAGCCGCCGTGCTCTGGTTACTGGGGCGTTTGGTGTGTGTATGTGTTTTTTAAAGAGAGAAAGAGATCAATATAGTATTACATTGCAAGATCTAGTTTCCCATTCAGTCAGCGATCTCGACTCCAATCGGTTTCTTCTGGTCCTTTTTGATGTCTTGACTGCATAAAGGTTTGCAGTATGGAGGAAAGGGTGTAAATAGTGTGGAGTGTGGACGGGACACAATGACCTGTTATTGCGAGCGTGCATCGAGCTTATCGGCTGTCAAACACCTCAGTGGTTATTTATGGCACCAATCTTGCAGATAAGCAAATTGTATTTAAACACTGCACCCAAGCTGTGTTAGTATTACTTGTGTTGAAATCCAACAATGTAGGGTGGGACAGGGTGGAAAAAGTCATTTGATTGTTTGGAGTAATGCAGAATAATGTGCACAAATGAATTAGGATCATCTATGCAATTTAGATTTCATGATTATTGGGTTCGATTTTACAGGTGAGCCATTTTTGTTCACTACAGGTCACTTGTGTCCACTAGATAGCCTGCTGTTTACCCTTAGTGTCACTTTACATGGTGAGACCTTGACCCTGGTCAACCTAAAGTTGGCCATGGTGATGGAAATCACCAAATTTTATCAGACTGTAGCTGCTGTCCTCTTCTTAACCCTGTTATATATGAAGTTCACCACCCAATAATTCCTCTTCATTTAATCTCTGACTGACTCTAAAAGCAGGCTTTTTATCTACCCATTTTGACCAATCTCTGGATATAAGAGGTTTTTACAGCGGCTCGTCAAATTATTTGGATACTTAAGCCGTACATACAATTTTATGACCGTCATTACACAAAAAATCAAACCAAGCTCTTTTGGTTGGAAAGCATAATGATTGGAAGCAAAGCACTGCACAGGTATACTTTTTCAGGTAAAATGTTGATCTTTAAGTTTTCCATTCCCTTAAGTTTAAGGATAATTTTCTTGTCTGGCATTTTGTTTCCTAATGCAACGACAATAATGCATTCAAATGTTTGGGGCCTATGTAGCTGGCACATTCTGACCATTTGACAGTCTTGAAGCAGTTGTTGGGTGGAGAGTTTGTTAGGTGTTTTGTAACAGGTACACTAAAATACACATCCATTATAAAATCCTTTATCCCTGTTACTGTGCGTTCACACCAGAAGCGGTAGAGGCGGCAAAAACTATTCGATAATGCAGAGCCTTATTCGCGCGTGGTTGGACGCTTGAACATTTTGAGTTTACTCGCTTCATTTGCACGTGAAATTCTAATAATTCAAGACATTCACGTGAAAATTTGTGTCATGGGAGGGGCTGCTGCGACTTCTCTTGCTTTATGTAGTCACTTCACTCTTAGAGCAAGCTCCTGATTGGTTAACATGGCGAAATTTTCCGACAAAGTTCAGATTTCGCACGTTTCCCGCGGCAATGCTCAATTTGCGTCATTTGCACGTCAATTCGCGCGAACTAGATGTGTGAATGAGGTGGATTCTAGTCTGCCGCGCTAAATCCCTCATTTGCGCTGCGAGACCTCCAGACGCGCGTAAACGCGTCTTTACATTGACTTAACATTGAAATAATTTGCGCCAGACGCTCTATTCGCGTTTGGTGTGAATGCAGCATTAAAGGGATAGTTCACCCAAAAATAAAATTTCTGTGAATAAAAAGACATGTATAACGTCTGATGAACATAAAAAAGATGTAACCAAACTGATCAGAAGCCCCACTGACTTCCATAGTAAGAAAACTGGATTACTATGGAAGTCAATGATTCCTCAGTGATTCCTTATTGGTTTGCTTGCAAACATTCCTCAAAATATCTTCCGTTGTGTTCATCAGAACAAAGAAATTTATACAGCAGGGCTCCAGACTAACTTTTTTCACTAGGAGCACAGTGGCCCCCAACTGGAAATTTTAGGGGCGCAACCAGAAAATTTAGGGGCACACACCGTAAATCAACATGCTAACCAAATATTCACATTTTTTACTCATTTCCACTGTATTACTAATAAATACTTGAATGATAGATGCAGAAAGTACAATGTGCTGTTTCTAATTCATTGTCACATCACAAAAAAGGTCAAATTTACTGATCGCACATGTGCGACTGGATGTAAAATTCAGTATCACACTCTCAAATTTTGGTGGCAAAATGCCCCCATTTGGTGGCAGTCTGAGGATGACAACACGAGGATGAGAAAATGATGACAGAATTTTCGTTTTTGGGGTGAACTATCCCTTTAATAGTGAACTTACTACATAGCTATAGTAAGGTCTACAGTTTCCATGTAAGAAATAATGGTTACAAAGCACTCTAAAGTCATAAAGAAAGAATTGATCTTTCAGCCTACTGCCTTGTAGACAAATTCTCAGGTCTGTGGCACAGGGCCAGGGGTGTGTGTTACAGCATTGAGCATTGTGAGGAGGCTGAAGAACGAGACACCAGACACGTCTGCTTGACACCGAGCGTAACCCTTTCTTCAGTTCCACTGCTCCATACAAACAAAGCCACACTCCTGCTGATCTGCGCCTTAAATTGTTCTGATCAAAACTTTGTAATCCAGTTCTAGCTTGTGTTTTATCGACTGTATGCCTTTATAATTCTTCAGAATGCGTAGTGAAAATATTCTGATTTTGATCATGCTGTGAAAAATGAAGAATATTAAAATTCCCAAATTGGCACTTTTTCTTAGAGTTTTAAGAATGTTCTCAAAACAATTAAATAAACCTAAATGAGTGTTTGAATAGGACGATTTAAAAAATACTTAAAAAGTACATTCAATTATTTTTGCTAATTCCCAGTTGAAGTCTTTTAGCTGAAAGAATTTTCTGGGGTAAACATTAGCAGGCAAGAGATGCTCTCGATTCCCAAAGAAAATGTGCAACTTGTTGTTTCTTCATTTGTAACAATAAGCAAAGGTCTATGGGGCAGGGAATAAATGCATAATTAACAAACCTTTTTTTGTACAGGACAGTTTGCTTTAATATAATGCATGTTTTTTATTTCTGCATTTGAATCCTCCTTGAATGCCTTGCTTGATAGTCCCTCGTTGTAAATACATTACTGTTAAGACTTTATATAAGTAACTTGAAATTAGATGATAAATATTTCCGTATTAAGACCATAGACTAAAAAAATGATCAAATGGAAAAAAATGAAACTAAAATATCTCTCATAGTCGCTGACATCTTGTGCCATTTCCTTCATTTGGAGCCAGAGTCTGGACAGTATTGATCGTGAGGTAGAGCTGTGGTATCAAGGCCTGGCCCATTTTCCTGCTTAAGTCAATCACAAACACAAATTTAATAGCATCTGTGGCCAGTTGTTCAAAAGTAATCCATTTCACCTATTGGATTAGATAAAAATTTCAAAGTGGGTTGTTCAAACTAAAAAAATGGATTCTGATTTTGGATTTGATCACAAAATCTAATCTAGATTTTTATCTGGATCAAATAGTCACTTTCTGTTCTTCATTACAAAAATGTAATAAAAAGTAATCTTTAATTGTAACTGTCATTTGACACTGTAAAGTATATTGATTACAAACACAATCATCAGAGACCAAACAGTCAAAAGTAGTTTTAACAACCGGCATTTCTACAAATGTAAACTACCGGACATTTAGCCTCTTTATGACTTAATATGCATGTTCCAATGTGTTCGTGTATAATCTATATTTGTTTTGTTTTGTGGGCCAGAAGAACGGACTGAATGTTGAATTAAAATAAAAAAGTAAGGGAAAGTTGTGTTGTTTTATTGTCTTTTCAAGTAAAAACACTTACTGTAGTAACCAGTGTTGGGGGTAATGCATTACAAGGAACGTGCATTACGTAATAATATTTATTTTCTGAAGTAACAAGTAAAGTAATGCATTACTTTTAAATGTACACATTAATATTTGAGTTACTTTTTCAAAAAAGTAATGCAAGTTACTTTTTTAGTTTAATTAATTTGATTTAAAACAATTATGTACTGAATTAAACTAATTCAAATTCAGTCAAATTATGCACTATATGCATACACGCCTGTGTGGGAACAGTTTGGCTGCATTAACACTGTCACAAAAAATCGGATTTAGTGCACACATCTGACACAGATCGGATATCGATGCACGTGTGTAAACACAAAAAACTTATCGAAATCCGATTTTTTCTTATGCGAACTGAGCCACTTCCAAGTATGGATTTTTATTGGATACATATCCAATATCCAGACATCCGAACTGCATCTAAACACACATATTTGATTCAGCTTGATTTTAATGTCAGTGTTATACGACGGATTGGGCTGATCGTCATTATTTCGCACCTGAAGTAAGGAGGAGTTAAGTGCGGCTGCACCTGGCTGCAATGTCAGTGCAAAATAAAGAGCATTAAAGCCAAGTATTAGGAGGTTAAGATCACAACAACCGCAATATTCAGGACAGAACGACCTGCACATTTTATGAGCAACTGAAGCGAATTTTGGGCGATAAACCTAGCTGCCGACCCCCCGAAGTTCTCTATAGTTTTTCAGAGGTAGATGCGATGACAGAGAGACAGTGAGGATGATAATGATACCGAAGGTGATGACAAGTGATGACATTAACGTTAGATAGCTAACACTATACCCAGTTAAGCTAACATTCTGTCTGGGCGGGAGTTTAATGTAAACACGGACGTCGGATATGAGGTGTATCTAAAGTATGTGTAAACAGGCAGGCCAAAAATTCAGATATGGTCAAAAGATCGGATCTGTGCATTTAGATTTAAAGTGTAAATGCAGCCTTTTCTCCGTCAGAAACGGAGATGGCAGGCCAGCAGCAGCAGGTAAGCATTAAGGGCTATCCGTAGCCTGTGCGTAGCTCTGCGTAGCTTGACGCACACCTCGCAAAATTTTTAACAGCGCGTCAGTTCTACGCGGACCGCAAGCGCTGTGATTGGTCCACCAGAACCCCTCCCGTCAGGTAAAAAAAACTGCGTCAAAGGTATTTCCGTTTGCGACGGTGAAAACAAAGAATGGCCAAGGAGTGATTTAACTCAAACTGCAACAAAAGTCGCTGTTTATTTACATCCATCATTGCTGGTCTTCTCAAATTATACACAACAAGTTGCTGTTTCTTCTTCGTTTGTGGCTTAACTTGCACAGCTTCTTCTTCTTTTGCGTTCGCGCTGCTACTGTGGTTACACGCGTGGCTACTGCCTACCAGCGGCCAGCGCGCGTGTTTGCACGTCGACGCGGACAACGATGCAAAAGTATAAATGAAAATCCGACGCGGAACCTACGCCGTTGCGGCTACGCCATAGGACCTACGCACGACTATAACGAGCCCTTTACTTTCCATGAAAAGTAACTAAGTAACACAATTTGTTACTTTTTTGGGAGTAACTTAAAATTGTAATGCATTACTTTTAAAAGTAACTTTCCCCAACACTGGTAGTGACCCCATACTGACCAAACTATCTGTTGTTTATTACATAGCTAATAGTCAACATTTACATGTGATCCCATTTAGAACACTAGTAATCCAGATTTGCTCATTTAAAACAGTGTGTATCTGGATCAGGGTGACCCAATCCAATTTTACTTTGAAAAACCACGACAAAAGTGAGATGGATTACCTGATCCTGGATAGCAAAACATCGGATTTCCAAATCTGGATCAGATTTTTGAACAACTGGCCTCTGATAACAACCTTAACCCTTCACATCCTGCACCCACTGGAATGGACATCACATGTTTTGTGGTTCAAATCAATAAAAAAATGATGATCAGCCAATCAAAATAAGGCACAGTGATTACACACTGGTAAAATAAAAAGCTCTGAAAGGGTAAAACCAAACTTATTAGAAAAAAAACAATTACAAAAGTACCTCAACATGATAAAAATATCTAAAATAATAGAAACCATCGTTGGGAAAAGTGTAATTTGATTAAGTTTGGGTCACATCCCATTTATTTGCATAATGAGGTTTATGACTTATAATGCAGCCAGCCACCAGGGAGTGATCAAAATATTTTAGCTTCACTTTTTATGATGTGTGTGACACCCTTGATTAAGACTTTCATACTTGTTAGTCCCATGAAAGCTATTAGTTTTACAGTGTTGTTCATTTCTGTTAACCACAAAATCATTGCAAATACATTGTAAATATTCATTATATTTTTGCGGTGTCAAGACAGTCTCCTTTTCCATGACTTTTTTCCAGTATCAGTATCACTTACATAAATTACCGAGTATTCTTTCTGTAGCAAACTGCAGAGTCTGACTAATGGTCTGTGCAGTCTGATGACTGCTGTTTTTCTTTTAAAGCTGCAGGAAGCAGCTTTCACTGATTTCGAGACCGAACACCTCTGGGTGCTCCTGCACTTTCCCAATACGAGTCTTATAGTCACTTTCTAACTTTGTTTGAACTAACTAACTGTTTCATTTCTCTTTATTTAGTTTATTTACAGTGGCTCAATCAAACACAGCCATGTAATCTCATTAGCCACGAACCACTGCCAAGCCAACACGGCCCCCCGGCGGAACCAGAACCCGATCTTCCATTTTCCCCCTCTGTGTGTTCGAAATGCTGTATAATTCATCCATACCCTTTCTCCGTTGACCCAGTGAGTACTCCCAGCACTTGATCGCTGGGGTCAAAAGGTCAGACGGGCGGCTTGCGGCCATTTACCTGACCCGTGCGAGTGACCCGGCGACCTCGGTGCCGCATGATCTGTTCAGTCACTGCAGTATGTTACACAAACCATAAATGTAGTGTTTTATGACTATGAGTGTTGCTATGGTCACTGCGCCTGCATGAACTGTTCACCGACAGCGTAAACAAAAGCCAAGTGGGATCTCAAGGGGGAAAAGAGGGAGAGAAGAAAAGAGAGGTAGGTGGGAGGGGAACCTGGCTACCTGCAACCGCTCCTGCTGGGCTTCTCAATTATACACGCACCAGGGCAGCTAAATGCATTAGGACCTCAGCTGTATGCATGATACAAAAACGAATTTGTGCACTCAAACACACACACTCAGGCACTTTTTGGGGGTGGGGGGGGGTCAAATGCGGCAGAATGTTAATGGCACACACAAAAACGTGGGTCTCTTGCATGCCTACACACGCATACAGAAGCATGCCAGGGTGCCCAAATACATTTGTACTGGAACCACACAGCCTGTTATTAATATTTGATGGAGTTCTCCATCAAGCTTTTTTGTGTAAATTCAGGTGGCTTTGTGGCAGTTAGGGACAGAGACAGTGGGTGAGCCGAATAATTACTATTATCTAAATTCCATTTTCGAACACGGCCCTTCCCCGCGCCTTCCTTACTATGGACTATGGAGTTCTCAGCGAAGTGGCTCCGCTGTGAATTTTCAATATTTAAAATCCACTCTCTGCATTTTAATCCCTCTCTCCCTTATTAATGAATTTCAATCTAAAGGTCATAAACCTGCTTAACACTTTGAGTTCCGGAGGTCAGGGATCCGGATTGTAGATCAGCGAAACACGATTCGTTAGTTCATGGGGCCACGTGTTTCGTTCAGTCTGTCTGTCCTGAATGATTACGTACAGCCTATTATTTTGACCTTCACTGCTTGTTACTTTAGAGATTTGGAGATATTAAAAGGAAGTGGTGTGTGTGTGTGGGTTGGCGTTCCCAGGGGTCGTTCTTTCCTTAGCATGTCATCTGTAGCTCATATCAGGGTCAGTCTAACTCAGGGGTGCCGCACATGTCTTGAAAAGTGAAGCCAAAACATTTTGATCGCCCCCTGGTGGCTGACTGTAGTATTTATCTCACCCTCTTTATGTAAACAAATGTTTCTGTTATATCATGTTGATGATGTACTTTTAATTGTTTGTTTTTCTCATAAGTTGGTTATTAGATGCTATAAAAATGTGTCTGACGACTTGATTTATGTGTTTGCCATGGAAAACAGGCGGGGCATTTATACCACAGCTCCACCTCACGATCGCTCCTTCGCAGACTTTGGCACAAAATGATGCCATTGGCGCAAGATGTCAGCGGCCATTGTTTTAAAGTGGAAGTCTATGGAGACGCGTCATCTATCTTTTTTTTTTTTTTTACAGTTTTTGAGATTTTCTCTACACTCTTTGAAAACTTTGAAAACTGAAGAGCATGCCTACAAAGCCATCCATGCGAAATTTAGCTAAAATGAGGCAGCATTATTAAAGTACAAAAGCTTTTGTATCAAGAGCGCCTGTGTCGCTTAACAATGCCGATGACTGTATGTAGGCTGCTCACTAGGTTTTGGAACAGATCTCTGTTCTGCAAAGTCCACTGTTTTTGTGTGTGTTGTGTAACAAAAGCACCCTATGTGTCAGGCCTTACATACTTGGTTGTTTTTGAAAATACCGTACAGCATTGTGTGGCACAAAGTGTGTATCTGGATACATGTGTTGCCGTGTGCGTTTCCCAGGTTGAGTTGTCCACTGAGATCAGATGAAAGCAACAAGGCCTGTGACTGATCCATTTGTCCTGATCAGGGGAATTCTACCTCCCTCGCTCACTCTCTTTCTTTTCCTCTCTCCATGTATGACCCACTTTTTCCGTCTCCCTTCTTTTCCAACGTCCCCTCTGAAGACAGGCCTATGGAGAGCTGGCAAGGGGACAATGCATGTGTGTGTATGTGTCGCCATCATTATGTGTCCCGCTAAATATAATTTCATGTGCTAATACGAGGTTCATTTTCCTGGCCTGCTTTTGATGTTCCTGAATCAATACCGTTTCCTTTTGCCCACATGTAGATGCCCTTGGAATTGTTGGGGGGTGAAGCGGGCTAGAGAAAGGCACAGTCATGGCATGTTGGCAGGACTTTGTGGTGTGGCCGGCCCTCTGAAAGGCTGCTATTCTGAGACTGAGAGTTGGTTTTTGTCTGCGTCTCTGAAGGAGGTGAGAGCCGTTCTTTCAGTACCGCAGTTGCGCTGAGAACAGAGGGACCCGTGCACCACCACAGCCCCATCAGGAGAGCCCGTCGAAGAAAAGAGCTCTTTGTTCGGCTTGGATAGCGACAGAAGAACACCCATCTCTTTGCAGCACAAACAACACACACTGTTCACACTCGCTGACTTCTGCTAGCGTGACAGGTGATAAACCGTCACCACGCCCCCCCAACACCCCACCCCTTTTTATCTAAACTCAGCCCGTCCCAGCACGGGAGCTAAGCCGCCAGATCAGCTTGTTAGAGCTGTCTAAGTTTTTCTATCCTCATTTATTAATCTACCGTTTGGTTTTAAAGGCAATGTGAGACGTGTGGCAAAACAGAACCGCATGAAATATTCACAGTTTGGTTTTTCGTGGGGATGTGCGTATTATTACATATTTCCAAAGCTAACTTGTGGCAACTCATTTATCTTAAGGAATTGAACGGTTATGCTGGTTTAAGGCTGCATGATATTAAAGAAATATTTTATATATACGATATATAAACAGTTTTTAAAATCAAATTCAATTAACTTATACACTCACCTAAAGGGTTATTAGGAACACCTGTTCAATTTCTCATTAATGCAAATATCTAAACAACCAGTCACATGGCATTGCTTCAATGCATTTAGGGGTGTTGTCCTAGTCAAGACAATCTCCTGAACTCCAAACTGAATATCAGAATGGGAAAGAAAGGTGATGCGGCAGTCCTGTGGGCGAAAATGCCTTGTTGATGCTAGAGGTCAGAGTAGAATGGGCCGACTGATTCAAGCTGATAGAAGAGCAACTTTGACTGAAATAACCACTTGTTACAACCGAGGTATGCAGCAAAGCATTTGTGAAGCCACAACACGCACGACCCTGGGGCGGATGGGCTACAACAGCAGAAGACCCCACCGGGTACCACTAATCTCTACTATAAATAGGATAAAGAGGCTACAATTTGCACAAGCTTACCAAAATTGGACAGTTGAAGACTGGAAAAATGTTGCCTGGTCTGATAAGTCTCGATTTCTGTAGAGACATTCAGATGGTAAAGTATTTGGCGTAAACAGAATGAGAACATGGATCCATCATGCCTTGTTACCACTGTGCAGGCTGGTGGTGTAATGGTGTGGGGGATGTTTCCTTGGCACACTTTAGGCCCCTTAGTGCCAATTGGGCATTGTTTAAAAGCCACAACCTACCTGAGCCATTGTTTCTGACCATGTCTATTCCTTTATGACCACCATGTACCCATCCTCTGATGGCTACTTCCAGCAGGATAATGCACCATGTCACAAAGCTCGAGTCATTTCAAATTGTTTTTTTGAACATGACAATGAGTTCACTAAAATAGCCCACCCAGTCACCAGATCTCAACCCAATAGAGCATTTTTTTTTAATGTGGTGGAACGGGAGCTTCGTGCACTGGATGTGCATCCCACAAATCTCCATCAACTGCAAGATGCTATCCTATCAATATGGGCCAACATTTCTAAGGAATGCTTTCAGCACCTTGTTGAATCAATGCCATGTAATTAAGGCAGTTCTGAAGGCGAAAGGGGGTCAAACACAGTATTAGTATGGTGTTCCTAATAATCCTTTAGGTGAGTGTATAACCAACATACATTTAACGTTCATTCTGGGACAAAGAAAGCATCACTCTCATCGTCCCCGCAGTTTCTCTGCTATCCGCATCAACCAAAAAGTTGGACTGTTTATAACTTTTTGAAGTATTTAAATCATTTAGGTATTGCAAAGCATTGCGATATGCACATTTGCAATGTTTCAATACATCTTGTAGCCCTAGGCTAGTTAGAGTTCAACTGTGTCTTAGAGAGTTTTCGGTTCATCCATAGTTGAGGCATTGCTGGTATATCAAAAGTAAAAAACACAAATCCATGTGAAGAGACCAACCTGATTAATAGAATAGTTGGCCCATCCCTATTTTTTGGCCTCCACCAGATTTGCTTGTGCAACCACGCTTATCAGCAGGAACTCTGTGAAACTCAAGGATGGACGAAGGCGTTTTGCAGCCGGCCGCAGAAAGTTGCGCATGTTAAGAGAGAGCGAGCAAGAGCGAGAACGCCATTAGCATTCCTGGACATTGTTTGGCACTCCAGCCGCCCCTCTGCGTCGAATCAGGCGTCGTTGATTAATTTCAGCCTATTAGCGCCCCCCATCCTCCCCCCGCCCCTCCCAGGTTAATTCCCCATGCCAGCGAGCGGGAAAAGGGGCTGCGGGTGTGAGCGATGGTGCAGGGGGTTGCAGGGGAGCACGTTGTTGTCAGGACTGTATTAATGAGTGCGCCGCTCAGGTCCCGTGGACAGGGGGACGGTGTTCCTGGCTGCGCACGGCGACGGAGGCTCTGTCGAGGCCTGGCCTAGTTTCTGCCCTCACCGGGGAGTGAGAGGATCCAAGGACTGACGCTGATCACCTGACAGCGGCCCCATTGCTGTGAAAGTGTATACGCACGTGTCTGTGTGTGTATATGTGTGAGAGAGACAGGAAGGAAAGAGAGGGCACAAGTGTTGGGGTGGGTAAATGTTTTTTCGTTTTAATTTCAGCTCTGAATAATTTGGGGAGTTTGCAAAGACGGTGTCATGCGAGGTGTAAAACAGCGGTAGATCTTTTCCCACTTCTCTCTTCCGTGTGTACCGAATGCAAATGGAAGATCTGTAATATTGTTCCTCTACAAAAGCATTACTGTAGCAACAGTGCGCGCGTGCTAACCTCATTCAAATTTCAACGCCACGTCCTATGTTGCTGTGATACTGCAATATGGAAAGGAGCACGATGTCTGGTTTTGATCCTGAATAGCCAAACGCACACCTGGATCACCTGTACTTGCTGCACCTGGGCTTCCTGTTGAGCTATCGTATTGTGATCGACTGTACAATCCGTTGTGTCATTAGTTCTGCCCTAGCCCTTTTGAAAGTCAATATGAGCATAACTCTGGGTCAGATGAAAGATGTACCTATCTCTTATATAATCACTGGTGTATTGAAACAGGTGCTTTTATTTAAATGGGATGTTTACATTATGGACATGAGTCAGATCCTGAATTTGATTGTACCCAACCCTTATTGTCTGTTCACAGTAATAGGTCAGTTCTTGTACATTTAATAAATACTTTTAAAGGGGAAGTACAATCATTTTAAGCTTAAAATCTAGAAGCTAGAAATGGAGAACTGTGAAGCAAAGGTTTTTCCAATTTACTGTTTTATGTACTGTACTGTTGTTATGTAAAACGACTCGAGAGTTAATTAAATTTGACATATTGTACTATTATATTATTTTTTGTTGTGACCTGGATAATTTTTTTACACAACACATGTACCACATTTTTTACCACAGTATGCAATACAATTGTATACACAATAGAAATAAGAATGAAGAACACAAAGAAAGGTACAAAACTTTTTTTTAGGATGGGGGGCTTTAAAGTACACAATAGGTTCTTGGGGTTTAATATTGTACCCCAAAAGGTACAACATTACAGTGTGATGTACTGTATACCCATAAAGGTACAAAAATGAACAAGAGCATTTATACATGTGTTCATCAAACCAAAGCCACTTTAGAAATGAGCCCAATGACTTTAAAAGGTCTCATGATTGTAATTCTGACACACGGCACTGCATGAGCTCAAAAAATTCATTCAGGTTCACATTGACCAATTTCTATGCTTCCCTTTTGGAACGGGTTCAAGTTTAATTCCTTGGCGTGCACCTGATTTTAGAAGTAGGCTTTCACACTCCCCTAAGGAAATAGCCCAGATGTTCAGGTCAGCTGCAGGTCTGCATCAAAACCTCCTGAGAAAGTGACTTCTGGTACACCAGGGTTGGATGACCAGGTGCATTCTGGTTTGTCATAGGTTGAGGCTCTCATAAGTGGGTGACTGAGCGGCATGTATGTGTTAAAAGAACCACGGTCCATCAGTTAGACGCAGGGTGTTGGTTGGCCCACTGAGGTGCTATAAATAGCTGTCATCAATATCTTCTTCTCAACCTCCTCACGTTCCCAATCCACTCAGGATGGCTCCTCTAATGGCATTAAATTTTCAAAAGAGCTGAGTCCACTGCGCCTCTCCGCACCCGCATCCGCCCAACGAGAGAGAGGAAGCAAGAACAAAAGAGTGAGAGGAAGAGTCAGAAAAGATAGAAAGAAAACGAAAAGCTTCGATACTGAATATGCAAGCTTTCAAAAAAAGAGATTGAATGTAGGTATAAATGGAGAAATGTGGCCGGTGTCCATATAGATTAATTCTCAGCTCTGTTGTGAATAATACATTAGCTCTTTAATCATCCTCCACGGCCACCCGCTGTGCCACACCACTGTCATGGTGGTCCGAACAGTCCCCTCCGTTGCTGCCCTCTGCCCTGACCTGGGACGTTTAGCTGTGTCAGGCATGCACTACCATCACAAGAGATCCTGACCCCACTCTCTCTACAACTTGTCGTAGTCTAATCGATTACTCCTGAGCACACATGATAATGGGACACACATACCACGCGCACACACGGTTAACACACGTTCGGCACGTCTCCTTTCCGCGGACCTGCTGACCTTTGGACTTTTGAGAGATGTCGGTTTGCTGCCATTCCTGACCTTGCAGTGGTCAATGTACAGTAGTTAACTTTTACTGTTACTTGGGAGAATTAATAATATCCAAGCAATGGTACTCTTAGGTTATTTTTCTTGCCTTAACATCTGATTCTTACACCTGATTTGGATCTAGAGAGTTTAGTTTGAGCTCTAAATAGGTTTATGGTTGACTAGATGGCACTGTGGTCTGTCAGTTATACCTTGTTCACACTGTCAGTCCAAATCCAATCACATTTAGAACGTGTAAACGGCCAAAAACGCATGAAATCCATTTTTTTCTTATCCGTTTTAAGTTACATTCAGAGGTGGTTTGAAATCTGTTTCAAATCGCATTTCCGGAAATCCATTTCAGTCTGACTGCTCGGATCACATTTGTCATGAAATGCTGTCACCAACATAAGGCTTGTTTGAGATGAGCAAATTCTGCGTAGAGCGATCGGTGAGGTTTGCCGCTTGCAGTCGAGGGAGGAGTTGAAGACAGTGCCCTCAAGCCGGACACCTGCTGCTTGCTGTAGTGACGTGTGCGCCGTGTTTCTTTTTTATTGCGAATGAAGTGAATTAGATGGTGAATTTTTTAAAAACAAACCTTTTAATTAAAACCAGAAACATTTTATATTGAATATTTTTATTTCTGATATGCCCATACAATATATCAAATGGAAGAACAGACCCTCTGCTTTAAAAAAAAGCCAGCAGTTAGCGGCTTTCTACCGCACTGAAAACCGGCGCTCGGCGTTATTTTCGCGCCGAGAGTTGAAAAATATTCAGCTTTGGGTGAAAAGCTCCGCCAATCACAGTGGAGGACGGGCGGGAAATTATCACAGCAACCAACCGGCTCACAACTGAAGTATCACAGTTTCCCAAGCGCTCAGCTGAATAAAGCTGGCACTCAGCTAAAAAACAGCTGGCATTCGGCGTCCTCCAGGCATTTTCAGTCACGTTTAAAAGTTTTGGTGTGCACGCTCCCTTAGTTCTCTTTTTATCACCTCTTAAATATGGGTGGGGTTCTTCAAAAACACAGAATTTTGAGCAAAAAGCTGAGATAATTCCATATTTGTGAAGGACTTTTGATAGAGATCAAACTTAGAGCGATCCTTAAAACTTAGACGGACATGCAGCTGCAAGCTAGGGCGATACTTCCAGGTTTTATAAGTTGCGGAAGACCGCCACCTGGTGGATAATAGCAGTATTGGGGAAGGCGGAAATACATGTCATTGGCAGGGAAACGTTTTCTCTTAATTGACGAGAAAACTGGTCAATGGCAGGGAAAGAGTTAAATGTATAAATATGCTGTTTTTGTTGCATTTAATTCTACAGGGCTTCCTTAAGAGTGATTTGTCAACTAGTCATTCACAAAAGACACCAGTTAATAAAAAAAAAATGCTGGTTTTGCAGGAATATTTGTTCATGTATCTTGTATATATTTTTTGTCCTTTAGGAAAGCGTCTCCAGGAGTGGATCTGTGTGATTTTGTGCCTCTCACTCTTCATCGTAAACTTCCTCTTCCTCCTCGTAAACTTCTCCACTGTGCACATCTATAAAATAATCTTTGGCATTGGTAAGTTTTTATCTCTATTGACCTCCTACATCTCGCCTGTCTTTTTATCAATGTAGAAGCATGCAACTGTAGTAATAAAACATACTACTTTATGCGTTTGTGGTCACTATTATTATAGCAGCTACTGAATTCAATACATGCCTCTCTCGCTCTTTCTTTCAGTGACGGGTATTGTGACAGCAGACTTTGCCTCTGGGATGGTACATTGGGGAGCTGATACATGGGGTTCAGTGGACATCCCAGTAATTGGGAAGGTAAGGAAATAATGGGCCTGCACCTGTGCACAGGTCAGTTCACTGCTGGCTTATACGACACTCTGTAATATGATTTACCCAAGTATGACATGAAGTTGGATCAACATCCAAACAGCATTTGTAGTAACCAATCACATTTTAGGGTTGAAGGCCTAAATAGCATTTATAGAAATAAATATGCCTTAATAATGCTTGTATGTAATCCATAAAGCACAGTATCCAGCCTTTAACACAGATTAATGAGACCCATCGTGTTGTTTCTTCATCTGTGATTGGTGTCCACATTGCACTTGCATCAGCTGTTGGGCAAGAATAGCTAAAAATGTTCTACTACCCTCCCATGTGAATGTGATTAACTAGATATGTGGGCAAGTCCAGTTATAAAGGCGCTGTATTTTTTGAGATGGGCACACTTTTCAGGCGCACATCCTTATGCATATTGTAATGCCCACAATACACCCACACACCCTCGTATGCACAGTGTGGTCTCTAAGCATAGTATCTTGTTTGATTTTAACAAATTGCCCTGTTTAATTTTCATATCAGCTTTTGCACCATTGGCCTGTTGTGGTTTACCGGGCTCGAAAACGGCGAGTGTGAAATGCCATCTGCGCCCTGGGGAGTTTGGCCCTTCCTGCTTTCCTAGAGAGCCCTATGTTAACCCCTCCTCCCAACAGCCCCCACTCGCAACCCCAAAGGGTGCTAGGGAAACCCTGGAGGGTTGCATTAATGCATAGTATGGTCGCACTCTTCCTGTCCAATCAGAGAAAAGGTCACCCCCTCACTATCCAATTAAAATGCAGCCAACACTTGCTTTCTGTGTCGGACAACCAGGAGCAATGAATCTGAGAGCATTTATGTGTTTGTGTGCTGACAGGGGTCATTGTACTATTATGTGAAAGGGGGCGGTAGAGTGATGGGGGAAAAAATGGCTAACCTAAGCTCAATCTGGTCCCTTGTGCCAATTATATAGCTGCTTTAGAAAATATGGACTGTTAAATTTGATTATGTGAAAGGAAATGACAAGTGTACAGGTTTAGCAGTGATCAAGATATACTTGGCAATGAGCGTGGCCATGAAATGATCACAGTTGGAGCCTGTCCTGTGAGTAACACCAATCTTTCCTATTGTTTTCTGGCCAGTGTGTGCGGTATAACAGTATTGTCCTGCTTCTGTAAGGGTGCTGCTGTGTGAGTTATTTCACTTGACTATGAATCTTAAATCATTTTGACTAAGTAGTCCTGGTTGTCATCCCAAAACTGGACCTTCCGATCTGTCTGATGAAGCCAATACGGAAGTGACTTAAACTGCAATTCATGGGAGTCGAAAAATATGTTTACAGCCTGGTACAAAAATTGTTTTTGTTCTATATAGCTAATTTTGCCCTTCATGACAACTGTATTTTTTTTGTAACTCATCCGTTTAAATTATATTAAGCCTTAAAGTTCTGCATAATTAAGGGCGTGGCCACTTGAGTGACGGTTGAACCGCCACTGCTGTCACTACCCTCAAGCTAGGCGGGCATGGTTTCAGCAACCAGCCACCTCAGCTTCACCCACGTCCCGCCTCTTTACCCATTTTCGGATATCCACGACCACGAGTGATGCACAGCCAAGATGGTGACGGCAGGCACCGCCTACTATTGGCTTCAAAAACGATCTTCTGAAACCTATGGGTGACGTCACAGACACTACGTCCATAATTTTTTAGAGTTTATGGTTTAAACTGGCTCCAGGGTGTAACTGTATACGTTACTGCATTACCCGACCAAGTATAAAATTGGGCATTGCAGTATTTGTTTTATGTTTTAAAAGCATATATGGGACCACAAAACCAGTCATAAGGGTCCATTTTTTGATTGAGATTTATACAGCATCTTGAACAAATAAACTTTCCATTGATGTATGTAAACTTACCATATGAAGTTTGATAGGATAGGGCAATATTTGGCCAACTATTTGAAAATCTGGAATCTGAGGGTGCACAAAATGAAAATACTGAGAAAATCGCCTTTAAAGTTGTCCAATTGAAGTCCTTAGCAACTGCATCCACTTACAAAAATAAAGTTTTTATATATTTACAATAGGACATTTACAAATTATCTTCTTGGAACATGATCTTTACGTAATATCCTAATGATAATTTTCAATAATTTAGACCCATCCAATATATTGTTGGCTATAGGGAATGTGGAGGTGATGTCACGCCGTGTTGCATTATGGGTTATCCCCCCTATTTGCCAGATCACGCCCTATCCCGCTGTATTTGAGTTCGCCTGTTGTAGGTTGTTTGGATTTTCTGTTGAGATTTTGTGTCGATATGTTTGGTCAGTACCAAGGCTTTGAACCGGAACGAAAACCAGAAACTTTTGATGTTTTGCAAGGAACGGTTCGGCTCGCATGCGATTCGCGGATTAATACGCAAATTTAAATAATATGAAAGTTGATAATTTGCACGTGTTTCAAAGGCTTGTAAATGGTAACACTTAAATGATTTTAAACAATTTATCCTCAAAAAGGCACTAAAGTGAGCAATTTTCTGTATGCACAGATGCACATGTGGGTGAATGTGTCCGGTCCATCCAATCAAATGTGATTATCCCTATGCCCATCAAAGATCAGAACTCTTGATGTATAAACTTGAGAGAGAGTTGCGCTACTGTGTCTCATACTGTAGTCCATTAAAATACATTTGGTGAATAAAACACTTTATGTGGAGCGACTGTTTATGCTGCATCTTCTTCCTGAAGTTCCAGTTTGGAATTCGTCCTACGTCTGTGTGTGTGCGCGCGTGTTTAAGCGCACTCAAAAGTGCATACGTGGGGAGACGCGTTTCAAAAAGCAAACGAACAATCTTTGTGTACTTGACAGGACACATACAAACAAAATGATCTCGAAATACCACAGTATTCTTTTTCTAATAAAAACATTTGTTTAAGTTGCCAATAAATGACATGGCAGAAATTGTCCTTGTCTTAATTAATGTATAATGCTAAAACAAATGTAGGCATGTCAGAATTACAGTTATGCTGCTTACATAATTTAAGTTTGATGACAAGATAGAGACTGTAGACTAATAATTTAAGTTTAATGTCCTAATGATCAACCTACTTATTTGTAGGTCCCACAGCTGACATGGAACGTTATTAACCAGTTTGGGAACTTTAGTTTTTTGTTCTAACCGGTTCAGGAACATCAATTTTAGGGTTGAACTGAAAACCGTAAACGTTAAAATACTGTTTCTGTTCGGAACAAACCAATTGGGGAAAAATCTGGTTAAAAGCCCTGGTCAGTACAGCTCAATCACACGATCATTCAGGGAGGAAACTAAACAACGGAATACATTTTCTTTCATTCTTGGAATAAACAAGGGAAGACGGTGGAGGACCTGACGAAAAGACGCCGGATCGCGTGGTTTGCCTGCCACAAGCAGGAAAAAAACTTTTACTTTTTAAAACATCCCTGCATCAGCGAGAGCGTGTTTGCTGCATTTTCAGTAATTTGTGATTAATAAAGCAGAACCACCTAAATTATCTTCTTTTTATGCTAACACTGTCAAACTAACTTGTAAATGTAAATTATGTATTCATTCATTTCTGATCAACATAACCACATGAGTTATAAAAATAAATCTTTAGACAATTTTGACGATTGTAACAAATATTTTTTATTAAATGCAACTGCTCAAACCCACTTGTGACTCTTTAAAATAACACAACATTAGCTGAATATTTAGCATTTTGTTTGTTTTAATAACTTGGCCAAAAACAGAAGTGCCATCTTTTGAACATGTGTTGATTCATTGCACAGCATACAACAGAGAATGAATCAGTTTTATAGATTTATTAAGATACGTAGGTATTAATTTTTTCATTTTCAGGTTTATTTAACAGGGACAATGCACATCAATAATACATTTGAAAAAATGTACAATGTGCCAGAATTAGCCAAAAGGCTATTTTACATCTGCTGTCCCTGGACAGATTGTACAATGTCACACCTAAAAAGACAAAAAATTATAATCGTACATTCAAGTTTAGTTAAATACAAATTATTGGTATAAGTAAAAAACAAAAACAACATAAAAACAAAATCAAAAGTAAGCCCCATTAATCAGTATCAACATCAACTCAATACTGTATACATTCAGTAAATGGCATATTTCTTTTAGCTGTTTTGCCAACCATCATAAAACTCTGAAAGAAGAAGTGCCATCTTACTATGAGCTTGAAGGGATTTATAGCTCTTAAACTCCTGCAAAGTGTACGTATTCAATCCAAAAACAAGGTTATTGACCAGATATGTGAGTGGAGGTAGTGCGTAGAGTCTTGGGGTGCTAAATCATATGGATCTATGTTGTTTATCTCGGACAGTTTGTCCAAATAACGTTTTTTGGCAGTAGCATTTAGTTTCTCCCGATATGGTCCCTTCTCTTTTTCTTTCAACTTCTCTATTTCTTCCGTTCTTCTTAAATTTTACCTTGTTTTAGCTTAACACACCCACAATTAAATGACATAGCGGTCAGCAGTGCCTCTAAACATGGCGCCCACGTCCCATAATGCAACACTGCGTGGCGTACCTTCACATTCCCTATTGCTACAAATATACATGTGTGTGTTGTTTTTGTGGTCAAGGGTCACATTTTAATTTGCAGTGTAGTATGAAGTGTCTTTTCAAGTTGCGGGCCAGAAGTCAGTTCCCACATTTCATATATTTATATTTTAAACAGATGGAAAAAATAAAGTGGACAGCTTTGAAGGGTCATTGCAGAACAGTTTTTTTTCATCCCAGAACTGTCTATTCTGTAGTGTAAAGCAGCAGAACGAACACTGTTGTCGCCCTGTTGAGAGAAAATGGGCATCTGAGGCCGTGTGCCAGCCATCTTTGGTTCCTAACATGCAGGCCATTTGAACGGCCCGTCCGGCGCCCGCTGCGGATCTGGCCGAGGGGCCCCGCATTCTCTCGCTTTCATCAGCTGTCCGTCTGTGGTGTAAAACGGCACAGGCTCGCCGCCCCACCGTGAAGGGGTTTCCACCCGGCTCCGCAGTCAACGCCGATCCTTCTGCTGTCGAGGATAATTAGGTTCCGCCACCTGGGAGTGATCGAACTTCAAAAAAGCGAGGGAATTTACGGACATTAAGAACGTGGAGCTTTAAGACCCTTAACCAGCAGATTAAAGGCGCCACTTAGCGAACCGATATATATGGCTTTTTGTCCACATGTTCAAACAAGAAGCTCCAACTTGAGGGAGAATCATTAATGGCCGTGATTAAACAGGCACTTAAGAGCAAAGAGCGTAGGGAGGAGGAAAAAAGAGCGAGAAATGAAATGGATCTCTAATACTCGCTCTGGGTTAAGGGTGGGGGAGGACAGACTACTGGTTTTGGCTGGGTTGCTAGGGCAATCTGAAGATGTGAGTCATGATTAGGCAGAAGGCGGGTGAGGCGAGGCGAGGCAGGCCGTTAAACGGTGTGGGATTAGCGGTGGCGAGGCGCAGGTTTGCCGCCGTGCGCCGGCGAGTCGACACGCACACTGTGTGCTGTCTGGGGCTTAGCGCTCTTTTAATCTCGCGCGCAGAGAGAAAGAACGGAAACGAGAAGAACAGGAGGGAACATAATTGTCGAAATATCAACAGATAGTTTTCTGCGCTCCAGCAGAGTGTCGCCACGCGCTCTCAGATATAGGTGTTATTGAGTTCAGCCCACAAACACGCGATAATGACATTTTTCCCCCGCGCTGTCTCTGAAACGCTATGGTAATGTGGCTCCAAACGATTCCTCCTTTTTATGTGGAAAATAAATTACCTTCATTCTTGTATTTTCTTTTGTGCCTATACCATCTTTTCTCTTACTCCCTTTCATTTTGCGACACCCGCGCGGTCGCAGACGGGCGCCCGTCTCAAAGCAGCACTCCTGGGCGTGAGTGACAGGTGCTGCTGGGTTATGGTTTTTCATGATGCTGGATTTGAGCCGTGGGGAAGTGCTGTTTAATGCCGGGTTATCTTTCCGCTCTGGAACGTGTCGCTCGTGTCGCAGCGCCATCTTTCATTTAGGCCCTAGTAACGCCAACGCACCAATTTGGGTCTATCAGTCAACATCTAACCCCACCCAATTTGTCTTTTGCCTTAGGAACTGAAAGAATTGTAAAGCAGAGGATTTTTTTCTGAATCCTTATTTGGATAAATATAATCACATGCTTTTCCACTGACATGGTGCTTGCTTGTATATAAATCAAATTTTGAGATAAGGAGCATCAAAGGTTATATTTTCACACAATGTCATTTACATTATGTTCAATTGATTTTATATAGAAAACCGTAAATTACATTAAAAGACTTGAGCTGGGATTTCACAGACTGAGTCAGATTAAAATTGAATGGATTGTGGATTTTAGTCACTTATAGATCCCATGGCCCACCTTATCACAAGAACCAGCACTGTTCAGGTGTAAAGTGCTCTGGTGTTCAGCAGTGTCTTTAACTAATACACCAGTAGCTCCTTGTTTGACCCCTAGATTGATCTGATCATAGGATGCATTTCATTAGCATAGGGTAATGGACATAAATCACAGCTCTAGACACCCCCACCTGTTTTTCATTTGAACCTTAACCTCCATTTTTCCTGCTCCTCCCACCTCTCTCGCTACTTTCTCTCTATTCAGGCATTCATTCGCCCGTTCCGGGAGCACCACATTGATCCGACGGCCATCACACGGCATGACTTCATAGAGACAAATGGAGACAACTGCATGATCACCATCCTACCTCTGGCCCACATGGCCTATAAATTCCTCTCCTACCCACCAGGTATACACACACACTTATCCTCTCACACATCCAGTGTGTTTGTAAGAGTTAGTCAGCATGACCGTTTTAGAACACGAGTGTGACTTCTTTTTTTGGTGCGGTCTATGTGTCACACATTCATCTTAAAATATCTAAAAGCTTTTAAAGATCGAAAAACAAAAATATGGTTTGTAAAGGTAATGCTCTTAGTTTTTTTTACCTCTGCATGGGTTTAAAGGGGAAAAAAAATCACCAAATAAGGAACAGTTTGTTACCATCTATGCTCAGGTCACCCTGAACTTTTTTCATGTTTTATTTACATCTATGAATTTGGCAGACCCTTTTATCCAACGCAACTTGCAGTGCATTCAAGCAGTATGTTTTATAAATGTATGTGTTCACTGTGAATTGAATCCATCAGATTGAATAGGGTCGGATGCTATCAGTGTTTCTGTTCCCTATATTGCGGTTGTTTTTATGCTTGTTTAAAGGGATAGTTCACTCAAAAATGAAAATTCGGTCTCCAAACCTGTATACATTTTTTGTTCTGATGAACCCAAAGGAAGATATTTTAAAGGGGGGGTTTAATGGTATTTCAAGCATTCTGACTTATTAACACAGTTATAGAGTTGTTTCCTCATGCTAAACGTAGGCAAAGTGTCAAAACCGCAGTTGGGGGTGTTTCAGAGTATTTCTGTGCCGAATGCACTTCGCCAGGGTTCGTACAAGTTTCGGCTAGTTTTTTTTCGATTACAGTTCTAACTGACATTTCAGGGGTTTTCAATACGTATCACTTCTTTATATGGGCTTCCGCCGGAAAACTTCCCCCGGAAAACCCCGCCCAGCCGTCAGTCAGCGGGAGACGCTAGAGCTTGCTAACAGCTTATCACGCCACTCAGCTTTGTTTAATTTCAAAAGTCAACAATGGCACAACAAGAAGTGTGTTTTTGGATGTAAGGAGAAGACATCCAGCCTTATGGAAACAATGGATATAGTTTATTATCCGGATTAGCAGCGGAGTTTTGCGTGTGTGTTTGATGCTGTGGATTTTCAGAACCGGGTCATGACGAGTTACACGTGGTAAGTAAGACTTCTGTCTTATGTTGGAAATAGGCGCGTGTATATTATATAAATGACACGAACATGTAGTGAATCATAAGTTAAACAGTGTTGTATAGTGTTGCATGACTCGTACTCGCTCCTCCTGCGGTAGTAACTCCTCCTTCTTCATTTTTTCGTACGTTATCGGAAAGATTCGGTAAAGCTAATCTTTCTTTTATAAATCTGATTAAACTAAAGACTCTTCAGAGATATAAAGGATGTCATACTACTCTATAGGTACTCCAGATTAACATCAGAAATGCAGAAACAGCGTGTGTTACGTGAGCTTTAAAGAATGTTTGTAACCAAAACGGTGAACCCCATTCACTTCCATAGTAGGAAAAAATACTATGGAAGTCAGTGGAGCTCACAAACAGTTTGATTACAAACATTCCTCAAAATATCTTCTTTCCCGTTCATCAAAACTAAGAAATTTATTCAGGTTTGTAACAACATGAGAGTGAGCAAATGATGTCCGAATTAAAATTTTTGTGTGAACTATCCCTTTAAAAGGGACATTCCATTTTTTTTTTTTTTTTTGAAAATATGCTAATTTTCCAGCTCCCCTAGAGTTAAACATTTGATTCTTACCGTTTTGGAATCCATTTAGCTGATCTCTGGGTCTGGTGCTAGCACTTTTAGCATAGCTTAGCACAATCCATTGAATCTGATTAGACCATTAGCATCACGCTAAACAATAACCAAAGAGTTTCAATATTTTTCCTATTTAAAACTTGACTCTTCTGTAGTTACATTGTGTACTAAGACCGACAGAAAAAGAAAAGCGATTTTCAAGGAAGATATGGTTAGGAACTATACTCTCAAACTGGCGTAATAATCAGTGACTTTGCTGATGTAACATGGCTGCAGAAGGCGTAGTGATATTATGCACTGCCCGAAAATAGTCCCCTGCCATTGAAAGTAACCAAGGGGACTATTTTCGGGCAGTTTGAGAGTATAGTTTCTAGCCATATCTGCCTAGAAAATCGCAACTTTAAATTTTCTGTCGGTTATAGTACACAATGTAACTACAGAAGAGTCAAGTTTTAAATAGGAAAAATAGCAAAACTCTTTGGTTATTGTTTAGCGCAATGCTAATGGTCTAATTAGATTCTATGGATTGTGCTAAGCTATGCTAAAAGTTCTAGCGCTAGACTCGGAGTTCAGCTGAATGGATTCCAAAATGGTAAGAATCAAATGTTTATCTCTGGGGGGGCTGGAAAATGAGCATATTTTGAAGGAAAGTGGAGTGTCCCTTTAAGTAACCCATGATTGATGATGTAAGACACCAGACATTGAAGGTAGAAGGTCAATGTGATGGTTGACTATCATACTGAAAGGTTAAGGCATGTCACTTCAAGACATGTCATCTCAATTTGCATTACATTTTATCTCTCTCTTCCCACCTTTCTCGTTGTTCCTCTATTACCCCCACCAACTCTCCCCTACATGTCTATCTCTCTTATCCAGATGCCCTTGCAGAGTCCTACCCCTGGGAATGTTTTGTTTTTGCATTGGCGGTCTTTGTAACCATGACTAATCAGATCCACAAGTGGTCTCACTCCTACTTCGGCCTGCCACGCTGGGTCACGCTACTGCAGGACTGCCACCTAGTGCTGCCACGAAAACACCATCGCATCCATCACGTGTCGCCCCATGAGACGTACTACTGCATCACCACAGGTACTAGGAATGTCAAACGCTTCAGTATTTTGGTAATAAATAATGCTGGTAAGAAAAAGTAACAGTACCAGTCTGTTGCATGCACATTTGTGAATGCACCTGTGCACATAAATGGTAGAACGCACTTCTTGGAGATATTTTAATGTAAATGTGGTCAGTAAATACAGAATTTGAATTGCAATATCAAAGATGGTTCAATAGCATCAGTATCAACTCCCGAAATTTGGTGCACACGCTTAAGCGTAACAAAAGGTACAGTAAAAGCCTTTGATGCCTTCTGAGCACCTTGAATATACCAATAGCCCCGGAGGCTTTTTACAACAATAGTATGTGCTCGGCTGTGTCAGTGTGGGCTGAGCTGGATCAGATTTAGGTTGTAGGTGTTCAAGCTTTACTTCCTCTATATCATAGTGACCCACGGTATCCGGCAAGGATTCTTCTGCGGAGCAAGGCCCTGCATCGCCAGTAGCTGTAAACAGTGGGTTAAATTAACTTTGTTAAAGTCAGTGGTGCCTTTGCTTGGATGTGTGTGTGCCTGTGAAGGCATTAAAGTCCCATGATAGCTAGAGCACTCAGTATGCGACATGCGTCTCTGGGAGAGAGGGGAGCGAGGATGCTTGTGCGTCACCCTGCGCCCCAGTGGACGACAGATGTGTGTGTGCACACGCATGCTCCAGAGCTCAGACCGGTCCTTTTGACCCTCCTTCTTTCCTTTCCACTGCTGCTCCCTGATCCCACTGGGAGACGCTGATGAAGGGAGAGAACAGGGTCTCTCTCTCTCTTTCGGTCTCTCGCACACATGCACGCACACATGGGAGTCTCTCTGCGTGAGCCCTGCTCCTCCACCCTCCCTGCCCGAGTCCCCAGGGGCCAAAGCCCGCCTTTGTGTGTGCCAGTGGCTGACAACCTCCATGTATATTTAATGCTAACCTGCTGTCAGTGCTAACAAATAGGCCTGCATGGGGGGGTCTGTGGGTTTGACAAAGATGAAAAATCAAACAAACATGATGAGCTGTTCTGCTCTCCTCCTGAACCAAAAGGGTCACCGTTGAGAGAGGGTGTATACACACACAGAGCTGAGACAAGATTGAGATATGAGGACTGGTGTGGGGTGTATACATGGAGCAACATTTTCTTGGAATAAATAATGTGCTGCTTTTTTGTAAAAGTTGATGTTAGCTTAGCTTGGGTGGATTTTGTTTATTCATTGAGCATGTTAATTATTGCATATTTTTTATGTATGTTGCTCTCCCATTTGTATATCATTTTCTCTTCTTTTTAAGTGCCATTACCATGTAATCTGAAAAGCCATGCCTGGTTTATTATACTTGTCAACTGCCATATTTCCTGACTAATGTCCGATAATAAGAAAAGTATATACTGTACCATTTTAGTAGACTTCAATCTTTCAATAACATTATTGTGACCCTGGACCACAAAACCAGTTATAAGTCGAGCAGGTATATTTGTAGCAATAGCCAACAGTACATTGTATGGGTCAAAATTTTTAATTTAATTTTTATGCAAAAAATCATTAGTATATTAATTAAGATCATGTTTCAAGAAGATATTTTGTAAATGTCTTGCCATAAATAAATATACAAAAATAAATATAGTAAATATATAATTGTATAAATATAAATGTATAATTTATTTGTCATAAGTAATATGTTTGCACAGAGATTCCAGACTTTCAAATAGTTGTATCTCGGCCAAATATTGTCATATCCTAACAAATCATACTTCAATAGAAAAATTATCCGTTCGGCTTTCAGATTATTTCTAAATCTGAATTTCGAAAAATGTACTCTGCACTATGATTGGTTTTGTGATCTACTGTCACATTTGCAATAATACCACAATTCTATATGTATTCTATATATTTAATGCCGGTAATTGTTATGTTTTCCGACCAAAGGGAGGTATAAAAAACAAATAAAATGCGTAAATGAAAAGCTAAGGGAAAGATGAATTTTTAAAAGAGATTTAAAACTCGTGTAAGTAATTTAATATGTTTCATTGTTCTGAATTACTGCAATATTTACATGGTGTTTAAATATATACCAAATAATGCAAAGATACTACAATAGTACCATAGAACATGTTCAACTAAACATAATATTACCATGGTACTTTGATATATACCATAGTTATGTGAGTGACATACAGTACTGTGCAAAAGTCTTAGGCCACCACCACCAGACTTGTTGTTTTAGTTTTAATATCCATCCATATTTTTTAATAGATATTTAGATTTTTAATCTATTGTATTAAGATACAAACAGAAAATACAGGAAATATGTACAAAAATGATAATATTCAGGACTAAATGTCGTCTTTATGCATCGTCAGTGTTTAGTGTGACCTCTCTTGGCATTAAACACATCTTGGGCGTTTTTGAGCAAAATGAAGTAAAAAGACTATTTCTTTAAAATGAGAAATTAGGATTTCATTTTATTAAGGTTTAAGAGATACTGCAGTTTCCTGCTATTGTTCAGTGGAAGGGGAGTTTACTCTAAAAACTTGACACATCAGTTTACATTTTTATACACTTTTTAATACTATACACATTTCCTGTATTTTCTGGATGTATTCTAGAGACTGAGAAGCAATTATACAGTATATGATCACTATAACATTAATATTACGGTATTTATATTAACATAAATCTAAATAAATAGTACCATAGAACATGTTCAACTAAACATACTGTAATATTACCATGGTACTTTAATTTATACCATAGTTCTGAGTGATTTACATGGTGCTCAAATATATATCAAATTATGCAAAGGTACAGTAGGTACATGGTATTACAATGATATGAAACACTGTTGCATTTAAAATGTTTGCATTTATTGAGGTGGTATTTAAAATTTGTCATGTCAAACATGTCTTGTGTGTGTGTGTGTGTGGCTGAACTGGTTTTTATGTCAACCCTAAAGGAATTCATGTCTGAGAGGACGTGTGTGTGTGTGTGTGTGTGTGTGTGTGTGTGTGTGTGTGTGTGTGTGTGTGTGTGTGTGTGTGTGTGTGTACACATTGTGGAGTTTGGGAAAACTGGCGGGTGGGGTGGGCTGGGATGCTGCTACATATTTATAGCAGTAAGTGTGTACATTACTCTACTGCTTCTGCCTGATCTTCTGTCCATCCCGTGGGATTCACCATCCAGCAGCTTCTGATGTCACTCTCTGTGCTTCCTCTCTTTCTTCCTGTCTTGCTCTTTTGTCCTTGCTCTCTCCTTTTTGCTCGTCTTGCCCTTGCAATGTTGCCTCTCTTTCTCTCTCTCGCTCTCTCTCTGTGTCTCTCTCTCTCTCTCTCTGCCTCTCTCTCTCTCTCTCTCTCTCTCTCTCTCTCTCTCTCTCTCCCCTGCATTTCTCTCTTCAGGTGCTGGTGAGTTTTTGAGTTTGTCATTCACAGAAAGAATGAATTTGTGTATGGTTGGTTTTACACATCAAACGCCTGTGTTTCTCCACATTTCTCTATTCATTTTACATTTTCAGTTTTTGTCAAAGCTTTTTTTTATAATTGTTTAACTATAAAAATTCCTTGTTGCATTTACATTTTTACGTTGAATCAATTTGAAATTGCAATTATTTCAACTTTGACTAGTGAGGAGTTTCTATAAAAAGGTAAAAAAAGTTGACATAAGTTAGGCTAATTTAACTTTATTTTTATAATTTATAGCAACTCGTCGCTAGTCCAGAAAGTTTAAATGAATGTAAATTCAAGTTGTTTGAAGGAAGTCACCACAGTTTTTCAGTGTTTTCCTATGTTCTTGCTTCAACTTGATGGATGGATGTGTACTTATCTTTTTTTAGTGCGTGCATTTGATCTTTGTACAGCGCGTCGTAAATGTGTTAGCATTTGGCCTGGCCCCATTCATTCCTTAGGATCCAAACAGGGATGAATTAGAAGCCACCAAACACTTCCATGTTTTTACCTATTTAAAGACTGTTACATGAGTGGTTGCACGAGTAAGTATGATGGCGCAAAATAAAACGTGGCGAATATTTTTAAGTGGATAAAAAATGAGAACTATATTATATGGCAGAAGAGCACTTAGTTTGCAGCACTTCGACCTCGGGTGCAGTACCTCATTTTTTATCCGCTTAAAAAAAATCGCCATGTTTTACTTTGTGCCACCATACTTACTCATGTAACCCCTCATGTAACAGTCCCCAAATAGGGAAAACATGGAAGTGTTTGATGGCTTCTAAATTAAAGGACAAGTACGGTATTTTACACTTAAAGCCCTGTTTTCACCCACTACCTCTACAATAGCTGCATAGGTGCACTGGAACAATCCTTCCTAAAATGCATTAAACTTTCGTTTACAAAGACATGAAACTCACCGAGTGGTCAGGGGTGTTCACTGATAAGCTCACACAAAAATCGCTGCAAAAGATGCTTTCCAACAGGTGTTTTAGCATTCGTTGTAAACTGGTGGACCTATTTTTCCAAACGCCCTCACACCCGTATATTCTTCCGTTGAGAGCTTGAATAATAGACACTCCAGCCCAGTTGGTGGCGATAATCAGCCTTTGCCAATTGCAAGAATACAAACAACGTTCCCGGCGCGGAGTAATACCGTACCTCACAGCACATCTAATACAAGTCAGTGGAGTTGGACAAAAACTACGATAAAACCTGTTGGAAAGCATCTTTAGCAGCGATTTTTGTGTGAGCATATCAGTGAACACCCCTGACCACTCGGTGAGTTTCACGTCTTTGTAAACGAAAGTTTAATGCATTTTAGGAAGGATTGTTCCAGTCTGAAAACAGGGCTTTAAGTGTAAAATACCGAACTTGTCCTTTAATCCCTGTTTGGATCCTAAGGAATGAATGGGGCTAGGCTAAATGCTAACACATTCACAACGCGCTGTACAAAGATTAAATGCACGTATTGAAAAATATAGGTATGCATTAATTTATCAAAGTTGAGGTTAGAACATAAGAAAATATTGAAAAACGGTTCTGTTTTCCTTTAAACATTGTTTTGTAGTGTACTCTATGGTAGTGCTAAGAATTGATAAACACATACAAAAACATACAAAAAAAATGTGAGTTTTATGTAATATCTAGTTTAAAATGTGTTACATAAGCCGTGTGTTCATGTATATAATAATAAAGTAATTGTGACCCTGTTTGTAAAAACCAAGGCTACATTATTAGAAAGTTTGATTTTAATCATTGATTTCAATCTTTGACATGACCCTATTCAGTCATTATTAAAGATATCAAGGCTGTATTTTCACAGAATGCTCTTTACATCATGCAGGATGATTTTATGTAGAAAACAGTAAATTACAAAAATTGACTTTAGCTGGGTTGTCACAGACTTGTTTTACAATTAATGTAAAAATAAGGATTAATAGTTGTAGGCTAATGAAAGCACATTGAACCTTCTTAAGAAAAGGTTAACACCTGTTTGTTTAACATTCTTCAAAGATTTTTTGCACTTACTCACATAATATACCTGGAAATCTTTGGCAGTAAAGGAATACTTGCTTTCTCTCTCTCAGGATGGTTGAACTACCCGTTGGACAGAGTGGGATTCTGGAGAAGATTGGAGTGGGTGATAGAGAGATTGACGGGTCAGAAGCCACGCAGCGATGACCTTTCCTGGGCCAAGAAAACATAGTGACCGGGAGAACCGGACTGTACCTCTCCTTCAGCTAGAAAGGAGCAGAACCAGATTGTGGGCCTTACCTTTGTAACCCAAACCTCCTTCTCAACTTCTCCTTCTAACCCTAAACCCTTTCCTTTATAGCACAGCACCACAGATCACTCTTACTGTTGGGGCCTTTATCTGCCACTGATGTCTGTTACACACAAGCCATCACCTTTTCCTCTTTGTCTGGCTTCTTCCTCCTAATTCTTATTTTGTAGATGTGCACACATTTTTGAAAAGAGGTACTGTATAGACAGTCGAGAGGATGATGAGAGAGACCTTTTCTCCCACAATCCTTTGCTCCATCTCTGTATCTCTGTAGTCTTGCATTGCATGAAAGAGGCGACCGCCGCTTTCTCATTGCAGTGTGTTAAATGTATGTTTTCTGGAGGTTGGGCTCTCCAGAGGACCATAACCATGTTGTGATTTCCCAGCACGGTTTTCATAGCGGGAGAGAGGCAATTAAATGTGGATTCGATTTTGAAGTTAGATCAGAGAAAATGATTTGCAGTCGAAAGCACTTTCTCCTGGTTAAAATGTGTTTTAGAAGTGTTGTGTGTTTTCGTCACCCTTCCTTGGTTTGGACTGAAGAAAGCATTTCCAGCTGCAGAGTTTTAAATGAGGGAAAGGTTTTTGTTGGCCAACCAGTGGGGTCAGCGCTCACTTGACCCAACTGAATGTTTTCCCTGAATGTCTCTTATGGCGCTTAAAGGATGTTGGCCTTAAATACAAATTAATTTACAAAACTCACTCGCTTATTTCTGATCAGCTCACCAAGGGCTTAGCGAGGATAAACAATGATCACATTTATGGTGTGGTAAAGTGATGTTACAGTGATGTTATTGGTAGTTTTAGTGGTTTAGTGAAGTCCTCCTATGGTATGACAGTTCAGCAAAGGTTGTGCTAGCAAAAATCACTTTGAATAATTATTTATTAGGTTTTATTAAATCTTCAATGATTTTTATTCTTATCGAATGATATTTGCACTAAATGTTCACTTTTCAAGCAAAATTGAAGAGAAACAGCCAAATACACACGTTCTCTTGGACAGCGAATTTTGACCGCAGTGACACACACACACTTCCTGAATAAAGACTCCAGTTGTTGAACCAGTGATCAAATCAGGATGGTTTGTCTCAACATGACGTCTTCATAAGACAGCTTCACAATTTGAGATTCATGCTTTTGTTTTTTATATTATTACAGTATAACATTCAGCCTTGTATTTGTTTTTACTTTCTAACTTGCAGCCAAAGCTTGCTGCTAGTCTGCCTTAAACCGATGTTTTTATTAGCTGTATGATTTAATAAATATCTAATAAATAACATTTGATATTTGTGGGGTTTTGGTTCATTTTTTCATGTTAATAAAAGCAATGTTAAAGAAAAGTAAGAAGGGGCCATTTTTTTCTTTGGTAACAATTAGAGCTTGTCTTAGAAAATTGCACAGGAAATCTGCAGGGTACTTGAAGTGATTTAAGTGTGAGTCAAACACCTTAACGTTTTGTTCTTGAGCAGAAAATGTTTGTGGGTATGGGGTCGTTCGGTAAATCACAAAATGGCCTCTTTAATTTCATAATTTGGTCAGAGGATTGATCGAAACTGATGATTGACAGCATTGTAAGATACTTACACAGTGTTGAATAAGTAAAGAGCGTCCTCTGGTGGCTGAACAATGTCTATACAGTGGAAAATACGTCACTGTGCTGTATTTTCAAACACTGATTTTCATGTTTTTTATGTTGCATGATAGGGCCAGTTTCCGAAACAGGGTTTAGATTAATCCAGGACTAGCATACTTATATTAGGACATTTAAGTAGTATTTATAAACAAACCTTTCAAAAAAACAATAATGGTGTGTATCTTGAGGCTAAACATTGGCATTAATATATGTTAATTTAAAAACACCTTGTACAGACATATCTTAAGGCAGCTCAAACATGCATTTTAGTCTGGGACCAGGATAAGCCCGCCCTGTCCGGAAAGCTGCCCCCTAGTGTTTTTGGTGAACATAGTGTTTTGCGTGTTATATAAAACATTTCAGGGTAGTTTCCCGGACAGAGATTAACTTAAAACAGGACTAGGCCTTAGTTTAATTAGGAAATATAACTAGTTTTAACAAACATGCCTTACTAAAAACGTTATTTGTGTCCAGTTTGAGGCAAAACAAAGGGCACTGATCTATTTTAAAATATGTTAGTGCAAATTGTTTTCAGTTTGGACAGCTTTTACATTTATTTTAGTCTAGGACTAGTCTAATCCCTGTCTGGGAAACCGCCCCATAGTACTATTTTATTCATCAGTGTTCCATGGTTTTACATCTGAAACATTTTATCCACCCTATAAAGATATTTATTTATCAATAATGTTTAAATTATTATCGTTTGAATTCAGATTCATCTGTAGTCTTATAAGGTCATAATTCACAAATGAAGAATTAATTCCCTGTATAGATGTTGTGTAAGTTAGATATGGTATAATATTAATATTATTCCTATGAGGGTGGATGTCTCAATGACGTGTCAATGCTTCAGCTATGTGTTGATGTTACTTTCAGATAATATTAATCTCTCGGTTAAATGAGACGGAGACTCTTAACTGTCTGTCTTCATCCTTACTGTGTTCTGTAGTTACCATATAACCTCTGCTAGGATATATATATATATATATATATATATATATATAAAACCAATCAATGCAGCTGCTTTAACCCCCCAAAACTCAATGAGCTTTAGAAAATGTACTGAAAAAAGATGACCCCAAGCTGTCATTGGGGCAGTGCCCTTTAAAGGTGCTTATATGTACCATTGAGGTACAGACATGTATAAATTTGGTACCAATATGTACCTTATTTAGGTACAAATATGCACACTTTAGGTGAAAAGGTATACATTTTGAAGGGGTTCCTTCCCAGTGACAGCTATAGGGGCCATTTTTGACCATTGATTATACTTCTATAACAATTCTGTCCTTTGAAGCCCTTCGTGAATGTCAATTTAAACACCTTAAATCTTAGAAATGTTCATGTTTCATTATGCAGGTGTGCTGTAAGCCGTCATTTAGAAAATATTGCCTAGAAAAAAATTCTCCTTGAAAAGGGTAAGCTGTTCAATTCAGAGGGCAATATCTTGCTGTGGTTAGGGGTCATAAATCTTTATAAGTTCTCTTCATGTTACGCTGATGATCTTCATTTAACGGTTGCAAACTGGTAACATTTACCTGGTAACTGTGATAAAGTGGTCCTGAGATTTTAAATGTAGGCACTGATATGATGTCTTTGTCACCGACAGGATTCATTAATCAACTTTTATCTAAGCCAACACATCTTGATGCTCTTTGCTGTAGGTACCCATCTACTGATCGACGTATGAGCTTAAACGGCTTTCTCTGGTGGTGAGCTGCATGATTTTGCTATTGGTCTATTTGGAATCTCAAACATCAGGTCCTGAGTGACAGCTGGATTTCTCTTGGATCTTGTACTTCGGAATATCATTGCATTTCTATGAGGGTACACTAGAAAAAAGGTAACTGGGGTGGTAATTTTTTTTAAAGTACACATTTGTACCTAAAGAACCCATATTAATAGCAATATAAGGGTACCTGTAAATGGTATCAAAATCTTTTGAAAAGGGTACCTTCCCAGTGACAACTTCTGTACATTTTCCTCATACAATGTATGCCAACAAATTCATTGAACTTATACACCCAAATTAGCACCACAGCTTAATGTGCGATAATCACCATAGGCCACATCTTCAACCAAACGTGAAACAGCGTTTAAATGTCACGTGTGTGATGTCACTTTCTTTTAATTGTGTCTATATTGTGAACGAGACCTTTTTAGAAGAAGTTAGCCCAAAAATCAATATTTCATGCCTAATATATATATATATATATATATATATATATATATATATATATATATATATATATATATATAGTAATTTCAGAATTAAAAGGAGTGATGTAGTGTGTGTGGTAAAAAACTACTGCTATTATTACTAAATCCTACACTGTACACAAATAGACTTGCCATACAGCATGCAATTTAACTGATGCTGATGCTTAACTGCTATGTAACACATCATAAAAATGTAATGTGTTTTCACACATTACTGTGTTTACCAGAATGTTGTTAGTGTATGGATTGAGTAAGAAACGCATTGCTAATTTAGGCCACTAGAGACTATGGTGCTGTCAACTTTAAATTCAACACAACTGTCACCACCAGCATCAGCACCAACCAAGTGTTCCAGGGCAGGCTCAGCTGAAGCATGCGAACAAATGCATGTCAGTCTCCTCCAAGCCTTCAGATGGCGCTCTTGTACCTCATCTGGTATAACGCACGTACGCGCGCACACACAGCAGATGTTGAAGGTATGAAGGTAATCGAGTTGCTTGTTTGAGAGGAGTGGGCAGCAGAATGTTGTATCTGTGTTACTGACAGAGATAAATGAGAAGGTGTTAAATAGGTAACGTTACAGTAGAAGGGGTCGTGGACTGCAGTTTTGTAAGCGTGTTATTTCTCCTGGCTGCTTTCCCTGCTGTCTCGTAGTCACTTGTGCAGAATTTGTTTTTGTGGTTGGGTCTTTGATAGAGTAGATGCTATATTTATGACCTTACATGTAGCTAAAGTGTTCTACATAAAATCCTCCTGCACAATGTAAAGAACATTTTGTGAAAATTTTCCTTTATATCTTCAATATCGACCATGGAAGGTCATGTCAAAGATTGGCATCAATGGCTGGGTTTACACTTGCATTAACATGCGATCTCCGTGATCGAATCATCATTATATCAGGACACGGCGCGTTTATATGACAAATCAAACTTTGATGCTCTTATTCTTATTAATAGATTGTGATATTTCATGGATTTTATTTATTTTTACACAAATGAATTGATAGTGTGTATAGATGTTCATTGTTTGTTAACTGAGTCCTGATGTTGTGTAAATTGAAAGAAATTTTAGTTACACTTTGAAGGTCACCATTAAACATAGAGGGTATGCACGTGACGTCTCCTCAGGAGAAAGTGCTGCGGTTACGCCCACTGAGTGGCGAAAGACAGAGCGGCAACATTTGAGTACAGCATGAAATCAGCGAAAACACGTGGAAAACGCGTCTGAATGGGAAAAAGCTGTTGTGCGATAGACTGTACTAACAGATTCACAAATTCGGAGCTATCGTTTTACAAACTGCCAAAAATCACCAGAAGACGTCCACAGGTGGGTTGACAAGTTGCTAGTGCACTATCAAGCAGAGGTGGACACTACTTATGTAAATTACTTTCTAATTATAGGTATTTTTTGGAAAACATACATTCAAAAGCATATTATCATACTTTTTACTCTTATTACGTTTCATAAATACAAGTTTTTGTTTTACATTTAATAGTTAAGTACATTAACCTACTTTTACTCAAGTAAAAGTAAAGCATTTTAACGTAATTAGTTAATACATTTTATTATGCAATATAAAAGAATACACAATATGATTCTATGCTTTAGAACAGTGTTTCCCAACCCTGGTCCTCGGGCACCCCCTCCCAGAAAGTTTTAGATGTCTCCTTATTTAACACACCTGAATTAACTCATCAGCTTGTTAGGGACACATGTTTACCATTTTGGAAGGAGGCTGATGAGTCGAATCAGGTGTTTTAAATAAGGAGACATCTAAAACTTTCTGGGAGGGGGTGCCCGAGGACCAGGGTTGGGAAACACTGCTTTAGAATGTAGTGAAGTAAAATTTTTCCCAATACAAACACCTTAATAAAGCACAGATGCTTGGAAAATGTAACTAATGTAACTAAGTATTGTCCACCTCTGCTATCAAGTCCAACTAAATTCAATTTAAGCTGATAATAGTCAGTTTTACTGGCACTTTTTGCAGCAGCTGCTATGAAAACCAGTCATTTTGTTGAACGTTTGCCACTCAACAGGGCGTGCTACGGCGTGGTCACGTGGAAAAGTGACGTCAATACATACCCTCTATTCTGTTGACTATAGGTGTGTTCGAAATCATCTGGCGCTGCGCAGACCGATCGGCGAGGTTTGCCGCTTGCAGTCGAGGGAGGAACTGAAGACGGAGCCGTCAAGCCGGACACCTGCTGCTTGCCGTAGTGACGTGTGCGCCGTGTTTCCTTGTTTATAATCGCAAATAAGGTGAATTAGATGCTGAATTTGATAAAAACAAACCTTTTAATAAACAGTTGCAACCAGAAACATTTTATATCGAATATTTTAATTGCTGCTTAAACTGTATACCCGAAAATAACGGGAAACAAGCCTATATTATTAAAATACCAATAGAGTTTGTTATTTTTATTTTATTACACGACACAATATAACATATTTTAGGATATTAAAGTGTTTTTTCCTGTTTTAAAACATGAATTTATAATGTTTATTAGTGAAACTAAAGGTTGGATTAAACTTGAAACGCACGTGATCGTTGTCATCAATGAGGCGACCAATCAAGTAAAGCTGTTACGTCATCACAACTCCGGGCAGCCGCTCTGGAGAAGCTGCACCGGCTGAGCTAGCCGGCTACTCTCGAAACGCTCTCGCGGTACTTAAAAACCATATGACACAGTCACGTGCCTGCAGCGCCAGCTGAAGTCGGACAAAAGTACTAACCAAAATGCACTGCTTCAAGTCAGCCGCCGATCGGTCTGCGCAGCGCCGCATGAAGTCGAACACACCTTATAACTGTTGACTATAAGGGTGCTTTCACACCTGCCTCATTTAGTTCGGTTGAATCGTACCAGAGTTCGAATGCTCACTTGCTACGGTTCATTTGGGCAGGTGAGAATGCAGCAATCAAGCTCTGGTGCGCACATTTGCATCTAAAGAGTTTATATTAGTACCTCAGAGGTGCATAAGGTAGCAAAGAAGTCTGAAAGGTACATTTTGGTTCCATATGTATAAATATATGGATAACTAAATGGTACATATTAAGACCTTTATAAAGGGAACTGCCCCAGTGACAGCTTGGGACCACTTTTTGTCTATTTATTCTGAAAGTGTGCAGTGTACTTTAAAGTCAACAGAATGTCAAAGGAGAGCATCAGAATAAAATGATACCAAATGTTTGGGGGTCAAAAAAAGAAAAATATTGCATTATAAATGTAAAGGATAGTTCACCAGAAAATTAAAATTCTGTCATCATTTACTCACCCTTATGTTGTTGTAAACCTGTAGGAGTTTCTTTCTTTTGTTAAATATAACAGAAGATATTTTGATTAAAGATGGTAAGCACAAAGTTGATGGTACGCATTGACTTTTATAGTAGGAAAAACAAATACTATGAACGACAATGGAACCGTCAACACTTACCATCATTTATCAATATATCGTCTGCTGTGTTCAACAAAAGAAACTCCTACAGGTTAGAAACAACTCGAGGGTTAGTAAAGGATGACTTAATCATTTTTGGTTGAACTTTCCCTTTAAAATATGATAGCTTATGAATCAAATTGTATGTTTCTTAGATTTTTTCTCACCTAGTTATCTCACTTTTGTCACTTTTAGAGTTCCAACTGTGCTCCATGATAGCACCATCTGCTAAAACAAGTGAAAGATTTTTTTCATTCTTTCAAGACTAAAGTATCTAAAGTAAATTTTGACTTAGACCGCTTTTTTAGCTCACCACTATGCTATTCACATTTTTTTTATAGTTTTGTAATTTTCTGTATGTCAACAGTTGTCTCTCTTGTGCTTGTTTTTCTTTCTCCCTTTCTCCTGCACGATTTTTGGCTGTTATTGCGATTTCTGTGGTCGTGGCTCTTAATATGTCCTACAGTGAGAGAGGTTCAAAGACGGCCGCTTTCCTGGTCTTTTGACCAAAGATAGCCTAAGATAGTTTTCTGATAGTGTCAAAAGTTTAGCATAATCAACGCACAGTGTGTTAGTGCGCAGAGGCAGTCTTAACATAGAGGCATAGGTAGGCGGCTGCTTGGGGCCCCCTACCAGTGGTCATATTAGAGGGGCCCCCAACCATCCTAATAAATAAGTAAAACCCTTATCATAATGAACACTTCAAAAGCATTGTAAATTGTATTAATATTTACGAGACGAATCAAGACAAATATAAATGCGAAAAATGGGGCTTTGGTGAGTCAACCGCCTAGTTCTGTTCGTAATAGCCTTAGCCCTACACTGATAAAAATTATTTTGTGGTGAAGTAAATAACGTTACTACAGAAAAAGTAATTTAACCCTTATGTTATGTTGGGGATGTTTTGTCCACTATGGGGTGCTGTTGAGTCTTAATTTGGCCACAACTTTCTCTGTGTTTCAGCAAATGGAATGATTTTTTTTGTGACAAATCTTATTTGGACACATATTTTGGGAAAATGCTTTGAAAATTGTACACTGTGGGCAAATTCGCAAACTTTTCGTTATGTTCGTGAAGAAAACATCCAGTAAATTAAACTGTTGTAAAAATCAGATAAATATTTGGTTTTAAATTTTTTTGCATAAATTTGGTAATCAACCTCAGTCCTGATTAAAACTGCTAAATGTTTAATTAAAAAATCCAAGATTTTTATTCTTTAATTGCCAATGATTTTTACAAAAACTGATGTGAGGAAACACACATACAATTACTTATTTTCAATATAAAAAGTGATTGGGGACTGTTTTTTTTTTTACATTTTATCACAGTCTTGGGCATTTGAAAGATTAGTAACAACATTGGCTTTGATGCATTGCTAGATTTTGTGCAGCATCAGATTTCAACTTTTCTCCCTCATTTACTGTTCGTGGCTGTTTTTGCCCCATATTCTCTATTGATTTGTGTAGTGCTACACTTTGTGTGTTCTCTGCTTTCCATCTTCATTTTGGATTAAAAAACTACTTTTATAGATTGGATGGGGGGCCCCATACATACCTTTGCCTTGGGCCCCCAGTAGGGCATGCTGATGATGTTGAACGTGTGTCGCAGCCATCACAGCGATTCAATAGGTGTCATCGTAGTACAGTCTACATACTTGTCGTACCCAAGTTTAAACGCTTCATGTGCACAGTGTGATAAGGTATAGGATGGCAAAAATCCTGCAGTGTATCTCAGGCTTTAGGGGTTTAAATCAAACCAAACTCCATTAAGTGTCCTGAGCAATATCATTTTCCTCGGGCTTGTCTGTATGGGTACAGCATTGGTAGCTTGATAGAGAGAAAACATAAGATCAGTGAGTTAATAAAATAAATCTGGGTCTACAGGAAGTAGTGCGTGGTAGTGTACACTTCAGTACAGTATTAAGCAGTGTAATTACACTTCTAGTGTCCCCGCTGTATCTCGGTCTGTGTTCTGATTGCCACTCCAATCAGTGAGTGATTAAGTCCTCTGTTCAAAGCTTCAGGTTTGTCTGAGTCACTGGCCCCGCTGTACCCTCTTCTGGGCCCCTCTGATTGGGTTTTAATTTGGCGGTCAGAGGTTGGCATTGGTGCTTTATTAGCTCAGCGACCGGTTGAGTTATGTACAGCCCTGCTTTCTGCTATTGATCTCTGATATACCTGCTACAAGGTCAGTGTGGGAAGACAAGGGAGTGGATTAAACAACAGCAAATAATGTGGTATAGAATGAGTGTATCTGCAGACATTAAACTTTTCCATCACAATTCCTGTCTGTTTCCTCACTAACGGCATTATGTGTATGTGTCTCTGTCTTCATCTTGTTCCAAGGCCTGATGGGAATTTACAGTGTGTGTTTGGAAAGTAGAAGGACAGGGTGAGAGGAATGGGAAAAAATACATGTGTCATCTAATACGACGTGTCATACGCACAATGCGAGGGTGTGGGAGAGTGTATGTGTGTCACATTGAAACCCGAGAGCTGTTGCTCAGTCAGGGTGGAAAGACAGATGATGGACCCTGAGTAAGGTGACAACACATTCCTTCTGTCGTACCTCTCGTTTCCTCACCAGAACGCACAGATACACTCCACCTGGGCCTTTAAGGTCCCATATTCTCTGTGTGTATTTCTCTGTACTGTTGATACCCCCCTTAATCTTCCTTCCTCCCACAATCCTCCGCTTCCCTCATATTTCCTCATTTATCCAGACTCATTCATCCCAATTAGCTGCATGTTCGCATTTCTCTGTTTTCTCCTGGGCCGTATCTCCTCGCAATTGGCTTTCTCTCTGCTCGCTTGATTCTCTCCAAAGTGATGCCTCATGTTCTTTACATGGGTTCTTCTCTGCCATCTTCATGTAGGTGATTTAAAGCGGAACTCCACCATAAAACAACATTATGCTCCAACACTATATTTCATCACATATATATAGTTGGTTGTGCTTCCATCAAATGTACTAACTCCATATAAAAAAATAAAGCTTTTAACTGCTACAATAACGGTGATTTGACGCGTCATCAAATCACCGGAAGAAAAATGCAAGACTACAAGTTCTGAACGTTCTAAATGGGGGCGGGTCTTGAAGCGAAATGATTGACAGGTGAGCGTCACAAAAAATGATGGACGATACCGACCGCAGTTTTTTGGTTGCTGAGGAGAATATTGCCGAATATGAAGGCTATTTATTTGAGCCAGAATATTCTCCCGATGAAATAAGGCAACGGAGGGAACAACAGCAGGCAGCTCTGGCTAGTAGCGCCATCGTTGCGTCTGAACGTTCTCGAGCTGACAGCAGTTGGTGGTGCTCCTGTCAACATTGCCCACAACAACGAACAGAAGTGGAGTCACTTTGTTGTCAGGAATGGAACCGCGGTCAGTTTTTGCTGAGAGAGGCAGAGGAGATGGAAGACGGATCCGAGCTGTCCTGCCTAAACCAACACAGCAGCTTTCAAGCTCATCTGGACAGAGGGGTCCTGGAAACGTTTTTCCACTTGGAGAGAATTAATTGGAGGAAACAGAGAAGATCACAGGGCCCAGGAGGACAACTGTCAAATAGACAAGTAAGTCAATCATATTTCGTCTGCTGATTGCTAATAGGTAATGTAGTTAGCTGCTAAGCCCATATTAAAACAATTAACGTCACACGACTTGCTGACCCACCTGAGCAAAGACTAGTGATACAGTGCATGTTCTGAAACAGAATTTTTGACATTAATGTAATTCAGCTAGGAAGCTAGTTTAATGTAGACATTTTCTTCTATGCAGTTGCGTTTGGTTGGCTATCGAATAATTCTGGAATGGGTGCTAAGAGGCGAGCGTTTGGGGAGACACAACCGAGCAGTTCTCCCCGCCTGCGTCGTGGATGCTGTAAGGCAACGGTATCCGTCCCCTGACGGCCAATACACTGGTTTCCTCGAAGTGAGAGAGGCAGCAGAAGGAATCGAGTAGACTAAGTTACTGCTCAACAAATGTAAATATTTTTTGGGTGCTGTTAATAAAAATGTATTTTGTTTTTGGACCCTGTGTTTATTTTCTTTAATACACTTACCTGAAAAGTTATTTCATAATCAGGAGATCGGTCAGCAAATGCACTAATTATATCTCTGGTCATTTTAGCCCCAAAAGTAACTAAGACACATTCTGCATAACAAACTTTAGGTTAGCCCACATGTGAAAACCTTTGTTTTTGACAACACAGCTCTAATTTGAAGGAATTCACATTCACCTTTGGATTTGCGCTACACACAATTATAAGAAAATGTGGACACATGTTTATATCTAGGACAAATGACTGTAAGCCAAAGCCATTTTACTCATGTAAATACACATGACTGTAAACCTAAGCTATTTTCACTTCTGTAAGCATATGTGAAACATATTGCCGGTTCAATAAATATTTATTAAATGGCCACACATACAGAGCTTATATAAAAAACTGATGAATGAACTGATGCATTAGCAAACGGTAATGGGATAATCACACAAATTGCAACTCATTTTTACAAGAGGCTTGTATTATAAATAGACACTGGTGGTTAATGAGTTAATCATTTAGCAAAACGACTCTTGTGTTTACGGCCTGCATCATCTTTGGATGGTTTGGGGACTGTTCCTATGTTAGCAGGCAGGTCAGGTGTAAGAAGAGTTGAAGATGTGTCCCTGAAGATGACAGTAGGATCATTCCGCCTCTCCAACACCAACTGCATCAATCTGGTTCTGAAGTTGACTGTGGTTTGCTGATACCTCTTTCTTGTGAACCATTCTTTTGAACGCTTGCTCCATTCTTGAATGATCACAGGTTTTCCTGTAAGACATGAAAGTATTATGAGAGCAATTATAGACTGTTTAATATACACTACTGTTCAAAAGTTTAGTGTCACTTGCCTAAAATGTTAACTATGATCTTAAAAATCATTTACCGGTAATCTGAATGTGTATGGTTAAAAGCTTGAGATTACTTTTGTAGACAGAAATATACCTGTGCCAAACAGATTCATTTCGGTTATTGGAGAACTTAAAGGTGCAGTGTGTAATTTTTAGAAGGATCTATTGACAGAAATGCAAAATAATATACAAAACTATATTATCAGGGGTGTATAAAGACCTCTTTATAATGAACCGTTATACATTTATTACCTTATATTGAGATGTTTTTATCTACATACACAGAGGGTCCCCTTACATGGAAGCCGCCATTTTGTGCAGCCATGTTTCTACAGAAGCCCTTAACAGACAAACTTTTTTACTAAATTGTCTCCAACGATGGCATGTTTGTCCAGTGGTGGCTACAGTAGCTTCTCTATGTGTTTCAAAAGCAAGAGGTGAGCAGTGGACTGAGCCGTTGGTTGCAATTCACAACCTCACCACTAGATGCTGCTAAAATTTACACACTGCACCTTTAAATTGTATTTTAAAATATTTTTTTTTTAAATAGATGACTTACACTGAAAATTGAAGAAAAAGCAGCCAATAAGAACAGTTTTAATTTATTTTGGATGCTTTTGATTTTAACATAATTCTCACATTTGTGTTATGACGTAGTTTGGACGAGTTCATTATTATTCTGCAATATGGAAAAAATATCAATAAAGAACGAGTGAGTGACCCCAAACTTTTGACAGGCAGTGTATATTTTTCACACACACAAATGCAATTTTAACACTGACCTTCTGAATCCAGCTTTGGTTTCTGAGTCAGGTTCTCATTGTGATGCATGATGGCCAAGTTTGTTCTCTGCTTCATACTCTGGTAGGAAAAGCACTGTCTCTTTGGAGCATATTTTAAGAGGGAACTGTGGAATACTTCCAAGGCACCTGCTTGTTCAGCAGAGATGTAATATATATTAGATAACCTTTATTGTTAACAAATAAAAGCCTTAAAATAGCAAAGCTTGCTACAACAATGTTTATAAGGGCTGGTTACACCCCTTAGACAAGTGAGGGAGGAAGCTACACTATTGAACAGCCGTGACAAAATTTGGCAGACAACACCACTGACCTGTGTGTTTGAAACGGACCATGTTTTCTAGATCCTTCTGGAGTGTTGTGTTGAGCACTATTCTAGACAGCTCCTGATATGCTTCACTATTCTTACACAGCCACATTTTTTTCTCCCGGTCTTCATCAGTGAGAGGTGGGTGATGACAGCTATGCTCAGTACCTCCTTCAGTCCATGTATGTTCATCAATTATGTGGTGCAGAATTGAATTCCACGTCGACTTCAGTGTCTTATAAGAATAAATATAAAAAAATATTCAAGGACGTGTCCAAACACTACATACACTTTAGCCTTGCCAATGAGAAGGGACTACTGATATAAGCTACTCAGACTGACATTTCCAGAGTGAGACAGTTGAGGAGTGAAATAAAGAGTACAGAAGACCATAAAGTGGTCTACATACCTTGACATTTCCTCCTGCCTTGGCAGTAGAGTACCAGAAATGGTTCCGGACTGAGCGGATCCAAGGTTTCAACGCGGCACATGCCCTCTTCTTGGACTTGGCTATCAATTTGCTTTGGATATCTGGGTAAATACAAGACAATGTTACGAGTAAAAACATGACCACTTGCAACCAACATCTGGGTACTTTCGCTACCAGGGTAAGTGCATAATGTCAAACAATCTTGTCACTTATTGAACTCATGAAAGGGCTATGAGTTCAATAACGCAGAAAAATCGCATTAACCTGATGCTGAGTGACAAGTGCCTTTGTGTACATGTCTACTCTGACACATTGTTTGACGCTAGGGCTGCGAGATAAATTGCACGGGATTGTCATGCGCATCTCGTCAGTAAAGCTGGTTCCTTGGTTAGTAGTTAATCGCCATCAGCTGCTTTCAGATGGAGCAGCATTTTACTACACAGAGCAGTAGTTCACTGACAAGCGGGGAAATGTTGCGTTCATAATGACAGGCAATTCATCCACAATTATGAATGCGATATGTCCCTGCTTGTCAGTGAACTACGGCTCTGTGCAGTAAATGCCGCTCCATCTGAAAGCAGCTGATGGCGATTTACTACTAATCAAGGAACCAGCTTTACTGAGGAGATGCACGTGACAATCGCATGTGAATTATCTTGCAGCCCTATTTCACACTATGCGCTCATGCTGGTAGTGAAAGTACTCGCCTACAGTCTGTGATTTAAATTGTTGTGTACTGTACATCTAATGTCAGGATTTTATTCAGGAGTGCGGTTAACAGTAGGGATGCACGATAAATCGGGCGACATATCGTTATCGGCCGATAACTGCTTATTTTTTAATATTATCGGTTATTGGTCTGATAGCAAAATCAGGCCAATAAATGAAAGCCGATAAATTATGGATTATTTTGGTTTGTTGAACCACTTCACTTGCTCATTGCTGGCCATGTGGAGTTTTGATTGGTGCTTTCTGTGACATAGCACGAAGATGATGTGTTGTGGGCTTAAGAAGAGTATGCTAGTCTAGCGCAAAGACAAGATGTCCGCGGTCTGCCAGTTTTTCATTGTGAAAATAATATGAATATTTATTGGCCTATAGATATCGGTTATCGGCCCCCAAATATAAATCGGTATCGGCCAAAATCTCCATATCTGTGCATCCCTAGTTAACAGCTATACCGACATACCCATCACAAGCTTTTAACTTATAGTGGCAGATTGTACTCACTCTTAGCAGTGTGCCAAATATCAAATTGATGATCGATCTCTTCATATTCCTCGCGCATTATTTTCTTGACACTCGTGGAACGATCAGTTGCCAAGACCTCCACATGTAGGCCGTTGTCAAGTAGATGGTCCAATCCACGCCTGAGCGCAACAGTCTCCATAGCCCCTGAGCTTGTGGTCTCGGTCACCTAAAAAGGGCATAATAAGAGATAGAAGTGACAAAGTTTGAGCACATACAAATAAAATATATTATTCTTCTTCTTAAAATTATAGTAATAATAAAAATAAAAATAATAATAATAAGATTATTATTATTGATTGAATTTTGATTCATGTAACGTACCTGGACCAACTCTGAATGGATAATTTCCCTGCCGGGGTCAGCCATGAAAGTGTAAGATGTGTATTTTGCGTTAAACCCAGGGCTGTCTGACCGGCCATCAGAAGAAAGGTGTGTCATTTTTCCATCTTGCTGCTCCATGAACAACTTCGCCAATACAATGGTTTTCTGTAGCTCAAATTCAGCTTGAATGACTGGATGCAAGTAAGAGTTTTGTATGTCGTAGAATGTGCTGCTGCTAAAGATCTGTAGATTAATGAGTTTGGCCCACTCTTCCAACTTGGTGAATGTGCTTCCAGTAAATAGTATGGCAGCAGCAAGAAGGAGGTTAGACTGTGGCATTCCACGTTCAGAGGGACATGACGTCCAAGTTCCACTGTGACCTTCTGCACACTCCCACTTAACCCTCATCTGGGACCCAAGATAGGACACTTCTCTTTTTTCAATGATGGTGGCACATGTTTGGCAGAATCTGAACAGTTCTAGTACCTTGGACTCTGACACTACAACTTTTTTCTCCTGCCAGCTTATCTGTGCAGTTCCCACGTCTGTGACACTGCTGGTGGAAGAGGTACAGTCTGTGTCTGGTTTGTAGGTGGTTTGAGTGGCTTCCAAAGTCTCAATACTGGAAAAGCTGATATTCATATCTTCTGAAAGTAGCACTGCTGGGTTTCTTGAAGGTCCTGTGTTTCTCTGCTGCAGAAAGACAACACAGTAAACACTCCATACCAAACAGATAATATAGTGATAAACAGATAATACATGATATAGCCTGTGTAAACATCTTTTAATTTTTATCTAAAAGAAGGTAATGAATTTAAATCATTGTCAATTTATTACATGCACACACACACACACACACACATATATGATATATGAGGTGATCAGCATTTACTGCGGTGGCTTTTCTCATCAATGTATTGTTGCGTTATGAGCGCTGTTTTGATTTTAAATACAAGTGATAGTTTTTTGTATATCATGTCAAGTGCAGATAATTCAGTGAAAAATCAGATATGTAAGAGTTACACAGGGTTACGACTAGGGAGAGAGCTCACACATAGACTTACACCAAGAGAACGTGTGTGTGTGTAAGAAACGCGTGAGTGACGTGTGTGTGTGTGTGTGTGTGTGTGTGTGTGTGTGTGTGTGTGTGTGTGTGTGTGTGTGTGTGTGTGTGTGAGTGTGTGTGTGTGTGTGTGAGAGAAACGCGTGAGTGACAGAGAGACAGGAGAGCAGGGAAAGTAAATGCAGCTGAACGAATACGCTACGTGTTTTAAATGGCGTTAAAATAAATAAAAAACAAAACAATATGTGGTGACCAGTGTTGAATCTGTGGCGAATGTTTGGTGAAACACTGTTCTCAGTAATATGCTCTCTCTGTACCTCTCTACTCTACGTAGTATGTTTACCGTAATTACACAAAACAAACAACAACTAAGCCAAATTATGTTTAAGATATTTTGACCATTTTACATTACCTGAGTACGCGGGGCTTTCTGAGGCGTGGAGGTGGTTGGCTCATCGCGTAGACTTTCCACGTCAGTGTCGAAGGATGGAGACTCAGTCAGGGTTGAGCTGCTAACTGTAGTGTTCCTTGGTAACGCACCTGGCTTCAATTTTTTTGCATGTGACACTGCATTTCCCAAAAACTTAGCTGAAAAACAGTAGTCGAAGTCCTCCTGACAAAAGTGCTGGCTACATATTCTAATTTTTGAGTAACGCGTTGGGGGCGTGTCAAGTGGAAGATTTATTGCAGTTAACCACTGGGCGCAGAGTTGAGGGTTGCGTTGAGGTAAACTATAAAAACTAACTCCCGGTGGCCTGGATTTGTTGTCCTTACAGCCACATAATGCGCAGGTTCTAGTCATATTTTAGCGATGTAGAAAGCGCAAAAGAAGCTGAAGGCTGCGTCTTCAACGGTTAGTGGGTGGAGCTAATTACTCCGTTTCGCGCAGTGCATTCTGGTTAAATGAGTCAATAAAAGACGTTAAGAAAATTCCGCTTCAACACACTATCAATCTAATTTATCGAAATCGTGCAAATTTTCGATTTTTTCCTCAAGTAAAATACAAAATAGAAATAAATTACCCATTATAACAGGCTGGACTGTCTAGTCTTCAATTCCCCTTTAAGTGACTCATAGTGCATCACCAAAAAAGTATGTTTACTAGATGAAAAGACAACTCATGAGTGAGTTTGAAGAAGTTGACCGCTTCATAATGTGTGTAGGCAGTAAGGCATTTCACTTTGGAACAGAGCTTATATTGCAGAAAATTACACAGCCCGATTATTGCAAAGTAATGACTTTTGCTTATGAGTTGCTCTGTTTTAGCAAGCAAAGATTTTGGTCACAGATGGCATTTTTCACTGCATGAACCATGCACTATTCCAAACATGGGAACCATCATACAAGATGATTTTTCCTGTATTTGGGCTGTATGCGTTTTCAAAATATGGCCTTCGAGTGTCTGATCCCATCAGAGTCTTTTCAAAACCTGGAAGCTTTGTTCAGGGTGGATCTGAGTACATGGCTAGGGTTGATCTGACTGTGATAATAAAGACTATGAGACTTTATGAAGCAGTATAACATGAATGGTTCTTCAAGCTGGAATGTGAGACTAGCTGTAGACTAACATGCTGTCTGTAATATATAAACACTCAGTTGGCACAATCATTTATCTGTCCATTTAGGCTTTTAATTTCTCTTTTGTCCACTAGATGGCAACAATTAAATAAAATGGCTGATACTGTCTCTTGGCTCCTACAAGCACAGAATGAATCTCTATGCATTTGTTTGTCCATCATATATCTGTCTATTCGTTTCCTTTTTCTGTCCTTCTTTTATTTTAGTTTATCATCGTGGGTGTGTGTGTGCGCGCGCGTGTGGATGCTCTGACAGCCGTACTGAAGGCCTGTCATTAGTGACCTTTCTTCGGCTGTATGAATTTCTCCTCATTCAACTAGCAGGAGGAAGATCTATTTCTTATCTTGCACCAGAAAAAACAGGGAAAACAGGGACCTAGTATATAAAGAAATGAGATTATGGGCTAAGAAGAGTCTGAAATATACAGTTTAATTAAAAGGCAAGCAGTCTGAATATGAAGCGTATATGAAGTTTAAGATGTTTGCAATTTTTTATTTTACACACCAGATCTCTCAAGGTTTGGCTCGTGACCATGGATGGACCATTCAGGGTGATGCTGTAACTAAACCATCTGGGCCTCAGAAAGCATCTAAAGATCTCCCCAGGTATTATAGACCATTTCTATATACATGTACAACAATATTTGTTTTTATGCGAAGGTCAAAATGTTGTACAAGAAATTTTGGGGGGTTCTAGAGTTTTATTTATTAGCTTCAACCAGGCCTACATGTAGTCTTAAAAGGTGAATACCCTTAAAGGGACTGTAAGTAGGATTTTAAGTGTTTTATTAATCAAAATCAATGTCTTTATTCATAAATATGTCCTCATTGGTGTCAAATGACCTCTGCTAGTGATCCGACTTTTCTTTGTAAGCTTAGAATTTCTCCTCTTTACTTACATTAAACAGGTAAGTCCAAGGAGGCATCCATATCATTCCACCGTATTGATAAATTATAATAGCAGAAAGGGACAAAAAGCACTAACCTACAAACGCGTTTTCATTCATTACACGTGAACCAGCTGAAACGGACAAAGAGATCAGTGATTACATAACGGCTACCGTAGTTGCAACACACATTTGGAAAGGCGAGGCGCTAGAGAGCACTGTTTGTTTGAATGCAAAATACAATTTCACCACTAGATGGGGGTAAATCATACTTATTGCCCCTTTAAAAATGTAAATAAATGTAATATTTTATTATGTGAAAGTAAAATAACTTCTGTAGGGTAAATGCAGGTAAATTGGCACAGTGCTTGACAGTCATCTCAATGTCCAAAAGCATCCCAATCCCAAGTGCATCCCAATCTTTCTGAATTCACCCTTTATTTTAATTTTAATTCTCTGAGTGTGTAATGGCATGAGTAATTACAGAATTGTCACTTTTCATTAGAATAGTGAAAACAAACCATTTCTCATTTACTATCACATCAACCTCTTCTCAGTATGTGCACAGTCTCTCTGTTTTTATTCTCAGCCATTTAAAAATCATTTATTTTCTGTTTCCATGACATCACAGCTTTCCTACCTTATCATCTATGTCTTTTCTATTCTGTTATACTCCTATCATTTTCTCCTCATCCGTGCACCCCACATAACTGGAAAGTGATCTATTAAGGTCTTCAATGGCTGCAATGTACATCTCTTTAGGTTTTTCTATTCTTATACTACGCTCTTCCACTTTATGAATGTATAGGTAAGCTTTTCCATTGAGTTTAGTAACACTTCGGAGTGGGAGGGATTATAGGCCTGTCTTTATATTTGCGTTGCCTACTGCTGTGACATCATACAAGTGAGAGCGTTGTTGGAATGCTGTACATGATTCCCATACATTAATTTATTTCTCAGTCCACCACAAAATTAAAATTGACCATCAGAAATAGATGTTTGCACATACATGACAGTTTCTGTACAAACACCAATGGTGTCAGTCGACGCATTTCGCCGAGCCTCATTTAAGTTGCATTTAAGCATATATGCTGAATGTGCCACCACAAACTGCAAGTCTGGAAAAAAGTGTTATGGTGTTCCTGATTGTCAACCTGTGGATGTTTTTCATCGCTAAAAGGGAGTATAGGAACTAATAGCAAAGCACAGATTACAACAGGTTTACTCGAGGGAGCGGAAGCTAGCACGAAGGTAAAGCTAATCTTTTACATTATAGCAATGACGCTGGTAGTGAAGATTCTCTCAGACCAATCGTGATCTACAGTGTTTTCGTGTCACATTTTAAGTAATGGCTCAGGTTGCTTGGAACCCCAACCGAGATGATACTAAAAAAGTACTATGTACTGCACTCAGTGGAAAAGCCCCCAAAAGTAAGCCGACCCGACCCAAACTGTGGGGTACTATGCAATGGAAAAGCGCCATAAGGAGTGCACTATAGATATATATATACACAGTGCTCTCAAAGTGCAAAGCTGACATGGTCAAGTTCTCTCTTTAATATTTGCATACATTTGGATTAATCAGGATGTGTGAGTCAGACACAGCTTTTATATGCAAAATTCAATTCGTATTAGGTGCATTTTACACACCCTTAAAGAGTAAATTGTTTAGTCCTCTTAGTCCCACATAAAATTCTTTTCCCAATACAAAGACAGACATTTATGACTTTGGTTGTTTGGAAACAAATAACCTCAGCACAATTTTGTTATGACAGTTGAAGTCCACTTTATTATGTAACTTCTGTAATTTGTCAGGGGTAATGGGTTGTAAAATACTATGGCTTGGTTCATAGATAGAGGTATAGGCCAAAAAGGTTATGAGGGTTTTAAAATGGATATTTAAATGGTCCATTAAAGAATTATATTTGACAGCCCCACAAATTAAGCTCTACAGTACCAATGAATTCAGCCATGCACATACTTATTCTTTATTGTGGCCACAAGGAATGAATACAGAGCTTGAGACATAAACCCCCTCAATCCTGACACAACCCTAAAGCAGCAACTGCCCCATCCCAATGAGTCATCAGACAGGATCTGCTGGCTAGGCATAGAAAGAACCACAGCATGTGTTAACATGTCTAATGCATCTCACCATCTATAGTTTTATTTCAGTATTTAACAATATTTCAAAATTAGCAAAAAGACAAAATTTCACTATCGCTCCATCAATTTGAGCATGGGGAACTAACTGTTCACAGCTCACCAACATCTCCATTTGAGCAAAATAAAGATGTGTGTGTGTGTGTGTGTGTGTGTGTGTGTGTGTGTGTGTGTGTGTGTGTGTGTTGGTTTTTGTGATTTACGAGGACATTTCATATGAATACACGCCACACTATGAGGACATTTTGTATTATGAGGACAGGGTCGGTGTCCTCATAATACGGGCAATGTAGAAGTGCTTCTAGGGGTAGGAGGAGCTTTAATTCTGATTTTCTCCGAAAGTCTTCATAAGTCACAATGACCGGACTTTGTGTATGACGTGTGTATCGAGACTGCGCCCCTGTAGGCCGGTCTGGTGTACTGCACCTCCTAATGAATATTCACGCGTGTGTATGAAATCGCCGCTTCCGATTGGCTGACAGCCAGAACGTCCTCATGATGTTGGGATTTGTCATAGCCGGATTGTGTTACTTACATCAAGGACGAAAACGATAAAAATATAGTTCTAAAATCGTTTTTAATTTAAAATGGCTGCACTGTTCATACCACAACTATATCAATAACAGCACAGAGGAACAATATGATTGGAAACACTTTCAGATCGATTGAACTGATGCATGGATTACTAAAATCTGCCGAGAAGACCACATGTGAGGATAAATCATCGATTAAATCATCAAATAATCATCAAAGTTACAAGACTCCAGGTAAGATATATACAATGTTAAGCAAACAGCTGCTATTAAAGTTTTAAAACTGTTTTTACCACGTTAGCATTAGCAACCTTATGAAAATGAACCGTGGTTTTACTATAGTAAAGTGTAACTTAGTAACTATGTCCTTTTTGGCAGATTATCATTTGTGAAACCACAGTTTTACATAGCATGGTTAAATTATGGTTACTCTAGCAAAACTATGGTTGTGGTTACATGGTAAAACTGTAACTGTAACTACGTTTGTTGTAATGTGTCATTTATTTGTCATTCCCCTGAGGAAAATAAACCATGCTTTTATAGTAAAAGAACACCATGGTAAATCTGGGGTTTCTATAGTTTTACTTAAAAAATAGGGTAACTACTTAAACTATGGTTCATTTCATAAGGTTTGATTTTCTCATCATATAGTTGTATTAAGTAATTAAACCTTATCCGTCTTATAAATGTACTAATTTTATTCCCATCAAGATTTTTAGAATAGATGGATAGTGATAAAATGTTTTCTTTACATTATCTCACATACAGTAGTGTTTACAATACATCTATATTTGGTAATTTAATAAAAATAAGAGGAATAATGAAAATTGAAGTTTGTTTTTCATTTAATGCTAACTTGAACAAGTTATTTTAGATGACAGTGGTTTACATATAGTCCCCAACACAATAATTTTACAAAAATCATCAAGTACATGAAGCTTCTTCTTAATACTGCTTGATGTTACCTGAATGATTAATGACTGTTTTAATGTTTTGTGATAGTTGTTCATAGTTGTCTCTTCCTTCAGGTCTTGCAAATAATTTTGTTCCTTTTCAAGAACGGTCTCTTGATATTGCGTCAGAAGCTATGGGAGCTTCTTCCACTTTCCTTTTCTCTGAAGCTTTATTGAACAATGCCAGTGTACTGACCGATGCCGACCATAACGCTGTGTAGAAGTGCCTTCCACTACTATATAACCTGTCTATGTGGTAAATTCATAGATTATTTATCTCCACATTGTGATGCTGAATCATCACCAGAGAGAATCGCTCGCATTACGGACAGAAAGCCCATGACCCTTGCATGCATGCCGGTAAACATTTACATGGATAGCTCCTCGCTTCATTCCTTGCCCCCCGTGCAGCGATCCGTCTTAACACAGCGCACAGCTCTCAGCCCTGTTCTTGATTGTGACCACAACACACTGCAGAGAGAGCCACGTGTATAAGCCTCCCTTTCCCACCAACCCGCCACAGTGTGCACAATTCATAGACAGATCCACACAATGAAGTAATGCCTCCATAGGTTTCGGTTTTGTAAGATCACAGCTTACTTCAGCCGCTCCCCATACATGAAAAGACCCCCATCCTGGCGTCTGCCTTGTAACATAATTCACTTCGTTCACTGCTCAGACATGAACAGCCCCAGTTTCTTTGGGGCCTGTCATGTTCAGCGCACGGCATCCTCTCGTACACAGCATACCAACGTCCCCATAAGTTCAGCCAAGTTTAACCTCACAGGCCTGTAAAAAACAGCAGATTCCCCGAAAACAAACACATGTAACTGCCACCCTTTGTGGGCGTAGCGAGCTGTAACAAGTGTTTCAGTGTTAAAAGCAGGGTATCTGATTTGATCTAGAATTTTTTTTAGTTATGCTGGTTAAAAGTCTCCCCACATCCTGATAGCAATCACTATGTTAAAGTGTTTGAATCTATTTTATAAATATGTTATCTGTGAAAGGTGTAGGACCAAAACATTCAACAAATCATTGAACTCGGACCGAATGCAATAATTGGACGCATGTAATTTTTGCTCCTCTTTTGTGAACGTGTTTTGCATGCCACTGCGTTCACGCAGACATCATACTGTACATCATCAGCGAGTTTATGTCTCCTCTGTAAACAGAGTCAAACCATGACAAAAAATGTCTGGATCAGCAAAGAGCAAAAACCTGAATTAACATCGGTTAACTTTACTGCTTTAACATGAGATAGAAACAGCGCAAAGGGTCTGAATTTGTATGTTTCAATATTAAAAGCAAACTACTAAATCTACACAACCGAAAAAGTGCTTACCCGGCAGTGTTTACCCCTTAAACGTATGCTGAGTTCAGAGTTCAGACTGCACGATTTCAGCCCTGATCTTGACTCGCCGACAGGTTTTGAGAAATTGCAGACAAAATGCGTGAAATCACATGCAAATCGATGCTCGTGCACGCGAGTGACAATGACACAGTGTAAATTATCAAAGACGTGATCTGAGAGAATCGCAGACACCTGTGAGATATTTGGCATGCTAAATATCTGGACCTGTCGGCGATTCAAAATCATGCCATGTGAAATGTGTTTTCGCCAATGAGAGAGCAACATACAGGACAACTGGAAGTTCCCCAGGTCACGCTACCCCAGATAGTCGCGCAAAGTGAAAACATCTGTGACCCGACTAGTTTGAAAATCATGCAGTCTGAACTCTGCGTTACCGCTTCGGGTATTCTTATATCCTAGTACTCAGAGCGGCCTACCGCTTCTATTCGACGCAGACCACCCCATCTGCCACGGTCCTTTCACATTATCGTTGCAGTGCACAATACTGAGTCAAGACATTGCGAATGTGCAATGAACACATGCCTGATGAGAGAGCACTGTACACTGTGTGCTTTATGCTGGGATCTATTTAGCCCAGCACACGTTCACAGGTTGCAGTGCTATTCCATCTAAGCCTGTGTGTGGACATAGAAGGACAGTCTGCACGCCAGCTTCAGAGAAAATGGAAGTGGGAGGAGCTCTCATAGCATCAGCTTCTGACACAATAGGGCTTTTCACACTGGAAAAAGTTAACTCCGTGTTATTCTAAACCCTGGTTTAACAGAATCCTGGGTTATCTGTTTCACGGTCCACATTGTTCATACTTAACCAGAGGTTAAGAGATAACCCTGGGTATTCATAAGCTGACGTTTCACACTGTGCATCCCTAAACCCTGTGTTTTCATTTGTGGTGTGAACCGTCATGACTGGATAAAAGCGATTTCAAACTTGACTGAATTAAAATAACCACTTGTCTCGCACTTTCATATCAGTGATAGAAGAGGTAGCAAAGTTAATCTCTCTTGGTTGTTTTAAGTGTCCTGGGATTTCATTTTTACTTCAATTTAAAGATCAAGAATAGCACCATACTTTCAAAGTCAGGTGTATGTCAAATATTGGACATGGTGAACAGTGTAAAGTTATTTTGTTTAGAGTTTTTATTCATTTGGTTGTTTAGTTATAGCTTAGTTGTGGTCTTTAGAAACTACATGTTTTTTTCAGACAAAAAAAATTGACACCAATTATAATTATCATTTCAACCTTCACCTATGGCTTTGCCTTTTTGATCATCAGTGCATTTTTAAATCTTTTTTAATGTGTGGGAGCCTCAGTTTTTAGTATGAAAAAATGATTTTAAACATTTTACTGTCACTGTTGGCAAGATGTCAAATATATAGAAGTTGCTGGAAAGGCAAATTCACCATACATCAGTTTAAGAACCACTGATCTAGGTAACATCACAGAGTACTAAGAATCACGTGTATTTAAACTTTGGTCTTGGACTAAGCCTAAGTGTAAACATCTGCTCTGTGAAATAACTTATTGCACAAGTATTATCAATTACACAAGAAAAAAGAATATGTTGTTCATCATTAAAGCTTGCTTCACTTTTCACAGGTAACTTCTAAGATGAAAAACAGACAGAGGTTTTGCTCAACTGTCCAGCAGATGATAGAACAAAGAAGGTATTTGCCAGTGAAGTGTTTGTTTGTATCCTGGAAAGATAATGACCAAGGTAATGGGAACTCTGCTTTTGGAGAACCACTGTCCTGCACAGTTTAGGTCCTACCCAGATAAACACTGCTGCTATAGTTCATTTTCAAGAGTTTGGCTATTCATTAGCAATACCACGTAAAACAAAATATCATAAACTGACTAATTTCACTGCACTGTGATTGCCATTCAATTCTGTCACCATATACTATGTCTGATAGTTAAACACTGTCACCGCACTGTGCTGCTACATAAACACTTTCACTGCACTGTCACTACAAGGTTATTGTGTGACAAGGTTACAAGGTTAAGGTTACTGTGACTAACTCTGACTTCTGCACTGTGTGCGGAGTTGTTGGGCGGGTTGTATTTTTGAGGATTACTTTTGTTATTGTACAACTACAGTGCTCCTGGTCAACTCAAAATCCCAACAAACCCCCAAACCTGAACATCCAAGCAGCAAAAGTGAAATCTTGGCCTTCCCAAGAGAACACCTCTATGTACATCACCACCAGGCTAGTGTGCAGAACCACTAGGCAACCAAATGAAAAACAAAGATTTTACCATCTCACTTGGTTTTTTCACCTGTTAAAGTGAGAATGGTGGACGGGCTCTACATTTGCAAATAAACATGTAATAAAAAAAATAAAATGGAAAATATATGAACTCAGTAACCAATATAGCCACCCTTCTTTTCGATAACAGTCACAAGCCTTCCATTCACGGATTCGGTTAGTTTCTTGATCTGGTCTGAGCCAGCGTTTTGTGCGGACGCGGCCGCGGCCTCCCGGACACTGTTCGGGGAGGTGTGCGGTTTGCCTTCGCTGTGGATGTCCTGCTTGAGAGGGGCTCAGGGGTTCTCATAGGGGTTTGGGTCGGGTGAAGAAGGGGCCATGGCATTGGTTTTTCACCTTTGGGGCCTTTGCTGGCCGGCCATGCGGTGGAGTGCTTTGGTGCGTGTGATGGAGCGTTGTCTTGCAGGGTAGTCGGTCTTTTTGGGGGATGCAGGCCTTTTCCTGTGCCACTGCTTGAAGAAAGTGTCTTATACAATACAGGCAGGCAGGCACAGACAGGTATTATTAAACATGAGCTAGTTGGACCTTTTTGGGTTGAAAATGGAAATAAAAAACAACTCTCAGACTTACTGACAATTTTTAGAAGACACTTTCCCCAAGCACCGGTACAGGAAAAAGTTTGCATCTCTCAAGAAGACTGATTATTTTGCAAGACAACGCTCCATCACATACATCAAAGTACTCAACTGCATGGCTGGCCTGTAAAGGCCTTAAAGATGAAATACTAATGCCATGCCCCCCTTCTTTACCTGACTTAAACCCTATTGAGACTTTTGGACCCCTTCTTAAACAGGACATTTACAGTGAAGGGAAACCGTACACCTCCCTGAACAGTGTCTGGGAGGCTGTGGCCGTGTCTGCACAAAACGTTGGCTCAGACCAGATCAAGAAACCGACCGAATCCGTGAATGGAAGGCCCGTGACTGTCATCAAAAAGAAGGGTGGCTATATTGATCACTGAGTTTATATATATTTTTATTTTACATTTTTTTTATTACATTTTTATTTGTAAATGTAAAGTTTGTTTATAATTCTCACTTTAACAGGTGAAAAAAAAACAAGTGAGATGGTAAAATCTTTGTTTTTCATTTGGTTGCCTAATAATTCTGCACACTAATAGTTGTCTAATAATGATGTACATAGAAATATTCTCTTAAGAAAGCCCAAATTTCACTTTTACTACTTAAATGTTCAGGTTTGTGAGTTTGTTGACATTTTGAGTTGACGAGGAGCACTGTAGTTGTGCAGTGGCAGTATGTGGTCCTCGGAAATGCAGCTTTCCTAGTAGTTCTGCACACTGTGTATTTAAACAACTTACTGTGTCTGATAGTTGAACACCGTCACCGTACTGTGTCTGATAGTTAAACACTGTCACCACACTGTGACTGCTAATTAAACACTGTCACTAACTGTGACTGTGAGTAAAACACTTTGACTGCAATATGTCTGCTAGTTAAACTCTGTCACCACACTGTGACTGCTAATTAAACACTGTCACTTACTGTGACTGCTAGTAAAACACTTTAACTGCAATATGTCTGCTAGTTAAACAATCTCACTGCACTGTGACTGCTAATAAAACACTGTCATTAACTATGACTTCTAGTTAAACACTGTCACTATACTGTGACTTGTAGTTAAACACTGTCACCATACTGAGACTTCTAGTTAAACACTGTCCCGCACACAGACTACCAGGAAAAGATAGTAACTAACTGTGTCTGATAGTTAAACACTGTCACCGCACTGTGACTGCTAGTTAAACACTTTCACTAACTGTGACTGCTAGTAAAACACTTTGACTGCAATATGTCTTCTAGTTAAACACTGTCACCGCACTGTGACTGCTAATAAAACACTGTCATTAACTATGACCTCTAGTTAAACACTGTCACCATACTTTGACTTCTAGTTAAACACTGTCACCATACTGTGTCTGCTAGTTTAACATTGTCACCACACTAGTCTGTGACTGCTAATAAAACACTGTCACTAACTGTGACTTCTAGTTAAACACTGTCACCATACTGTGTCTGCTAGTTAAACACTGTCCCGCACAGTGACTACTAGGAAAAGATTGTAACTAACTGTGACTACTAGTTAAACACTGTCACCACCCTACTGAAAAATCCAGCTAAGACCAGCATCAGCTGGTTTTGCCTGGTCTAAGGTGGTTTACACTGGTCCTCCCAGCCTGACAAAGCTGGTCATGCTGGTGGGCTAAGTCCAGCTAGACCAGCTTAAAAAGTGACCAAAACACAGCTAGACCAGCTTGCTACACCAGCAAAACCAGCTTCCTACACCAGCAAAACCAGCTAAAACCAAGCTAGAGACCAGCTAAAACCAGCTCACCAGCTTATGCTGGTCTTGGCTGGATTTTTCAGTATGGCATACTGTGTCTGCTAGTTAAACACTGTCACCATACTGTGTCTGCTAGTTTAACACTGTCACCACATTGTGACAGCTAATAAAACACTGTCACTAACTGTGACTTCTGGTTAAACACTGTCACCACACTGTGTCTGCTAATTAAACACTGTCTTGCTAGTTAAAGACTGTCACCACACTGCGTCTGCTAGTTGAACACTGTCACCACACTGCGTCTGCTAGTTGAACACTGTCACCACACTGCGTCTGCTAGTTGAACACTGTCACCACACTGCGTCTGCTAGTTGAACACTGTCACCACACTGCGTCTGCTAGTTGAACACTGTCACCACACTGCGTCTGCTAGTTGAACACTGTCACCACACTGCGTCTGCTAGTTGAACACTGTCACCACACTGCGTCTGCTAGTTGAACACTGTCACCACACTGCGTCTGCTAGTTGAACACTGTCACCACACTGCGTCTGCTAGTTGAACACTGTCACCACACTGCGTCTGCTAGTTGAACACTGTCACCACACTGCGTCTGCTAGTTGAACACTCACTATATTGTGACTGCAGTGCTGACTAAACACTGGCAGGCTAAAGTTCAGTGTTCAGTTCAGTGTTTCTCTAACTACACTCAGAATGGACCATGGTTTTGTGTTTGTACATCCTCGTAATTACTGATGGTGTATTACTGTACACTCTGGGGGATGGGCAGCAGTTTAGTTTTTCTCTAACTACACTCAGAATGGCCCATGGTTTTGTGTTTGTACGTCCTCGTAATTACTGATGGTGTATTACTGTACACTTGGGGGATGGGCAGCAGTTCAGTGTTTCTCTAACTACACTCAGAATGGACCATGGTTTTGTGTTTGTACGTCCTCGTATTTACTGATGGTGTATTACTGTACACTTGGGGCATGGGCAGCAGTTCAGTGTTTCTCTAACTACATTCAGAATGGACCATGGTTTTATGTTCTTACATTCTCATAATTACTGATGGTGTATTACTGTACATTCTGGGAGATGGGCAGCAGTTTAGTGTTTCTCTAACTACATTCAGAATGGACCATGGTTTTATGTTCTTACATTCTCATAATTTCTGATTGTGTCTTACTTTACACCGTTGGGGATGGGCAGCAGTTCAGTGTTCCTCTAACTACACTCAGAATGGACCATGGTTTTGTGTTTGTACGTCCTCGTAATTACTGATGGTGTATACCTGTACACCCTGGGGGATGGGCAGCAGTTTAGTGTTTCTCTAACTATACTCAGAATGGACCATGGTTTTGTGTTTGTACGTCCTCGTAATTACTGATGGTGTATTACTGTACACTCTGGGGGATGGGCAGCAGTTCAGTGTTCCTCTAACTACACTCAAAATGGACCATGGTTTTGTGTTTGTACGTCCTCGTATTTACTGATGGTGTCTTACTGTATACTCTGGGAGATGGGCAGCAGTTTAGTGTTTCTCTAACTACATTCAGAATGGACCATGGTTTTATGTTCTTACATTCTCATAATTACTGATGGTGTATTACTGTACACTCTGGGGGATGGGCAGCAGTTCAGTGTTTCTCTAACTACACTCAGAATAGACCATGGTTTTGTGTTTGTACGTCCTCGTAATTACTGATGGTGTATTACTGTACACTCTGGGGGATGGGCAGCAGTTTAGTGTTTCTCTAACTACACTCAGAATGGCCCATGGTTTTGTGTTTGTACGTCCTCGTAATTACTGATGGTGTATTACTGTACACTCTGGGGGATGGGCAGCAGTTCAGTGTTTCTCTAACTACACTCAGAATGGCCCATGGTTTTGTGTTTGTACGTCCTCGTAATTACTGATGGTGTATTACTGTACACTCTGGGGGATAAGCAGAAGTTCAGTGTTTCTCTAACTACACTCAGAATGGACCATGGTTTTGTGTTTGTACGTCCTCGTATTTACTGATGGTGTATTACTGTACACTTGGGGCATGGGCAGCAGTTCAGTGTTTCTCTAACTACACTCAGAATGGACCATGGTTTTGTGTTTGTACGTCCTCGTATTTACTGATGGTGTATTACTGTACACTCTGGGGGATGGGCAGCAGTTCAGTGTTTCTCTAACTACACTCAGAATGGACCAGGGTTTTGTGTTTGTACGTCCTCGTAATTACTGATGGTGTATTACTGTACACTCTGGGGGATGGGCAGCAGTTCAGTGTTTCTCTAACTACACTCAGAATAGACCATGGTTTTGTGTTTGTACGTCCTCGTAATTACTGATGGTGTATCACTGTACACTCTGGGGGATGGGCAGCAGTTTAGTGTTTCTCTAACTACACTCAGAATTGACCATGGTTTTGTGTTTGTACGTCATCGTAATTAATGATGGTGTATTACTGTACACTCTGGGGGATGGGCAGCAGCTTAGTGTTTCTCTAACCACACTCAGAATAGATCATGGTTTTGTGTTTGTACGTCCTCGTATTTACTGATGGTGTCTTACTGTATACTCTGGGGGATGGGTAGCAGTACACTTAGAATAGATCATGGTTTTGTGTTTGTACGTCCTCGTAATTACTGATGGTGTATTACTGTACACTCTGGGGGATGGGCAGAAGTTCAGTGTTTCTCTAACTACACTCAGAATGGACCATGGTTTGTGTTTGTACGTCCTCGTAATTACTGATGGTTTATTACTGTACACTCTGGGGGATGGGCAGCAGTTCAGTGTTTCTCTAACTATACTCAGAATGGACCATGGTTTTGTGTTTGTACGTCCTCGTAATTACTGATGGTGTATTACTGTACACTCTGGGGGATGGGCAGCAGTTTAGTGTTTCTCTAACTACACTCAGAATGGACCATGGTTTTGTGTTTGTACGTCCTCGTAATTACTGATGGTGTATTACTGTACACTCTGGGGGATGGGCAGCAGTTCAGTGTTTCTCTAACTGCACTCAGAATGGACCATGGTTTTGTGTTTGTACGTCCTCGTAATTACTGATGGTGTATTACTGTACACTCTGGGGGATGGGCAGCAGTTCAGTGTTTCTCTAACTACACTCAGAATAGACCATGGTTTTGTGTTTGTACGTCCTCGTAATTACTGATGGTGTATCACTGTACACTCTGGGGGATGGGCAGCAGTTTAGTGTTTCTCTAACTACACTCAGAATGGACCATGGTTTTGTGTTTGTACGTCCTCGTAATTACTGATGGTGTATCACTGTACACTCTGGGGGATGGGCAGCAGTTTAGAGTTTCTCTAACTACACTCAGAATAGATCATGGTTTTGTGTTTGTACGTCCTCGTAATTACTGATGGTGTATTACTGTACACTCTGGGGGATGGGCAGAAGTTCAGTGTTTCTCTAACTACACTCAGAATGGACCATGGTTTTGTGTTTGTACGTCCTCGTAATTACTGATGGTTTATTACTGTACACTCTGGGGGATGGGCAGCAGTTCAGTGTTTCTCTAACTATACTCAGAATGGACCATGGTTTTGTGTTTGTACGTCCTCGTAATTACTGATGGTGTATTACTGTACACTCTGGGGGATGGGCAGCAGTTTAGTGTTTCTCTAACTACACTCAGAATGGACCATGGTTTTGTGTTTGTACGTCCTCGTAATTACTGATGGTGTATTACTGTACACTCTGGGGGATGGGCAGCAGTTCAGTGTTTCTCTAACTACATTTAGAATAGATCATGGTTTTGTGTTTGTACGTCCTCGTAATTACTGATGGTGTATTACTGTACACTTGGGGGATGGGCAGCAGTTCAGGGTTTCTCTAACTACACTCAGAATGGACCATGGTTTTGTGTTTGTACGTCCTCGTAATTAATGTGGTGTATTAGTGTACACTCTGGGGGATGGGCAGCAGTTTAGTGTTTCTCTAACTACACTCAGAATAGATCATGGTTTTGTGTTTGTACGTCCTCGTATTTACTGATGGTGTCTTACTGTATACTATGGGGTATGGGTAGCAATACACTTAGAATAGATCATGGTTTTGTGTTTGTACGTCCTCGTAATTACTGATGGTGTATTACTGTACACTTGGGGGATGGGCAGCAGTTTAGTGTTTCTCTAACTACACTCAGAATGGACCATGGTTTTGTGTTTGTACGTCCTCGTAATTACTGATGGTGTATTACTGTACACTTGGGGGATGGGCAGCAGTTCAGTGTTTCTCTAACTACACTCAGAATAGACCATGGTTTTGTGTTTGTACGTCTTCGTAATTACTGATGATGTATTACTGTACACTCTGGGGGATGGGCAGCAGTTTAGTGTTTCTCTAACTACACTCAAAATGGACTATGGTTTTGTGTTTGTACGTCCTCGTAATTACTGATGGTGTATTACTGTACACTTGGGGGATGGGCAGCAGTTTAGTGTTTCTCTAACTACACACCGAATGGACCATGTTTTTGTGTTTGTACGTCCTCGTATTTACTGATGGTGTCTTACTGTATACTCTGGGGGATGGGTAGCAGTACACTTAGAATAGATCATGGTTTTGTGTTTGTATGTCCTCGTAATTACTGATGGTGTCTTACTGTACACTCTGGGGGATGGGTAGCAGTACACTCAGAATGGACCATGGTTTTGTGTTTGTACGTCCTCGTAATTACTCATGGTGTCTTACTGTACAGTCTGGGGGATGGGCAGCAGTTCAGTGTTTCTCTAACTAGACTCAGAATAGACCGTGTTTTTGTGTTTGTATGTCCTCGTAATTACTGATGGTGCATTACTGTACACTCTGGGGGATGGGCAGCAGTTCAGTGTTTCTCTAACTACACTCAGAATGGACCATGGTTTTGTGTTTGAACGTCCTCGTAATTACTGATGGTGTCTTACTGTACACACTGGGGGATGGGTAGCAGTACACTCGGAATGGACCATGGTTTTGTGTTTGTAATTCTTTGTATGCAACAACTTTGTAATGTTTTATTGTTTAAATGCTATTTGATACGTACAGAGTGAATTACATCCATATGTTTAATATATACCCTGGCTGCGTCTGAAACCGCATACTGTACAGCACGTACTGAATGAGAGTACCTACTTACAGTATGAATCCTGGTAGTATAAATACCATTCAGACATACTACATCCTCCATGTTGATACGTCACATATGTCGTCATCACGTAATGTCATACCAGTGCGAATACAGCCTCATTGTCGTTTCTGACATTTCCTAATATGACGACGCGTCGTCTTCGGTGGATTGTGTACGGATCACAATCCACGGTTCGGCTCGCATGCGATTCGCTGATTAATATGCAAATTTAAATAGGGAAAGTTTATCATTTGCACGTGTTTCTAATGCTGCATTTACACCAACTGCGGAAGAGGCGCGTGAAGCTCGAGTGATTTCAATGTTAAGTCAATGTGAAGACGCGTTGACGCGCGTCAGGAGGTCGGAAGGTCAGTGCGGAAGAGGCGTTCGGCGCGGAAGACACGTTTCCGCCTGTTTCGCGCGTGAAGCTTGCGTGAAAGGCGCGAATTGAGCGTTGTGCCCGCGAATGGTGCTTTTTGTGCATGACGTCCGAGTTGAGAAATTTGAAATTTGGTGGAATTTCGTGCCCGTTAACCAATCAGGAGCCTGCTTGCTGCTGTGGTGGCAGCTCCGCCAAGAGTCACTCATTTAACCAACGCTTGATATTGTCCGTAAGCAGTCAACTGGAGCTATACGACACAAGTTCTTATTTCTATAGAGAAGACAGGAATAAAAGGGACCTCGCTTGGAAGAGTGCCAGTGAGGACATTGGGCAACCTGGTACGTTGTTATACACACTTCACTTTTGAATCACGTGACATTTATCAACCCGCGTCGTTTATTTTCCCCCTATAAGGTTACCAAATACAAACTGGTAACTCTCTTGATAAATGAACAATCAACATCATTCATCTTGCAAACAGAAAACCGCATAGCACTTGCCCCTCCCACAAGAAGCGGAGTTTGCCTCTGACGCGCGTTAAATGCTTGCTTTTTCCGCGCGAATGTATCCAAATTGTTCAAGCGGCAAACCACGCGCGGTAGACACGTTTTTGACGCCTGAAACGCGGTTGGTGTAAACTCAGCATAAGGCTTGCAAATGTTAACATGTAAGTGATTTAAAACAATGTAACCGCAAAAAGGCGTTACGTGAGCAGATTTCTGTACGCACATGCGGTTAAGTGTCCGGTCCAGCTCCAGTCAGATTATCCTTTCAAAGATCAAAACTCCTCTGATGTGTAAACTAAAGAGAGAGTCGCGCTTCTGTGTCTCATACTGTAGTCCATTAACATACATTCACTGAATAGAGCAATGAAAAACAACGTTATGTTTTTTTAGTGAAGCAAAGCGACAGTTTATGCTGCATCTTCTTCCTAAAGCGCAGTTTGGAATTCGCCTGTGTGTGTGCACGCGTTTAAGTGCCCTCAGTAGTGCGTATACATATACTTCAAGAAAGTAAGCCCTAATCCAGGTACATTTCACATACTGTTTTTTTTAATACTAGGTATTCGGACATACTACTCACCTCGCCTACTGTTTTTTGCCTACTATATAGTATGGAAGAAGGCGGTTTCGGACGCAGCACCTGTATGGTGTGTCATGGCCCTGCCTTCCTGTCATACTCTTTGCTCCTTGTGGCAGGATTATAACAGGCCCAAATCTTTTTTGAGGTAGCACATGGCCTTTGTTTATACTGTAGCTGTTTCTCAATGTCAAGGATACTTCCTTGGCAGGACTGGTCCTTACAAGTCACTTCCTTCAGAGGCTATGCGATGCTCCTCTTTAGCATTCAGTGTTTCCCACAGGATTTTGAGAGATTGTGGCGGTGATGACGTGACACGCCGATTAGCATGTACACTGTTGCTATGTTACAACTATAGAACACGTGTACGGGCATACTGCATCGTAGGGAGTGAGAGAGCTTGCACACAGACTCAGACCAAGAGAACGGGTATGTGTGGGAAACACTACTGCTAACCTTTCGTTAAGTTATGATGAACTTGATCAGGCGTCTTCTTTGTCAGTAACATCCATGGCTGTTAACGTTTACTCGAAAAAGAAAGTACAAGGAGGAATGCGGAGTTAAAATACGTTTCACTGTTGTATGCGAGAGAGAGAGAGAGGCGGGCCACAGATAAATCAATGTATGGGAAACACTGGCATTCGGAGAACACGTAAATGGAACAGGCTAGCAAGTGCACATCATTGTGTCATTACGTCAGTGAAAAGGTGTGCTTTCAGCACTGTGAGCATAGGATTGTGGGTGATTTGAGAGCACGAAGAGCGTGACGGCTACACATATGCATCCTTTCCTGTATATGGGATATTTCTCGAATGAAGGACTCGGTCCTTAGTTGAATTTTAGAGGATCCTCGACTTTGGAACAGTCCTTCGACGGATGTCGATGACGTAACATCCTCGAAATTCTGGCTTCCGAGGATCCTTCCTTGACATTGAGAAACACCTCCTGTGTGCTTCCTTGTTTCATCTCCTTACCCTTACCCCCGTCTCCTCGTTAATTATCTTATTATTGTTTCATGATTGTCTCTTGTTGCCCTCTTGATTTGCTCCTTATTTAATGCCCTTTTGTTTGCTTGTGCCGGTTAGTTTTGTACTCTGTGCCAAGTAAGTCCTAGTGTTTAAGTCTAATTTAAGTCTAGTTAAGCATTTGTCAAGTTTATTGTTTGTTTTACCTAGTCTGTTTATTGTTGTTTACTGGTTCCATGTAGTTTTCACCTCTTTGTGGTCTTTTTTCTTTTACATGTTTTTCTATTTAAATAGTGTTGTTTTTCATCAGTCTGCTCCTGGATTCTGTGTTCCCTGAGAATCATGACATAGTGTGCTTCTACTTGTGCCACGCACACGTTATGAGCCATATTACCCTGTAGCCCAAGACAGCTTGCCCACTGAAGCTAAGCAGGGCTGAGCCTGGTCAGTACTTGGATGGGAGACCACCTGGGAATACCAGGTTGCTGCTGGTAGTGGTGTTAGTGAGACCAGCAGGGGGTGCTCACCCTGTGGTGTGTGTAGGTCCTAACACCCCAGTATTGTGACGGGGACACTATACTGTCAAAAAAGCGCCATCCTTCGGATGAGACGTTAAACTGAGGTCCTGACTCCCTGTGGTCATTAAAAATTTCAGGATGTCCTTCGAAAAAGAGTAGGGGTGTGCCCCGGCATCCTGGCCAAACTTGCCCATTGGCCTACTAATCATCCCCTCATACTTATTGGCTATATCACTCTATCTCCTCTCCACTAATAAGCTGGTGTGTGGTGGGCGTTCTGGCGCAATATGGCTGCCGTCACATCATCCAGGTGAATGCTGCACATTTGTGGTGGTTGAGGAGATTGCCCTGTTCATATGTAAAGCGCTTTGAGTACTGAGAAAAGCGCTATATAAATGTAAGGAATTAACTAATTAATAATTAAATTGTGAAGTCTAGTGCTGCCGCACTAGTGCCCGTGCACGTGTTCTGTAGTCTGTGTAACAACAACAACAACAACAGTGTATTCTCTTATATTTCTGAATTTGCACCGAATTGTCTGCGCTATATCACTCGCATTTAAAATCAAAAAATGGCTCAAAACACAACAACAATTATGATTATTAATTATAATTAAGAGCAACAGCAGTAAAGCTACAATGTAAATGTATGGTGATTTTGTCAGACAATGTTGCATATCTAAATCAGGATTTTAGCAGCAGTTAAAGGAACAGCTGGTTGGATTAAACACGAGATGTAATGGGTCGTGTTTAGTCACTATTTTATAGGCTACTTTTAGTCAATTTTTCTGTTCTGTTGTCAGTTTTATGTCTGACAACAGAACAGATAATATGTAAAATAGCATTGAGTTGTGTTAAAATGCAATATAATGTGATAGATCAAAGAGTAGAAGTGAAACCGTTCATGTTTCTGTTAAGCCACTACTTTGCACTGGAATTTTACATTGTAATTTTTATTTGGTAACATTTAAGTTATTTATAGTGTTCATGACACCGGTGAGTTCAAAATAAAATGTACACAATGAAATAACAAACACTTGAGTTTTTTTTTTTAATTAGTCATTTAGAATAGTCGGCTAATCGAAAATTTATTCGAAAGATTAGTTGTTAGTGGCAGCACTAGTGAAGTCCATGCCTGACCCTTAAGCATTTGTAAGTGTATTTTATGCGGATATTTAAAGGATATTTCACCCAAAAATGAATATAAGCTGATTATTTCTTCACTCTTAGGTTGTCAAAGATGTATCTGGCATTCTTTTTCAACTTGAAGACAAATTAAGGTTTTGGAGATAAACAGTCCAGGATTTTTCTCCATCTAATGCAAGTGAATTGGGCTCATTTTTTACCTTTTTTCACAGAGTTGAAAAATTGGGACAGGATTTGAAAAACATTTTAAAAAAGGGGCTGTTATCTGGTGGTAAGATGGGAGGGTAGAGCATGGAGAAAAGGTGCCAATTGCATCAAGGAGAGTTACATTAAGTAAATAAGTACAACACACACACAGATTGGCAAGTTGAAAAGTGATGCCAAGAGTAGCAGCTAAAGTGGCACCAGAATTCCCTGAATCACAGTGTGATCAGATTGATGACAGTGCAGGTTAACTTCTTTATTAGTTTGAGCCGTTAGACCATCATGTGCATACAGGAGAATGTGAATACGAACCTAATGAAGCGTATATAGAAGTAATAACTATAAAAAATAACTATTCAAAGTTTATCTTGCATATAAATGCTGACTTATTGTAAACACTTATAATACTAAACAGTGTATTAATACAAACTGACCTGTATGGCGTCTTTAAAAGATGAAGATATGTGAAACTGGATTGCACTCAATACCAATTCACAACTGTCTGGTAAAGAAATGTTCCTTACAAGCATATTTTCTGTGTATGTTTGTAGGCCACCACAAACCAGCAGCATGCACCCAAACTTCACGTTGTGACATGGCTTTAACTTAACTTTTCAAACAGGAAAAACAATATGGCATCAATAAATTCAAAAATAACTAATTTCCACTTTGTAATATCATTTGTGATAGCTATTTTGTTTTAAGTGATTTGCAACACATATATTACTTTTAGCGCATCATAACACCCTTTAAGAAGTTTCTTGCTATACAGTCCATTTTAAATCATCCCCCAGGAGCTCAATAGGTTTTAGATCGGGGATTTTCACTTGGCCAGTTTGCAGCCAGTCCTTGGTGGATTTGTTATGTTTTGGGTCATTGTCATGTTCCAAGGTCCAGTTCCACTTCAGGTAAAACATTTTTGACAGGTGGTCTCTCTTGTTCCTCAAGCAACTTCTGATACAATGTAGAATTTACTGTAGATTCTATTATGGTGACCTGGTCAGGTCCTGCTGCAGCAAAGCTTCCCCAAACCATAACACTTCCACCTTCATGTTTCACAGTTAAGGTAGGAGCACAAGGCATGCTTTATTTGTAGATTTTAACTGAAATAATCCCCACAGGAATTTTAGCATGAATAAATCACAAAATCAGCAGAAAGATGCACAGTCCATATAATATAAACAAGACTCATTTAAAAATCAATGTTATACAGCCATCTGATGTTGTGGAATGTAAACGTTACAACTATAAACAAAAACAAATTACATAAAAATAGGCTACATTATATGATCTACCAGCAAGCATGTGAACTTGTCCTTATGGCAGTCAGCAACATCACAGTGTATTGTTTGTTTCTTAACTCTACAAATGACTCAACATAGCCTTTTATCTTTAAAATTAAACACTGTCAAAGACATTTGCTGGTACTGATGTAACATGGAGCTGTGGGGCTGTGGTATTTTAAAACAGGATATAGAGTTTAACTTCTGAGTTATCACCTAATCTAAACCGAAGATGGAGATGTTGCGTGAATGTGGTCTGGACTGTGGATGAGGGTCATTAATGTGTCATAGATGCTGTAAAAGTTCCTGCACTGTGATCCACATACACTCCTATTCTAGAAGATTTTAATAAAGGGAGCTCAGTGTATTTGTTATTATGGCCGAATGAGAACAAGTCTGAGGAGCAGTTCAAAGTCCATGACTGATGTTACATCCAAACTTAGACCTGTTTGACCGTCTCTTACTCATGATGGTTTTATATGACACTGATGTGCCTACTTCACTGATCCACTCAACCTCCCAGTAAAAAAAAGTTGATATTCTGGAAGAAATTGATGTGATGGTCTGTTTTTAAAAGCTGCTCCAGCTCAACATCTCTCCCCGAACCAATAGCTCCAGATGCTTTGAGTCCTTCAGCCGGACCCATTGCAGTCTTCTCCTGATCTCTGATCAGCTGTGTCACTTTAGATAATCTTTTCTCAGCGGATTGGATCCGTTCAGTAAAAATCCTGTCAGTGTCTTCCACTGCTGTCTATGCAGAGTGCTTATGAGTCTCCACAGCATCTCTCAGCTCTTTGTTCTGGATTTTCTGCTGGAGACATTTTTGTCTCTCTTCAAAGTTCCTTGTATCTCAGAGTTGCATGCCCATCCACAACACACAGCTTGCATATACAACTGGTCATGATGGCATTATATCTCTATGGGTTTATCGTGTTAAAGGGCAACTCATCTAAGGACGTTCAGTGTCATCGCTCATTTTGTGTCGCTTACATGAGTGAAACTCGATGAATTTTTCTAACAGTATGATTCCAGACACACCAGACAGGATACATTTTTCCCAGTACAAATGTTACATGTTTCGGATCCAGCATATTCAGCTTGTGGTTTAGTCCTCAGTTTCTCCACCACTTCACTCAGCACCACGTTTTTACCTAAAACAGGTCTTGTGGTGAAGGTCTGTCTGCATTGAGGGAACCTGTAGACTTTAATGTCATCATCCTGATCCCAGCAGCCTGTAATACAGCTCGTACAATAAGTTCTTTATGAGCTTTGAACCTAATAGTTGTGTTACATATCTTCATTTGTGTTCTGAATATGAATGAAGGTGTTATGGGTGTGGAACGATATGAGACAGAGTAATTAATGACAACATTTACATTTTGGAGTGAACTAACTCTTTAAAAGATGTAGTCTGTCAATCAGACTGATCCTGTCAAACACCTGAAGTGGGTGGTTACACTGAAGTCTTAAGGGGAAAACAGAAATACCATTTCCACTGGCGGCTTTTCCATCATATATGTGGCTTGTCATGTCAAAATACGTGTTCTGTGTGTCATGTGAACCTATGTGCATCACATCACATAAGGGTTTATGATAAAAGAGACACTCGCGTTTGCTAAATACTCACTTAATATAATTTGTAATCAGAGTTAAGTGTATTATTTTGTCAGCCTGCCTGTTTTCCTTTGTTTTCCCAGTTATCTCTCTAAGAACTAAATTTCCCATCATCCTCCACTCTCCCTCACTTGATCATCATCTTCAATCCTCTTCACCTGACCAGTCATCACACTCATCACTCCATTGTGTATATGAAGAGTTTCGTTGCAAAACGAAATAAATCCATTTTTTAACATTTTTGTCAAAACATGTTTATTATTATGTTATCATGTTATTATTTTGTTTTATGGTGCTACTTAGCTGTATTTTTTAAGTTATGACGGTTTTAAATCAAAACAAACCAACTGCAGTTGCATTGAAATTAATTGGAATGCACAACCAAAAAACGCGATTTCTGAACAATTAAACAATTTGCAACGAAACTCTTCATATATACCCTGTTGTTTTTTTAGTCATTGTCCCTTCTCGTTTACGTTGCGTTATTGTGATCTAGATGTATTGTTTATTTCATAGGGAATGTATATTGAAGTTCTTGTTTATATTTATCCTCATCTTCTTTGTCATCATCCACCACTAAACCGTAACAGAAAAGACCTTATAAAATTGATTCTCCAGAGGACTACTTGCTTCTTCACCTTCAGCAAAATGGACGGCCTCTGCAGAAATATGTAGCTGAGATCATGGAGTTGACTCATCTGGAAAGCTGGGGTGATACCATCCCTAATGCGTGTTTTAAGGTGGGGCTGGATGATCATATATTAATGATGATTTCTTCCCATCTATGCAATTTATCTCTTAAGCGCTGGTTCTCCTGGCTTCCCTGAACTCAGCCCAGCACTCACTGTCTCCCCCGAACTTAGCCCAGCACCCTCAGAACTGGATCCTGAAGTCGTTGTGGCAGCTGTGATGACGCTGGCCATGGTATAAATTTGGATGGTACACACCTCCTTAAGTTTCCCCAAGGAATTGGCCACCCGAACTACCTGCACCTCCTTGACTCCTGGTGTCTTGTGCACTTTCCTGGAGGCTTCTCGTCCTGTACTGTCCCATCCTGTCTATCCTCCCAGCCTCTAGGACAACCCCCACAGGTAGTACTTTGTTCTTGTTTTAAGTGCGTGGATGCACCTAAAGGAGGGAAGTACTGTAACAGTTCTGTTCTGTCTGCCTGCCTGTTTCTTTTTATTTTCCCAGTCATCTCCCTAGGAACTCCATTTCCCATCATCCTTCACTCTCCCTTACATGATCAATCCTTCAGGTCTTCAATCTTCTTCACCTGACAGTCATCACCCTCATCACTCCATTGTATATATATATTGTATATGAGGAAAATAAGTATTCATAGAGTAAATCATGGAGGGGTCTGAAATTGTCCAAAAGCATGATAATACCACCCCCATGCTTCACAGTAGGGATGGTGTTCTTGGGATGGTACTCATCATTCTTCTTCCTTCAAACACGTTTAGTGGAATTATGACCAAAAAGTTCTATTTTGGTCTCATCTGACCACATGACTTTCTCCATTGACTCCTCTGGATCACCCAAATGGTCATTGGCAAACTTAAGACGGGCCTGGACCTATGCTGGTTTAAGCAGGGGAAGCTTCCGTGCCATGCATGATTTCAAATCATGATGTCTTAGTGTATTACCAACAGTAACCTTGGAAACGGTGGTCCCAGCTCTTTTCAGGTCATTGACCAGCTCCTCCCATGTAGTTCTGGGCTGATTTCTCACCTTTCTTAGGATCATTGAGACCACACAAGGTGAGATCCTGCATGGAGCCCCAGTCCGAGGGAGATTGACAGTCATGTTTAGCTTCTTCCATTTTCTAATGATTGCTCCAACAGTGGACCTTTTTTCACCAAGCTGCTTGGCACTTTCCCTGTAGCCCTTTTCAGCCTTGTGGAGGGGGACAATGTTGTCTCTGTCTTTGGAAAGCTCTTTGGTCTTGGCCATGTTAGTAGTTGGATTCTTACTGATTGTATGGGGTTGACAGGTGTCTTTATTTAACGACCTCATACAGGTGCATCTAATTTAGGATAATAAATGGAGTGGAGGTGGACATTTTAAAGGCAGACTAACAGGTCTTTGAGGGTCAGAATTCTAGCTGATAGACAGGTGTTTAAATAAGCCCAAAACTAAAAAAGACATAACACAAAAGGAATAAAATAGAATAAATGAATACATGTGAAACCTATTAAAACTGAAATATACATAAAATCACAATATACTGTATATGATGAGCGGTACAACATGTTTGTTGTGTGACAGTGTCACACATATTTTGCCATTTCTATCACTTGAAACAGAGTGCAAAAGGTCAAAATTTCTTAATATCGCACGTTTTCTATGCAAAAACTGTAGTAACATAAAAACTTGGTGAACATAAAAAATTAAAAGCCCATATGTCATGAACCTTTTATTGTGGTTTCAACCGTGTTTACTGCTGTTTTTTACTGCATGTTTATGAAAGGTTATAATGTTAATGTTACTGTGTGCTGAGTCTAATGTCCTTATAGATCAGTTGTGTCCCTTTAATACACACTGCCATCACTTTTGTGTTTGTGTTTAATCGATTGTCGTTGTAAATCAGTTGTGTCCCTTTAATACACACTGCCATCACTTTTGTGTTTGTGTTTAATCGATTGTCCTTGTAAATCAGTTGTGTCCCTTTAATACACACTGCCATCACTTTTGTGTTTGTGTTTTATCGATTGTCCTTATAGCTCAGTTGTGTCCCTTTAATACACACTGCCATCACTTTTGTTTTTGTGTTTATTCTTTTGTCCTTTTAAATCAGTTGTGTCCCTTTAATACACACTGCCATCACTTTTGTGTTTGTGTTTAATCGATTGTCCTTGTAAATCAGTTGTGTCCCTTTAATGCACACTGCCATCAATTTTGTGTTTGTGTTTAATCATTTGTCCTTGTAAATCAGTTGTGTCCCTTTAATACACACTGCCATCACTTTTGTGTTTGTGTTTAATCATTTGTCCTTGTAAATCAGTTGTGTCCCTTTAATGCACACTGCCATCACTTTTGTGTTTGTGTTAAGCTATGTCCCATTAATTCACGTTGGACCCTGTAATACACTTTAAAATCATGTGTGTGTGTGTGCATAATCATTGTCCTCATAATAATGTTTGTCATGGGTGGGGCTTCCATCTAATTATCAAATGTCCTCATAAATGCGTATTTTGTCAGGTTGCTATATTATACATTGTGTTGTGTGTAAACAAACTTTGAAGTGAAATCTGTGTTGTATGGCTCAAAATAAAATTTTTGATATACTCCACATCACTGTAAAGCAAGTGGAAAGGGGTGTCCCCCTAATTCAGCAAAAAACGGGTTTGGGCTGGAGTGTCCTTGTAAATCACAAAAACCAGTATGTGTGTGTGTGTGTGTGTGTGTGATTGTGTGAGACTCTTATTACTGAAGTGAAGATTGTTCCGTTTCCCATCAGCAATGACCTGGGTATCGATCTGCTCTGTCAACACATCACTCCTATACTGTGTTTATTAAGAATACTCTATATACATACACACATCTCATGTACTAAGCGGCAGACAGTATCTACATGCTACAGTATAGGGGATGTTGAATGTTTACAGTATTTAAAAAAACTGATATGTCTTCAACAATAGACTTATGCGGTCATAAACGTTTCTCCCTGTGGTCACACATAACCTGTGAATTACTGTATTACAATCACAGGTACATAGTCATGTGAACCATTTCTGTCTTTATTGTTCTCAGACAGCATGTAATGTTTGTTTCTTACATTCGTGTACTAATTCTCCACATGTACAGTGAACATATAAAGACCACACACATTATAAAAAAAACTTTAGCATCAGTGTAAGAAAGAATGAACACAAAGTATGTGCCAAAATGAAATTATTCTCCCCTAAATAAGTAAATTTATTTGTTAGTGCATTAATTCTACCTCTTAATATATCACAATGACTTAAAAGAAAAGTCTGCGCTACTTGTGCACTCCAATGTATCTTATTTCTCCTCACTGTACAATTTCTCTTTTTCTCACTTTATCTCTGTTTTCACACATCAACTTGCATATGCTTATGATTTTCTCTCCTGTATGAAAACAAGACAGGTTCGTTTAGAGCTGTTCAAGTCATTTATGTCAGAATTTGAAGTTCTTTTTCACACCAGGGTCAGAAATTATCCAGTGTATAAGTTGGGAAAAACAGCTCTTTATGATTCAAAGAGCCCTGGTTTAGGCCATAAATGCCACCAAAAAATAATAAAATTTATATGAGGGCCTAAATATGCCCCTGTTTTAATTTGTATGTATGTTAACTAATACTTGAAATATTTTATTGTACACCATGTAATGGGTTTAGTGACTCTGCAGACACCATAGTGACCTGTAGCAGTCAGATTAGTTTAGAAATTGATTTTGCGGTTCGTTGAATGTTTAAAGGGACACTCTTTTTTTGAAAATATGCTCATTTTCCAGCTCCCCTAGAGTTAAACATTTGATCTATATCTTTTTGGAATCCATTTAGCTGATCTCCAGGTCTGGCGGTAACAATTTTAGCATACCTTAGCATAATCCAGAGAATCTGATTAGACCATTAGCATTGCTCTAAAAACAACAAAAGAGTTTTAATATTTTTACTATTTAAAACTTGACTCTTCTGTACTTACATTGTGTACCAAGACCAACAGAAAATTAAAAGTTGCGATTTTCTAGGCAGATATGGCTAGAAACTGTACTCTCATTCTGCCATAATAATCAAGGACTTTGCTGCTGTAACATGGCTGCAGGAGGCGCAATGATATTACACAGTAGCTGAAAATAGTCCCGTTATAACTTTCAATGGCAGGGTACTATTTTCGGGCAGTGCGTAATATCACTGCGCCTGCTGCAGTCATGTTACGGCAGCAAAGTCCTTGATTATTACGCCAGAATGAGAGTATAGTTCCTAGCCATATCTGCCTAGAAATTCGCAACATTTAATTTTCCGTCGGTCTTAGTACACAATGTAACTACAGAAGAGTCAAGTTTTAAATAGGAAAAATATCCAAACTCTTTGGTTATTTTTTGCGCAATGCTAATGGTCTAATCATATTCAATAGATTGTGCTAAGCTATGCTAAACGTGCTGCCGCCAGACCCGGAGATCAGCTGAATGGATTCCAAAACGGTAAAAATCAAATGCATATTTTCAAAAAAAGTGGAGTGTCCCTTTAACTAATATGATTTGATATGGATACAAAAATAACTCGTAGCAATGAATGTGAATATAACTATCATAAATCTAGTGTCATGATAGACAGCAGATAGCAGAGAGCTGTACGGTTTATTCTAACAATGACATTTCAATTATTGCACACATACAAGTACATGTACATTCCAGAAAAGTAATTATTGTATATCTTGTGCCCTATTCATCAATGGTTTTGGATTTGATGTTGATTTTAGAGCTAAAAGCACAATGCAACATAATTGTACAGATTATTAGTTGATTATAATGAACTGATGTAATTGAAGTGTTTTACATAAATTGGCTCATACAGCAAGTTTATATGCTTAGAAAATAAAAGTGAATTTTTTTCCAGTAGGCAAATATTGTAATAGCGTTCATTTTAGATACTTTCTGCCTGTGGTAAAATGGTGGTACTAAATATGTGACCCAATCTGTGAAGATCCAGCTAAAGTCTTTTTTTTTACATAAAATCATCACAAAGATTGTGTAAAAGATAAAACCTTTATATTTTTAATATTGATTAAAAGATTAATATTGAAGTGAAATCAGTTATTGAATTTAAACTTAAAATGGTGTACTGATGGATTGTAATATGAGAACGATCATGAACGGACTATTAAGGTTGCACGATCTGATCTATTTTTCAATAAATTGGGATTTTATCAGGGAATTAAGTGATCTTGATGATGCAACATCCATCCGTTCACATCCAGCACTTTCCTGCCAAAAGTTAGGCATAGTTCACTGCACAAGTGAAAGATTTGCAGAGGCTTCTGCTGGGTCTTAAAACCGGCTTTGTGGCTGGCACTTTTCTTCACTTGGTAGCCTAACTTTATTATTTACAGTAAATTATTTATTGTTGTTTCTATGCTCCTGATTTTAAGAGTATTTACCACTACAGATCTAAATATTCTTTCACATACTCTCTTCTTTTTTTTTATTGCCCTGTCCCAAACTCACACAATTTCTCCCTTATTTTCTCTCAGAAGTATCTTCTCCTACTTTCTTTCCCTACACCCTCTTATCAGTCCGCCTCTACAGGCCGCCTGCGTCTTTCACCTTGTCCCCTTGAAAGCTCCGCCTCGTGAATTAGACCCTGGGAGAGACGAAGTGAGTGAGCAACCAAACCGATGGAGGACCGAAAGAGCAGCCAAAATCAGCAAAAGTGATGACAGGTTATTTTTCACCACCCTCCCTTGACAGCGCAATGCTGTTTTCACTTTTCCTCTGACACATGGAAGATTTAATCTAGCCATCTCTGGGCGGCCCTTCCGCTCTCGTAACCAAATGAAAGCCATGATTACACGCGTTAAAGGCGGAGGGGGGGCTGGAGGCCTCGGCTCGAAAAAGGCCAAGGCAGCAGATTCGTCCGGCTCGGCAGGGTGATTCGACGTGCGTGGGTACACGTGTTCCGACGCGTCTGTGTGTAAACCATTACTTTTGATGGTCGTATTTATTGTTATAGAAGGTTATTGTTTCGTGCGCCAGGTGGGAGACATCTCGAGCCATAAAAGTGAATCGCACACGGCGGACGTGCTGCACACTTCTGCTTTAAACAATTATTCGAACGGCCCTCCCTCCTCATCTAAATCTCTCTTCTTGTTCTTTTGAAGGAGCTTTGGACAATATTACATGCATTGCTTTCTATTTTGCGTTATGTAAAATAAGTCATAATCGGTTTAGAGATTATACCATGTAGATTTTCCTGATGATTATCGCTGTGATGACAACGAGAGTTTTTTTTCAAAACTTTCCAAATGATATCCGCATTTACCTTTCCTTCCTCTGACTGTCCCTTTAAGTCAAGTGAGTCCTGTATCACTGCATGCAATATTTATTCTCTTTCACTGCAAGGCCTTAATGGTTATTTTCCCAGCCAGCTGAGTGCACCATAACTCCAGCACAAAGCAGCAGGGAACTTGAAAATCACAAGGATATTTTATGTTTAGATAAGAAAGTGTCTAAACTAATAACGCATTTATGAATAAAAGCTTTACACGTACACGTGGCACATTGACTACGCCATTTACGTTTGCAAATTCTGATAAATTCTGATCGGTCTGGGTTAGACGGAAAGCACACAGTTTTAATAATTGAACCGTATGTCACATTAGCCGAGACTGACTTTGATAGCAGATTGTTCATTATTGTAAGTGCTATGCTCAGTGCTGAGTTTATGTCACTTTATTAGCTCCGTTGTAGGATACGTACACTCTTCTGCTGACACAGAATGAATAGTTTAAAGCGGTGACACGGATGTATTTGAATGACACATCCACCTCGCCTTTGTCCTTTCCTGCAGTGGCCCCGTGCCAAACTCTTTTAAAATCGTATTATCAAATCGCCTACAGGACAGAAACTATATTTCTGACGAGCCGCCAATAACAGGCTAATGTGATTTGGCAAATTGCATTGAGAACGCTTTACATTCTTGATTGGATTACTCTCAGCAAAAAATTGGTTGCACTCCACTCCTAATCAAGTTAATCATTGCTTTCACCTCAAAATGTGTAAAATGAAAAGGGAACAAGGTTCATTAAATAAACAGTGTGCAAACCGCAAGTTTTAATAGGATTAATATCGAGTTTACATTTCTGAAAAGGAAACGTGTTCAATATTAGTAATACCTTGCCTTTCAGTCCTGTTTTAGAATCGTATAACGGTTTAGCTAGGCAGTTGAATCCTTATTTAGTTAGCAAAGCACCTGCTTTTTACTTCATTTCAAACAAACAATAACTATGAAATGCTTGGAGTTATGGAGGTTTCATGGGAAAACATGTCATTTGCAAGGTGATAAATATTTTAGCGTGCTAATTACCTTGGTTGTTAACTTCTTCTTTTGAGAACTAAAGTGTTTGCTTGCTAATTGTTCTTTAATGACTACAGATCGGGCAGTTTTGCTCTGCTGGGAGATCTATACTTACCTTTATTTTCTTTAGCGCAACATTTAGACAGACACCCGTCTTGTTATTATTATATACTAGAGGTGTTTTCCTGCATTAGCAGCCAGGCATTGAAAGCCAGCTGGCAGCATACACACACAGTCATGCTTAACATATCCCGGACACAACTTTTTCTCTTTATGCCTTTATTTAATGCTTTATTTATAGCACTCTTGCTTCATTATGCAAAGAGATAGCAGCACTTTAAACGACAGCATGATGCAGCGAGACCTGGGAGATGTGGAGTGTGACAGGACATTCCTCAAAGGGATGCTGTCACCAGACAACATCTGTGTACTGATGCTCCACTATCTATCTATCTATCTATCTATCTATCTATCTATCTATCTATCTATCTATCTATCTATCTATCTATCTATCTATCTATCTATCTATCTATCTATCTATCTATCTATCTATCTATCTATCTATCTATCTATCTATCTATCTATCTATCTATCTATCTATCTATCTATCTAATCGGCTGATATCAGGATAATTCGGCTGAGAACATTCACTGATGCTAACCAAAGCGACAAAATGCAATTATATAGATTATCATACTAGTTAAAAATTAAAGGTTGGGGAGCAGATCATTTGTGACATCTTAATGACGTATGCCATGAATGTTCTACTGTAGCAATCAATATGGTGACACTTTACTATAAGGTTAACATTAATTAATATATTAAATAACATGAACTTTCGCGATCGATACTTGCACAGCGTTTATTTAACTTAGTTTATGTTGATTTTAGCATTTACGTCATTTTTAAAACCAAAAGCTGTAACTGTTAGCATTAGTCAGGGTTCCCACGGGTCCTTGAAATCCTTGAAGGTTGTGAATCTGGGGGAAACATTCAAGGCCCTGCATGGGAAGTTTTTGAAAAAAAAATTTTTTATATGGGTGATTCTCACGAAACCATTGAAACACCACTGCACTAATGATTTTAGCTTTAAAATGTGTAATATAGTAACATTAAAAAGCATCAGAATTAACACAATACTGTGTTATACCTTGCACAATGTGTGATTTCAGCATAAGAATTTATAATTGTAAATTTTATCTGATTTTCTGCTGAAATTCTCATGACCGCAATGTGTCCGGCTTTGTTTGAACATGCGTTATGTTGTAATTTAATCAAATTAACACAAAAATATTAAGAAAAAAAATAAATGGATGTTTTGCTAGACTACTTTAGATGACAGAAAAAAATATTTACTGAATATTCATGTATAATAATAATGAAGAAAAATTAGGAAAATGATGTGTCCATGCCTGATGTTCTCATCCTCCGCAACACTTTTTGAGAACAGTTTAAGCACACATACAGAATTTTAATAAAGTTTGATTTTGAGTGACCAAGCACATGGACCAGTTACTTCAAGATGGCTACCAGGTAAGATCATTTTTTTTTACAGTTAATTTGAAATATTGTCTTGTCAGAATGCTTACACGACATTTTGATTATCATTACCGCAACAGATGCTTATTAATTGTTAATTTAATTAATAGAAGCATAATACTTTGATTTTAAATGCATGTGCAGAATCTCCAAATTATGTTCTTTCAGGTTCGTCATTTCATTTTGAAAATATGTCAGTGTTGATGTTTTCTGACTGTTGCGGTAATGAGATTTTTTAGGACTAATTTTTTAAATTATGTTACAAAAAGTGTTAAATGATAAGTAAAAGTTTTTAAATTAATGTTCCCATTTACTCCAGACTTTGTTTTTCAATGTCTGGTGGGATAAAAAGTAAATTTAAGCAATTTTTACATTTTCATGCTTGACATTTTTAAAACCAAGTTTTCGTGAGAATCACCCATATATACATAGATACAGGTCATTGAAAGTGCTTGAATCTATTTTATGCAAGAAGTTTTTTGAAAAAAAAAAAATCCGTATTATTCCCTGTGTAGTGTAGGATAATCTCATAAAATTTCTAGCCTTTTAAGCACACGTGTTTAACTGTTTGCTTTAAATGCTTATATCTTCTGTATGCGAATGTTGATTCATACCAAAATGCTTTTTCGCATAGTTGTGTTTGAGACATCTCGGGTTACGTATGTAACTGTTGTTCCCTGAGAAGGGAACGAGACGCCATGTCTCTTTTGCCATACTTCCTGCATTCCTGTAACGCCGTCTTGAGCAATATTTCATATAGCAATATACTTCATGGCTCCCGCGTCACCCTGTCTTTGTCATTAAGCCTCACCATTGGTTGAATTTGATATACACATTCAGACACACTTACCCCTGGAGGCGTCCCCAAAGTGTCACCGCAGTGACGCAGCGCGAGTTCCCTCGAAAGGGAACTGTAACAATGTATCTTAAAAGGTAACATGATGTAACCTTGCTCTCACTTGAAATGTGTCACCACATTTAGTCCTTGAATTTTAGGGTATTGTACCTGGAAAGTCCCTGGAAGGTCCTTGAATTTGAAGTTAACTAAGGTGTGGGAACCCTGATTAGTTAATGCACAAAGAACCAACATGAACATTGGCATTAACTAGCACGAACAATAATTAATAGGCCTAAATACTGATAAACTATGTTGCTCATTGTTAGTTCATGTTAGCTAATCAACTAGTGTAAAAAATACAACCTTTTCATAAAGTGTTACTATTAACATGTTAGCTACATATTGTCTTAATATGAAATTTTTTTGGTTTATTTCTGTTTTTAATGTGAATTAAAGACACTTGACTGTTAAGAAAATGTAGTTTATTTGTACCTATTCGTAATACATCCAAACCAACACAACAGCTTTGCTAAGAGGAAACATTGATACAGAAGCAAAAACATAAAACAATAATAAGATATGTAGAAAAATTCAACAGCCTGTGGTTTTAAAGCTCCTCGCAGAAATCTCTGTCTTTGTGTTATTTGCTGTCTGAACGTGTCTACCTTGCCTTTGCATCAGGTACGTCTGCAGCACCTCTCCGCCGCAGTCTTGTAGGCGGCTGACCTGACTAAAGCTGGGCCTGCAGCTCATCATCTTTCTTTAGAACTTTCCTTTTGATAAAGTAACCAGGTGACTCGCTGACTCAAGACCTGCTGTATGTGCCTGTTAAAATATACTGGTGAGATACTGTTAAGTTTTTTTTGCACAGGAGAGTAGTTTTGTGGATGGAATTTAATGATTAAAATTATTAATTACAAACCTTCCAATATTTATTCAATGATTTATGAAAACATATCACACACACATACACACTTCAACAACACAAAAGTTCAAACCAAATCAGCAAGTGTCCATACATTTGTTTAAACACAGAGGTCTACATGATTTAATAGTGTTTTTTATCCATTTGCAACCCTAAGATCTGATAATACCAATTTTAACTTAACCCTCCCCCCACCCCAATCTAAATACTTAACCCTCCTCTTAAGGTGGCTTTCATTATTTTAATCGGCGCTTTAGCTCAACTCACACAGTCTCCTAAATGCTTTGTTGTCTCTGCTGCTGTTTCTTTCAAATGTCAAGCTCGTCCTTTGTTCTCGTTTAGCTCACCGTGTCTCTTTTCCTCTTAAAACCTGCTCAGTGATCTCATTTATTAAATGTCATGTAGGAACTGCGCTGGCGCAGAATGAGTGCTGTCAGAAAAATGCGCAGGCCCTCCGTAGGCAAAGATGCGCGGCCTCAGACGCCACTTCCATCACCATGTTTAAACTGTGCACAAATTATTTTGAGTAGCGGTACTTAAATGTTGGCATAAATAGCCATGGGACTTAGGTTTTCCTGCGTATTTACAATATCGGTTTCCAAACAGAAAATGTGGTGTAGCCTATAGATTAGAGTGAGTTTAGTGTCAGTATATTACAGTCGGCTGAAACTGTAATATGATATTGATTATGATATCGATTGAATTAACTAGACCAGCTCCATTAATGTCCTCTCTGTTTAAAGTTGACTTATCCATTTGTAGAAGCCGTGCGTAATGCTGTTGGAAATGTCCCTTTTTTCCGCAATAAGATGTCCAATAGTGAGCACAGCAACTTTGTTAACTTCTCCCACAAGGAATAGATGAAGACAACCTCGCCTGTCTTATCGCGCGCTCACAATCCATTAATCGTGAATAACATTTAAGGAGAATAAATTGCGTCCTTGTGTCCGGTGAAACGATGACAAAACGCGCCCCTATTTTCATCAGGATCGGGGTGTCATCCCCTTCTGTCTGCTAGTGGTCGGCTGGTCCACCTGTAAGATACTTCTTTTGAGGGGTGGGACCCCATCCGTAATGTCACTAGAAGAGGCGGTCCGTGCGCTGGGTTTGGAAACGGATTGGAAAAGTAAAGACGGTCTCCTGCGCTGATTGGGGGTCCAGAGGGGAGAACGAGGAGGGCGGGGGGATTGCGCTCACGAGCCTTTGTGTTTCACTTCTAATATCTCACATATCAATAATTGAGCGCGCGAGCAGACGGGACCCCACGCGCTATGTGTTCTACTGCGCGCGGACTCGGCAAGGGCCTTGATCCGCTTTCAGTCGGCTGTTCCACTACGGACTGATAGGAGAAAACTGGAAGTACTGGTAAATATATCTATGACAGTTCAGAGTCGGTGAAGGAAAAAGAAACTGCTGTAGTATTGACTTGAACAGTTGGGAAGGACTTCATTTGACAGTGAGGAGAGGTTTGGAGCGGTGTTGGTTTCCCGTGCACGGCAGGGGATTTGAGCGCAAAACGGTTTGTATCTTTGTTAGAAGACTGCTGTTAGGTGCAGGGTGAAGTTGGCATGATGTTGACGTTGGTTCTAGGCGCAATGTGGTTAGTATGCCATGCGTATGCACAGAACGAGACGGAACCCATCTTGCTGGAGGGAAAATGCTTGGTCGTGTGCGACTCAAATCCCACCTCGGACCCGACCGGAACGGCTCTTGGGATATCGGTGCGTTCGGGGAGCGCCAAAGTGGCTTTTTCAGCAGTGAGGAACACGAACCACGAACCGTCTGAGATGAGCAATCGAACAATGGTGATCTACTTTGATCAGGTAAATGCTTCAGGCAGTTTCTTTTGTCTTGTTTTACTTTTTGTCTTTAGTCGGTTGTGTATTACGGGCGCCTTTTTGTGTTCTGTAAATTAATCGTGGCTACAAATACAACCTGGATACAAAAATCTAAGAAATAGTTGATAGTCTATTGGGAAATTTATTTCCACTTCCACGTCGTAAAGGTCAATTACAGGCTAATGGCTTTCAATTACATCTAATAGCTCTGAACTTCAAGTTTTAGAGTCGTAAAACTATCCACTGTACTGCTGAAATGACGAAATTATTTAAACGGGGTTTTGCTAACCATCAGGTTTCCTGTTATTGGGTTAAATCGAAATTTTAAGGTGTAGCCAAAAGTAAGGAGACACGTCGATGAAAATATTTATTAATGTTTGTCTGATCCCGTTTAAATCCTCCCTCAGGTACTTGTGAACGTTGGTAAAAGTTTCGACGAGGAAAGGAGCCATTTCCTCGCCCCGCGCAAAGGGATATACAGTTTTAATTTCCACGTAGTGAAAGTGTATAACCGTCAAACGATCCAGGTAAGTCATTTTTCGCCATTTCTTACCTCTCCCACTTTTTCTGTGTCGTTCTCTTAAGTATTCTGTGGTGCGTGCGTGTGCGCGCAGGAGAGTAAAGTGTATGCACGAGAGCGTTATTAATTCACACAGCAAGACAAGCACACAAAGACTGATTTTTGAGTTAGCATCAATAGGCTTTTAGGTTTGAAATCTTTAGCTGTCTAGAGAGGGAATGATGACTTTATTTTCCTAGTTAGCATGAGATTAATAATCAGACAAAAGCTGCTGTGTCGACCGCCTATCGCGTGTTCAGGACCATGGACAGAGAAGGCGCGTGACGGATTCGCCTCATGAAAAAATAATAAACCACTCTGCTCTTTATGGCACAAACATGACATCTTCGACGTTAATTTAAAATGCTGTGACATATTTATTCACACTGAACTGTTAAAATTAAGTTTATTCCTTACTCGAACGCTTTTGATGAAAGATTTTAAACGCGTATAAATAGGTTATTCATGACTTTTACTAATTTAGGCGCAGAATTGGCTAAATACCTGTCTCCCAGATGATTCAGAATTACATCCATTTATTCCTCTCTGATCGGCGACAGGATTAGAAGCAAAGAAGGTCGAGTCAACAAAATTATCAAATTCAGAACTAAATGAAGACAACGAGTTGTCAACACCAAAACAGAGAAACACAAAATTGTACAAACATTTGATAGGATAATACACCAGCTGCGTAAATCTCCAGCAAATCCCATTTGAGACAAATAAAGGTCTCAAGACTTTAATTTAATTTAATTATTAATTAAATATTAATTGTTTGTACCATGCTTACACACTTTTTGTGTACTTGATGCTTTTATTTAGCTATAGACCTATATCTTATATTTTACACGAGATGCCATGTATTATAAGGGAACTAAAATTGGCCGAGGGGTAACAAGGAAAACTTATGGGATATATATTTGCAAGTGTAAAAGGCCAGACATGAGAACACAGTGTTATTAAATTTTACTTAAAAAAAAAATATAATTATTTATTCATAAAATGCATTATTTCACACATATTTGTCTGTGCAGATCTCCATTATATCCGTATTCCTAATTTTATTATACACCTTCATTTCAGTCAACTTTAGGTACAACGTTCAAGCGAGTGCTTAGGTTGTGCTCTACCCCTTACATTTAGTCGGAGTTACATCATGTGATTAGCTGATAATGTAAATATTTTTCTAATTTTTTTCTGCAAACACCGCACTTGGTCCTTAAACGAAACAAATTTCACACTGTTGTGCTCAAGAGATGAGCAGGCCTCTCTATTACCATGCAGAGCACAGGATACTCTGCAACTCACATTTGCAATTATTTAAATAGTGTGAATAGTCAAGCAGTCAATAGTCTCATATGTCATTAAATTCTTTGGAATAAGTGTAAATGAGGAGCTCAGATGCAAAAGCCGCTAAATGCCACTTTTGTCAAAAAGTAAGATAATGATATTAACCGAATGCTCTTGGCACTTGTTATACGTTCATCAAATATTTTCGCTTCAAATCCGCTTAACACCAGCTTTAGGCCTTGTAGAATCACCATTTATTTTGGCAGAATCCATTAAGAGTCTAATAAAATATGCTAATTTACAAGAGAGCATGTCAGACGCACTTAGAGGGTTTTGCATCTGAGCTTTTCAAATATTGCTTTTTTTCTCAGTTTCCTACACATCTATATTGCCAAAGTCAATCTAACGCAATGTCATGGCCACTTCAACACTAAGGAAAAATCCATATGACATCATGGTATATGATTGAAAAAACATATTTTTTAAATTCCGCTCTGGTTCAGGTGTCTGATAGTCTCAGAAACTAATATCACAATCTTTAGTTAGAAATGTGTGGTTGAATTTCTTCATTTTAAGTTCAGATTTTATCCTTAAACTCAGAAACATAATCTTGTTAACACCTACTGTGAAAATTAGGAATCTAGCAGTATGTCAACGGAAGTTTGTCTAAAAAAATTAATTAAACTCTTTTATTAAAAAACGTAACAGACAGTTGAATACTGATGCAGATATAATACGTTTTCATATTTTCAGCACCACAATTCTCTTTGAACCCACAGATGCGACAGAAGGAAATTACTAAAATAATGACCCTGTGAATAGAAATGACAAAGGAGAGCAAAAAAATGTGTCTTTCCCAATGTTAACCACTATGCATGACTGAGATAGACAATGCGATGAGCATAAGGAGCTGGGAGAGGGCAAAAAAAGGGGCGGTCCTCCATCACTCCACTGCGTCATTTGGACAGGAAGCTATCTGTTGGTTCCGCTAAATGGAGCATTAAATTGTGTGTTGAGTCACTTATGAACCATTTACATTGTTTCTCTGCCTAATATTTGGTCTTTTTAGTGTTAGTCATATAGAGTAATGTCAAATTCATACACTGGTTTTGTTTGAATGCACTACATTGTAGCTGAAGAATCCCTTTTTTGTAATAACATTACAATTACAAGGCCTTAAAGCCTTGAATTTTATACCTCAGAGGTAATAATGCTTTTTCACCGTCCCTAGACCATTTTTTCTATCGCATTGAGTCCTGACTGAGGCTACACAACAGTGAGCATTTTTGTGAGTCTTAGTGCAGTGTGTGTTTTACTTGTATATGTAAAGTATATGCATGGGTTTGCATATTAATAGTGATTTGTATCTGATGGCCATGCATCACATTTAAAGGTGTCTTTCCTATAACCACAAGCTCGTTTCTTTCTGAAATTTCTTCAGAGTTTCAAATGTCACTTTTACTCTTCCTCTAGTTTAGTCTGAAATTGGCTGGTACAGAGAAATAGACACAAATAAACCAATGTGCCATTTCCCCTGGCAAAGGCCTATAAATGCTTTGATCAAGTTTAAGGATTTTGTGAGGAACTGCCTACTGCATTGTCAAGGGGCTTGTGAGCATGCACAAGAAAAGGGAACAAGAGTGTATACGTTGCTGGTTAGAAATTTAAAATAGGCTCGCTTTAAAATATCGTCTCTCGCTGTCCCTTTGGGCTTTTAAGTACATGTTGTTTTATTCAACCAAGCATTACCTGAGTGTTATGGCTGCTTAGCTCATCTGGGGTTTTCTTCATAGTTGAATTATTTTGTAAAATTCAGTTCTTTAAAGCAAAATCATAAAATGACACACTTGTGTGCCTTAATGGAAACACACTCTCTAATCCAATTGCTTCCACGATCCAGGTAAGCCTGATGCTCAATGGCTGGCCAGTAATCTCTGCCTTTGCCGGGGATCAGGACGTCACGCGTGAAGCAGCCAGTAACGGTGTCCTGATTACAATGGATAAAGGCGACCGCGTCTACCTCAAGCTGGAGCGGGGCAACCTGATGGGTGGCTGGAAGTACTCCACATTTTCTGGCTTCCTGGTCTTCCCTCTGTAGAGGAGGAGCACGCCAAGGAAGGACTATTGCTCTTTAGCTCGCCGGCTTGTGGGAGATAGGAAGCATATGAGGGTGGATGAAAGATAGATTGATAGCGAGAATGTAAAGAAAAAATATAGAAAGAGAAAATTTTCGTCGCACTCACTTCGCTCTGCTGCTTGACTACAGCTCTGGACAGCCAAAACTTTTTTATTATCCTTAATATAAACGATAATTAAAATGATCTGGAAAGAAAACCCACAGAGGATCGTAGCCCTTACCCCCTAGTTCATCCCATCACTACCCACCCTCCGCTTTAAGGATCGTCCTTCTGCAGCCCAGACCTCCATTTCGCACAGACATCATCATCTCTGTATATTCTTGCCATGTATGCGTACTGTGAGTGTCAAATGCCATTGTCATTCTTCTCAGTACCGAGTCCAGTCGCCTTTCTTTGGCCTGCTCCAGTGCTCCTCTCGCTCACCCTTTCTTTCCTCGGAGTGGGCGTCTTTGCTCCGTCATGACTGATGGATGTCTGGATCCCCACAAAAAGACTGCATACTGGATATATACATATATAAATACATTGAAAATCTTAAAGTTTCTATATGATTATAATATACTCAATGCCTAAATGAATCTGGTCAACTCTCTGTATTTCTGTATTTCAGTGTAGTGATCGTGTGTGGATTATCAGGCTGCTGTCCAACTACCAATGCTTCTTGTTTTTGTTTCGGTCAAAACGTGGCTAAGATGATACTATATCAGAAATACTATAAAGTACAAAGTTTTATTATCATTGATTGTAAGATATGTGTGAATATTTAGCAAACAAAATCCTCCCTTTTAATCAGTTACATTACCTATTGTTTTTTCTTTGGTTCAATAAAAATTTAATGGTACTTTTTATTTTTCTTAATCTGATTCTGTGCTTTGAGATTTAAGATTGTGGCCTACAGGGTTAAATCAGCTCACTTAAATGACTTTGACAAATGTGTACATGTGTGTGTGTTCCACAGAGAAACAATGACATGGTGTTTGCTTGACTGGCCTCTCTCTCTCTCTCTCTCTCTCTCTCTCTCTCTCTCTCTCTCTCTCTCTCTCTCTCTCTCTCTACCGGGTGATTGGAGCCTCTCGCTGCTGCACTCAAGACTCTAATGAGCTCCTGGGGGGAAATTAGCGCTTGCATAATAAGCAAACCCCACTGTTTACACAAAAATCATGTTGCGTACATATTTCCAACTTTTCTTTTAATTCTTTCTTTTTTTCTTTTGTGGATAGTATCTCTCATCCCACATTCGTTTCATTTGATTTAATTAAGCATATGTCTATTTTAAATAACACATCCACTATCCTTTCACCCAAAGTCAATACAGTAACAGGAGCTCAGTGTTCTGTCGGGCAAAGCACACCTCAGCACATAACACTGCCATCTCTTCACAATGCGAAATACTACTGTATTTGAGGACCCCCTCAAGGAAACTTGCTGCTTCAGTGCTCGCTGTTCTGAAATGTAGAGGGTGAATAGACAAGTGTTGAGCTGTGAAATGTTAACACGGCACCATAAGAGCCCTGTGTCTCTGCTGGCCTGTGCAAAGACAGTGGGGGCTGTTTAAGACCACTCATTAGTGTCTGCACACTTATCAAGGGTCAGAGCCGAAGAATGGAAAGAGAGCTGAGGTTTTTACTTGGTTTGAGTGATTTTAATGACATAATGAAGGATACATAAGTAACAGCATAATTATAATTTTTGAACAGTGTTAACATTTACATGTATTGTATGCATTTTGATCTAAAATGACTGACCGCAGTCAGGGGTTGGGTTGTTTTAACCCATTGTTGGGTAAAGTAAGAAAAATGGGTAACACTTTATTACAATGTTCATGATTTAACATTAGTTAATGTATTAACTAACATGAACAAACCATGAGCAATACATTTGTTACAGTATTTATTAATCTTTGTTAATGTTAGTTAATAGAAATAAAGCTGTTCATTGTTTGTTCATGTTAGTTCACGGTGCATTAACTAACGTTAACCAAATTTTAATAAAGTATTAGTAATTGTTAAAATTAACTTTAATAAAGATTAATAAATGCTGCACAAGTGCAGTTCATCATTAGTTCATGTTAACTAATGCAGTTAACCAATGTTAACTAATGAACATTATAATAAAGTGTTACCGAAAAATGTCCACATTTGACCCAATCATGGGTTACAATTAATTATTCAGCACAGGTTTATTTAATTGGTCGGGTTTGTCTGTTTTACCCATAGACTGTAAAAAAAAGTTTTACCCAAGCATTTTAGAGTGCATTTAATCTATAGATTTTTTTATTCGTAGATCATGTTTGTGAGCTACAACTAAAAAAATATTATCAAGATTTATGCGTTTAGGTTTTAATCCAAAACATTGTCTGAATGTTCTTAACCTTGCATCATGACAACTATGTCAATCAATGCATAACTTATTTCATTAAGTGAGATGCTGACGTCACTGACTAATATAAGACAGTTAAATCAGCCATAAAGTCATTAAAAAATACATAAATTCATGTCAGTTTGAGGGCGTAGTTTTTTTTCAGTGGGGTATATCCTAAAAAGGTCGCGCGTGATTATCGCGGCATGTGTAGGCTGTGAAACGCAAGGTCGGCTGACTGAAGTGAGGAACGTCATTCATCTCTCCCGCTCTACTTTACCGGAGACCTCGGCCTTCACGCGGTACGGCTGCGCGGGTGAGCGGCCCATAACAGCGAAAAACAGCATATGTTGTCTCTACTGGAAGTGCGCTTCTGTTTAAGATTGATAGAGCGGAATATTGAGGTAATTACACTTACACGCAGAGAGAAAGACATCTAGAGTTGTGTTATTCATTTATTTGTGCAACAATGGTATTTTGTTGTCAAATTTTTAACATAGCTGTCAGTATTTTTCAAGCGCTTGGTGTTTTTAGTTTGTTTAAAAAGAAAACAATATAAGAAGTCTTTCTCCGGAAGTAATTTCCCCATTTATATCTCATTTTCAAAAGAGATAAAAAAATGCAAAGCAGAACTAAACCTGAACTCACATCTTTTACAGAAGTGTAACATTAGTATATCATTGCTTTAAGGGACACTCCACTTTTTTTTGAAAATATGGTCATTTTCCAGCTCCCCTAAACATTTGATTTTAACCTTTTTGGAATCCATTCAGCTGATCTCCGGGTCTGGCGCCACCACAATATGCCTAGAAAATCTCAACTTTTAATTTTCTGTCGGTCTTAGTACACAATGTAACTACAGAAGAGTCTTAAATGAACAGTATGTAAGAAATTTATATAAATTAATTATAAAATGGCTCTGATATGTCACTAGACTAAGAAATTATTTTTATTTGAAAAATACTTTTATCACTGACAACAGTGGTCTGGCCAAGATATTGTCATTTCAAAAGTGGAGTTGCAGACCTCAACTGATGTTTATGTTGTCATTTTGTGTATTGGCCGAGAGTTGTGTGATTGCAGTACCAGTTTTAGCCACAAGTTTTGTGATTGCAATACAAGTTTTGGCCACAATCCTACATACTGTTCCTTTAAAGTTTTTAAATAGGAAAAATATCTAAACTCATTTGGTTATTTTTGAGCATGATGTTAATGGTCTAATCAGATTTAATGGATTAGACCCGGAGATCAGCTGAATGGATTCCAAAAAGGTAAAAATCAAATGTTTAACTCTAGGAGAGCTGGAAAATTAGTATATTTTCAAAAAAATGGGAGTGTCCCTTTAAAGGTACGGTACATTTATTCCCTTTATGGTAGTAGTCTTATTTGTTAGATTAACAGTTTCTTCAGAGAGAAAATAAATAAGACTGTAACAGCAGTAACAACATTAACTAACGGCTTTAACATTAACTCGGCAAGGAATCAATATCAACAGAGTCCTTTTAGAGTAGTTTATTTCTGATAACTAAATAAATAACAAGTAGATTACATAAGTTTATATTATAGCTTAAGTGTATAAAAACGACTCTAAGCTAACGTCATTGTGTAAAATGTGTTCTAATATACAATGTTAACTACAAATCGGCTGCTAAACCTCCTTTCACATAGCGATTATCCATGATTGCCGTTTTCCCTCGTCTTTAGGAATCCAAAACATTTGTTATTTTCGACGAGGTATTTGTTTCAGAGTTTAGCCACTAGCCAGACCATTAAACAAACAGAAACCGGAAGTAAAGTTAGGCTCAGATGCGTTATCGCGACAATGCACCTGCGTCTGATGATACTGTCTATAAACTGTGCAGCGTAACCATGCCGATTTTGTAGGTTTTGAACAGACACACTGGGGCGTGTAAACCTATCACAATTACTTGAAATTATTAATAATAATTTATTAATGTTAATAAACCAATTCAATAGAGCTCACAAAATAACCAAAAGTTGTGATGACTAAAAGACTGTATTTCTCTGTCAGTTTTACCTGTTTAGTATGAGAGACATTCCCCTGCTAAATTCAAATACTATCGGTCCTAAATACTAAAATTATTTATATCCCAAAGTGTAGGACCTGAATGGTCTGCTACTTCCTGTGAGAATCTGAAGCGTACTATGCCCTAAAAGTATGCACTTAGTACTGTACTCTGTTGTGAGGCAGTTTCCCAGACAGGGATTAAACTTAAAAATGCTTCAAAATGCACACAAGTAATATTTTTAGTAAGGCATGTTTGTTAAAACAAGTTATATTTCCTAATTAAACTAGGCCTAGTTCTGGCTTAAGATATTTTCTGTCCGGAAAACCATCCCTGTATGTTTTGGTTTTGAAAAAGTATAGACATTTGAGTGCATTAACAGATATGGGACATACTATTTCTAATTTTGACTACTATTTTTTACTGATAGTATTCGAATTGGGACGCAGGGCAGGTATGCACAAATATATTACTCGTGCGAAAGGGATGAGTTTTGAGATGCTGCATTGAATTAATGTATAAAATAAGGGATGGTTTACCATATTAATACATTTAATAGAGTAAGAATTTTGTAAGAAATAATAAATCAAGAAAAGCTAAAATGAATCTATTTTTTATCTGTTTTGTTTTTTACAATCACAAATCACAATGTACGTCTTGGTTTAATGATTAGTGGTTTACTATATCCCAGTACTTGCATACTCTTTTGCTGTGTACTATATTTGTGTATATATTTGACCTTAAAAAACAGTACAGTACATACATTTTGGGCTAGTATAAGTAGGAGAACTATAATGCAATTTTTTGTGTTGCCAATTTTACATTATAGCGCAGTGTGCAGTGACATTAGCGAACAATTCAACGTCAGTTGTTGTTGTAAAGGCGAATAGAGAGGTGAGAGAAAGCAGCAATTAAAAGGAAAAGCGGTGAGACATTGCAGATTGAATTTTAATTGCCATATGAGGAACCATATTAGAAATGTTTAGTCTAACTGATGTTTACTTTAACTGCGATGCTCTAACGGCAGTGGAGTAATTATAACGGCTTTGAAATTAAATGAACCGACTGCTGAATTTGATTTGTGCTTTAGAAACTTGTGACAGGGATGTTGACATCATTTTAGCTGCTTTATTGAGGTTAAGCGCCCACATCACACCAACACTCAAAATTATGCAGCGTCATCGACAGCTGCTGCAGATGGCTCAGTTTTTCTCCTGATGTCATGTTTGTGGAAGTGTTGTTTTATCACTTTATAATATATATAATTGCTGTCGGTAAACCAGGTGATACTTAACAGGTCTACATCTAAATAAACAAATCTTTGTGAATCATCCTTACATCATTTATTGAATTACAAAACCTTATTTACCACTTAAAGTGATGTTTTCCTGTATACTGTTTGTTTAGGTAATCACACAACAAATACACTAAAAAACATGACACCTCAGAATATAATCAATTTATTGCACTATAGATCACTTACGTACAGGCTGCTGATGGCCTTGGTGATACAGTATCACAAGACCCATTGTTTGTTTATCTAAAAAAAGATTGGCAGCCTTTTTTAATGTATTTTTAATTATTAGCAACACAGTTCACTCATCTGTAGAATGATCAGAGGCAATTGAGTTGTAAAAATACGATTTTTGCTGCATTTGACACATTTCATGAATTATGCGGTTAATGGTTTGCAGTGATTTGGGATTTATTGTTTTTGAATGGGCCCTATTTTTCCACAGGGAAATAACCCAGTGAACTGCAGGGATATTGATGATATTGCCAAACGACTGAACACCAAACACTTTAAATATTTAAAATCTGGGAGAACTGATGTTTCAGCACATTGTTTCAACTTTTAAAGCCACACAATATGTTACCACATGTATTAACTGCTGCTCTTCACTGTCAGTCAAATGATCAGCTTGAGACCTGCATAGAAAATGTGCTGGGGTCTTTAAACGTAGAAAAATTCATCATTGTTGTCTTGGTGCCGCACATGTTTGCAATATAAAAGACTGTCATGTCCTGTTATCTCAGGAGGTAGGATGAGAAAATGTAATTCAGTTTTTGATTTTTTTAATATTTCTTAAAACGATCAGATGGGTGTTTAGTGGTTCATCATTGTCTCGCAATGTTTTATTTTAGTCCGCTACAACTCGTGGGCAAGAAGGCCTGTTATGTTAATGGGGAACAATTGAATGTTAGTGTCACAAATTATCCCTGCGAATGATATCATTCTGCAAATTAATCCCCTTCCCATACACAACGCTGCTGTGCTTACACTGAAAGTGTTGAGAGAGAGAGAGAGGTTTTAATCATGCTCATAATTAGTTTATGTGCGCTTCATTTAGCTACACTGTGTTTATCCGAGGCCTGTTGTACTCACTTTAGCAGGTTAATGTGTTTTCTGTTTACAAACAAAAAATGCAATTATCTTTTTAATCATATAAGACACATTTATGGTGCAAAAACCTGCAACGCTGCCTGCCACACCTCCGAAAAACAAACAAGCAGCATTTGTGAAAACATATCATAATTTGGTCCGGGTTACATAGTGTTTTCATTTGATCTATCTATATACATCAGTATAAGTTTGAGTAAGTGAGAGGGGGAGAAAAGGAAGGGAGTGTGTGTCGTTTTCGAATTGGCTGAGTGGTTCTATAATTGGAAGGAATGAGTTGGTTTTTACTGGAGCAAAAACACGAAGCATTGGAATTTTACATTTATTATCCAATGAGTCTTCCAAGAGCTCTTTAGCAGCCCTTAAACTGTCACCAGGCTCAAGTTTGTCATTACTATAAAGGACCGCAAATCTACAAGTCATCAAATATGGATGCAGGGCCATAGAGGGAGAGAAATTTATGTGGAGAAGAGAATAATTGTATGACTGCCTAAGTATTCTAGATAAGTCCTAATTTCGCTGCAGAAAGCAGCACGGAGACGCGGATGAGAGGGGAGTGGGGCTTGAACACAATGTTTCTTGTTGTTTCAAGAGGGTTAAGATCTGACACGGTAATCTGAAGTGAATTTCATTCCATAAGTATCGCTTTAATTGAAGATTAAAGCGATGAACTGCATTCAAAGAAAGCTGTTAGATGGGTTTATAAAGAATCTTAATAGCTCAAATCTCAATAGCTTTTTGGCACCATATTTAGCATGATAATGGATGTTTGTTTGTTTTTGTCTCATTGTAGAAAGAAAATTGCATCTAGTAATGACAATGATGTCAGTAAAGGAAATTGCTACTAATTAGAAATAACAACTCGCTCTCAGCTTTTAGTAGGAACTGTGTAGGCTACTATCACATCCCAGCATTTAAACTCACATGTATTTGTATTTGTAAACATTTCATTGATAATTCAAAATTATGACCTTGTAGGTCGTTTGTGCAAGCAGCTTATTACGACGTAAAGTTACGTTTTATGGATAAGCGCCCTCTTGAAGGCCGCAACTTTTTATAACCTGTGGTTACGTTACAAGGTTGTTTGTCTTATGCGTCAGATTAGAGGCATTTCATTTTCTGCATTTGTAAAATTAGAAAAGATTTAATAAACGTTTATAGTTTTAGAGATTTTTTTTAAAATCTAACCCCACTTTTACTTCTCACCCTTATAAAACACAACAAGCAAGTAAAAGTAGCCTTTATTGCATAAATCGACCAAGAATCAACAGAATAAGAGTATTATATTTCATGTAAAGCTGCTTTGGAACAATGAACAATTCTGAAATGCGCTATATAAATAAGTAAATAAATAAAATTATTACAAACTAATTGTATTGCAAACTGAAGTCATACGATCACTTTATATCTATAAACAGACACACTGTAAAAATTGCTGTAATTATGCAGCTGGTTGCCGGTAACTTACTGTAGAAGATAAAGACTGAAAATGTTTCATGTTCATTTAACTTTGAATAGACTGTTGCCAGTAATTAAATAACATAAATGTAAAATCTACAGTAAGTTACTGGCAGCTAGTTGCCAGTAATACCCAATAATACTGTAATTTCTACAGAATTTAATCTACGGTAATTTACCGGAAACCAGCTGCAAGTAACATTGTAATTTCTACATAATATTTTTTTACAGTGCACACAATGCGCACAGTCAGGTCTCATTCAAACATAACCGGAACATTAGAGCATGACACAATCAGTCACAAGAGCCAATAGCATTTCAAATTCCAAGACGTAATGATGCAATCGGTCACGAGACACACGAGTGTACACCGGATCTGAGATTTACAGCAGATAATGATCACTTTTGCGTCTTTACCTCATAAATCGATTATTTGACCTTGGTACACTTGGAATATTTGTACTTTCTGAAAAAAAAATGTGACTGTTTTGTATGCTGTGTTTCCCATACAGCAAAAAATATATTTATATATATTTTTAAATAGATTTCAAAATATACACTAAATTATAAATTAATATTTTGGAATATGTTTACAAAAACAGATTTTTCATAGATATATTTTGGCCATTTTTCTTGAATATTTTGAAATATATTTTAAAATTAAATAAATTTTAAAGCTTTAAAAAATATTTTTAGCCCTCCATATATTTCAATTCAAGGAAATTGAAAATATTTACGTGATGTTGCAATGGAAGAAAAACTTTATGTTCCGAACATGTAAACAGTTTTCAAAAAGTTAAAATTAAATATATTTTTACCTTAAAAAATATACTTTATATATTAACTTATTAATATAAGTTATTTATTTATATAACAAATATTTCAAATATATTTTGACAAAGAATACATTTTTGCCATATGGGATGTGAAATTAGAAATGAATTTGCTTGCCCTTGAAATACATTTTTAAATATGTTGATATACACTGTAAAAAATGTCTGTAGAAATTACAGTATTAATGGGTGTTACTGGCAACTAGCTGCCAGTAACTTACTGTAGATTTTACATTTATGTTATTTACTGGCAACATTTTGTTCTAATGTCTTCTACAGTAAGTTACTGGCAACCAGCTGCAAAACTACAGCAAATTTTTTAGAGTGTATGAATGTTAAAACAAAATATATTTCCAAATTCAAAAATATTGAGCATTACTTTCTACAAAATGTATTTAGCATATATTTAAAATATATTTTTGGCCAGAGAAATTTATTTTTTTGCTGTATGGGTTTAGATGATATAAAAATTAATCGGTAGGTGATTTGCACAATCGGTAAGTGATTTGAGTAGTGTAATGAGTAATATAAATACAATTATGCCTGGAGGTTTAAATTGAAAATCTTATTCCAATACAATCATTGCAAAATTATACCCCAATAAATTAAATTTCACCTGCTGCCAGTAAAGGCACTAATTTAGTAAACGCACGTGGGTCGTATTTGGGGAAATGGACAAATGACCTTAACAGTCGTACACTGTAAAAAAAAGTCAGTAGAAATTGCAGTGTTACTTGCAGCTGGTTGCCGGTAACTTACCATAGATTTAAATGTATGTTATTTACTGACAAGAGTTTGTTCAAAGTTAAATAAATATTAACAAGTCTTTATCTTTACAGAATAAAACTATACAATAACAGCCTCATGCAAAGCATTCTGGGAACCAGAAATCATCATCAACCTTTTTCTGTTTTTTTTTGCTTCAGATTTTGTTTCCCAGAATGCTTTGCTTGATGTTGTTATTTTAGTTTTACTCTGTAAAGACAAATACTTGTAAATGTTTAATGTTCATTTAACTTTGAACAAAATTTTTGCCAGTAAATAACATACATTTAAATCTACGGTAAGTTACCGGCAACCAGCTGCAAATAACACTGTAATTTCTACGGAATTTTTTTACAGTGTATGGTTGGTATTAAATTAATTCTCTGATGGGAGCTGTATGCTTTTAACAAAGTGTGTGCCTCGGATGCAAGGCTTGGATGTGAGATGACCATGTACCATTATAAGATCCTAGAGCCCTAGACATGCTCTTCTACAGCGTTGGCCATCTTAACTCTCAGAAAACTGATTAACGGATACAGAGGGTCCCGGCATCCATTAGCTGCCTAGTTGCGGTGACATGGACCACTGTATTTTTACTACAGTCTGTTCCATCTGTCACACACCTTGGTGCCGGCAGCTATTGAAGATGATGAAAACTTCTCTAGTGACATTTAGTAACCTTTTCCACCAGGAGGCAGGGGCGTGAAGATCTAAAAGATGGAGAGGGGCGAGAGAGGGAGGGGTTGACATCTATACGTGGCATTCTTCTTTGTGTCACCTCTCCACATGTCCCATTTCCTTTACCTTTTCTTTCAGCCCACCTCAGTCCTTGGCTTGGGCCATTATGAGCCACATTGTGCACAATGTAACAACAGCTTGTGTTTGTGCGCGCTTCACTGTGACTGTGGGAGAGGTGGGGATTTTTCCTAAATAAGACACAGCAGGAACCATCTCATAATTTATCTTGTATAAGCAAGAGAAAATAGTTTGTGTTGTAAACTGATGACACAGTAAAGTTTTGTGTGTTATTGCAGAGTAAATGGCAAATCCAAGGTTTAATTAATTGGAGCTTTGATTTTCGTTCATTTTGTGACTTTAAGTGTGAAGTTATTATATTGTATTTGTGTTGTTATTGTGCAAATATCCCAATTCACATTACAAAGCAAAGTGTCAAACAGTATAGACATACTGCTTTTAAAGGTAAAAATGGGTTTTGTCTATTTAATCAAATGTCCACTAAGTCTTTTTTGCCATATTTCTCTCAAACACACACAGTGACCATTAGTCGATTAGTCAGCTGTTTAATCTGATAAAGGTGTCCACAGTGTCATGTCAGAGATAGGAGTAGAGACTTGAGGAATCTGGACTCTCAACAGCAGATCTGCTTCCACTGTCATCCCTGTTACTATCTCTCTGACATGGATTCAATCATGTCTCTTTTTACTGTGGTTTCAAGCAGGTGTGAAAAGGTCCACCAATCTCCAACCGTCTTGCCCTTTTCACCATTTTTATAGCTTAGATTTAAAGGTCTGAGCTCCTTTGTGTCCTGACTCATGCAGACCTTTCAGCTTTAACTCGCTGATTTTGATGGAGTAAATTGTTTGCACAAGTGAATCCGGTGTTTTTTTGGTAGCAGCAGGGGATGAAGCAATACAACCTAATTAGACAGGAATGGATTTAAAGATTTTGCAGTTGACTCAGATACAGAAATTTACAAACCATTTCAATGTAAAACCCTTCAGTCACTTTTTCTCATTGCATGATGTTACAGAACAGGATTACTGCATACATTGCGTTTGATTGCATTAGAAATATGCAGATTAGTTAATCAAATTAATCACATTTATATTTACTGGAAAAAGCTCCCACATTATGATTAGGGATGGGATGATAAATGCTGATACACACCAATAATACCTGTCTGATATCGATTCTGAATCGCACAGCCGATATTATGCACAGCTTTTTCATGTAGGCTACTATGGCCTCTTTAATCAGTAGAAAGTCGTTGTCAATCTAAAATCACAGTGATTGTAAGTCGTTTATAGTATGCATTTGAAAAAAGCAACACTTGTCGAACATAAGCGTCTTTATTATCATGAAAATACCTGAAAAGTTGAAAGAACAGTGAAATAAATATACTTAGATGCATTTCCTGAAGCAAGCTGCACGTGTAAATGCAACATGATCTCATGACAATTTGTGTTATAGTCACGAAAATTTGATTAATTTATTTGTGTCCATGCGTTTAGCGTTTTTTCATGCCTTGAGCAGGAATGTCTTTTTTGTGTTACTTAGCACAAATTTCTTTAAACAGTTTTTCATGTCCGTGGCACGATTTTCTTTTTCATGTCATTTTATGTATTGTTTTCTCTTTCTTTTACCTATTTTTAAATCATTGTCGCTTGGGGTTGGGATTAGATTTGGGGTTAGTATGTAGGGGTGCGCGGGGCAAAAACTAACGCGGGGTTCGTTGTAACACAGACTGTTTGCATTGAATTGAGAGTTTTGTTCTTCCGGTATTTTTTTCATGCTGCCAAAAGATGATCCCCCGCAAATTATTGGAAATGTATAATGTTTTTCCAGAGAGTAATTGATGAATGAGTGTTTTGGTGGCATGTAAGTACATTTTTTCATCATATGTTTTTTTTTTCGGTTGGTTGGTGTGTAAGACACCAAATCCAATCCTATGTCATATTAATCAGTGTCTTGTTGACTAAAACATAGCATCATTTTGAAATATGTCTGCAGGTCTTAGCAACTTTTTTGGTGGGCTTGAAAATATTTTGACCCAGCGGGGTTAATTGTAACGCTGTGTTACAACAAACCCCTCAGCAATTACGATTTGAAAACCGCTAACGTTAACATAATTCGTTGCATTTTATGTATTGTTTTTGCATATTTTTCCTATTTTCTTACCATTGCGCTTTATTTTGTTGGCAGCCAGCAATCATTAATGTGTAGCCTATTTAAAACAACGGTAAGTTTTAAATAGGCTACACATTAATGATTGCTGGCTGCCAACAAAATAAAGCGCAATGGTAAGAAACTAGGAAAAAATATGCAAAAACAAAAAATAAAATGCAACAAAAAAGAAAGTCGTGCCACGGACATGAAAAACTGTTTATAGAAATTTGTGCTGAGTGACATGGAAAGACATTTGTGCTCAAGGCACGAAAAAAGCTGAATTTCGTGCCATGGACACAAATAAATTAATCAATTTTTTTGTGACTATAACACAACTTGCCGTGAGATCATTTGAGGTGCAGTAATGATTTTGGTTACACTTTATTTTGATAGTCCACTTTAGACATTCTACTAAGTATAAATAACTTTGCAACTACATGTCAACTAACTTTCAACTAACAGTCTTTAGTGTATTTGTAGACTGTAAGGGGTGGGGTTAGGGAAGAGGTTTGGGTTAGTGGAATAAGTTGACATGTACCTGCAAAGATACTTATAGACAGTTGAATGTCTGTTGAGATATCATCACAATAAAGTGTTAGTAGATATTAAGCAGACAGTTTACTAATTCTCTAAAGATTGGTAGTTGATAGTTGTAAAGTTACTTATAGTTAGTATATTGTCTATATAAAGTGGACTATCAAAATAAAGTGTTACCAGGATTTTTTTACTGTAAAAAGTGTTTCTGTGCCTTAGTAGATTTACCAAAAATAAAATAAGAAACTGTATTAAAAATTTTGAATTCTTGTTTTTTTAATCAAAATATGAGTTAAAATAACATAACAATTGAAAATTCTAAATGAACACATTATTGAGTATATTCAACTTCATTTTATCATGTATAATCCACTTAAATTTGTAAGAAGGAAATTGACTTAATAATTTTGTGTTGAAATTACATGAATGATTTTAGTAAACATAACTAGGCAGTAGACTCATAGTTCCCAGCATGCTATTTTGTGTGTTTTAACTAAAAAGAAAGACTTGTTAGTGTTTAATATTCATTTATCTTCGAGATTTAGAACAGTTTCTGTTCCTTCTTTGAGTTTTGTAGTTACCATTGTTCAGAAGATGATGCTTGTGCATAGACTTCATACTGAAGTATGTTGCGCTTTACAGCTGCCCAAAACGAAACTGGGCGGGCACGTTGATTAAATAAATGTTTTGTGCCCTCGTGTCACGGAATCATGAAGTATAAATCAATGTTTATGGAAACAACAACAAACCATAAAAAAGTTACCTGTACCAAGAAAAGTAAGTTAAACTAACCGAGTAATACTAGTACTATTAGTTAACTCAACTTGATTTTGTTGTGTTTCTATTAAGTAATGTTACAGTGTTTAACTTAAACTTACTTATACTTGGGTATTACTTTTCACATTGTGTACAGTATGAGCTTTTGTACTTTAAAGATCCAATAATGCTAAATATCTACTATCTTAATAAACTGTAAAAAGTTGGATCAACTTAAAAAAACACATACAAAAATAAGTTTCACAACAAAAAATTTGATAAAGTTGAAAAATCTTATATTTTTTAGGTGTTCGAAATGTAAGGTTTTTACATGTAAGTTGATGCAACTTTTTTCTTTTTAAAGTGCAGTAGTTTTAATACAATGAAATATATTTCAAGTATTAAATGGACTGAATTTCAAACAGAAGTTTGATTCTATTGCTAAAATTTTTTGCTTTTTGCATACTTAAGTGTCTGTTTTTAACTTAATTACAATTTAGATTTAATTTATGTCAATGTAATTGCCTTATACACACTATTTCCCAGTAATTTGACTTTGGTGTTTGTGTGCATGTATTTTGGCTCCCCTGTTTAGTGTGTGACTTTTGCTCTGCATTAAGTGTAAGTTACATCCTCATGGCAGAACATCACAAGCTGTTTCGCCTCTCGCTGAGTGCTTTGGCCATGCTTGAACACTGCTGCTCTGCTTGTTTCTTTAATAATCATTTTTAATGAGCTCTTCCTTATGCTATTCCCCTCTGCAGGCAGCTCAATTAATGCCTCGCTCCATATCTCCACATCTCGAGTGCAGAGAGACCCCCCAGCATAGACACGTCCTAACACACACATACTGATCCAGCACGCAGACTGCTTTTTCCCAGGGTGTGGTAATATGATGTTTTCTGAAATGATGCAGGTAAAATTGGTGCAGTTTGTTTTTTTAACATGCTGTTAAAGTGCACAGGCATACTGTGTGTATAGTAAACGCTTCCAAAAAATATCTGAAAGCGCTCTGTTGTTTCAGAGGATATGACAAATACCTTTTACACCCTCCCAAAAAAATGGTATGAAAGCTGTCATTGGAATGGTACCATTTAAAAAGGTGATTTGGATTAGGGGTACCAATACCAAAAGTGTAGCCTTTTTTCTGAGAGGATTATTTTAACTTTTTTGTGTCTCTCCAAGATCCCTAAACATTTACATTTTCCAATACATTTTTATAGTTCTTATAGGCAGTGGTGGAATTGGTTGAGATCCACTGAGGGGGAAACCCCGCTATATTTATGCATGCTACTGTATTTTAATAGAGTTTGGAGGCTATATCATGGATAAAAGATGGAAGTCCTTTAAATTCTGAACTGGAACTCTGTACCTCCCCCTTCCCTTTTTATTTTCACTCCCTGAATTCAGTCTCTCTCTCATTTACAGTCCTGCTTATATGGCTAATAACATTACATTAAAATTTTATTCAAATTAAGCTTTGGATTTTTATTTTAAATCGCAATATTTGGTGAAATCTATCCTTAATATATCCATTTTTAATTCTAAAATTGTATGTTATTCTACAGGACAAATCTGAACCCCCCCCCCACTATATCCTTGTTGATCAACTGTATGAAGTACAAAAGGGGCATTGAAGTGAATTAGCATGGAATAGATTAAAACATGCAAGTTAAAGTGTTGACTGTCTAATAAAGTCGTTTTCCTGGAACCGTCCTTCAAGTTTGATGCTCACTAATGCCTGTTGCCATGCCATCCTTTACCTTCAATTTGTTTGTTTACATTTCAATGTCAGCTCTATTGATTGGTGCTCTATTGTCTGCAGCCCTGAAGATGGAGGCTGTGTCATTCGGAGAAAAGCATAGAGAGATTAAGAAATCTTGGGCTTTGGGCAGCTGATTTTTTTCCACATTTCTTTTCATTGATCTATGCAGAATGGCTTATAATAATGTTTTTAGTTTAGTATTAACTAAAATCATGCTTTTCTTATGATTACCCCTTGCTTTCTAAACAATTAAGACCAACAATATTTCATTCATATGTTATGCTTAACTGTAGATTAATTAAGTGTAACAATAAATCATAATAAATGACTATAAATATAAGACCCCTTAGGCAGGTTAGGTCTACATCTGAGAAGAAAAACACGAATGTTTGTTCTTTATGTACAATACAAAGAAATCCTCATGTGTTTGTTTTACAAAACAACATATCTCACTTTATCAGTTTGGTAATTGAAATTTTATTATGTAAACTTGTGTATACTTCATGTATATATGAATATACACTCACCTAAAGGATTATTAGGAACACCTGTTCAATTTCTCATTAATGCAATTGTCTAATAAACCAATCACATGGCAATTGCTTCAATGCATTTAGGGGTGTGGTCCTGGTGAAGACAATCTCCTGAACTCCAAACTGAATGTCAGAATGGGAAGAAAGGTGATTTAAGCAATTTTGAGCTTGGCATGGTTGCTGGTGTCAGACGGGCTGGTCTGAGTATTTCACAATCTGCACAGTTACTGGGATTTTCACGCACAACCATTTCTAGGGTTTACAAAAAATGGTGTGAAAAGTCCTGTGGGCGAAAAATGCCTTGTTGATGCTAGAGATCAGTGGAGAATGGGCCGACTGATTCAAGCTAATAGAAGAGCAACTTTGACTGAAATATTCACTCGTTACAACCGAGGTAAGCAGCAAAGCATTTGTGAAGCCACAACACGCACAACCTTGAGGCGGATGGGCTACAACACCAGAAGACCCCACCGGGTACCACTCATCTCCACCACAAATAGGAAAAAGAGGCTACAATTTGCACAAGCTCACCAAAATTGGACAGTTGAAGACTTTAAAAATGTTGCCTGGTCTGAAGAGTCTCGATTTCTGTTGAGACATTCAGATGAATTTGGCATAAACAGAATGAGAACATGGATCCATCATGCCTTGTGGTGGAACGAGAGCTTCGTGCCCTGGATGTGCATCCCACAAATCTCCATCAACTGCAAGATGCTATCCTATCAATATATGGGCCAACTTTTCTAAAGAATGCTTTCAGCACCTTTGTTTAATCAATGCCACATCAAAGACAGTATGAGTATGGTGTTCCTAATAATCCTTTAGGTGAGTGTATACAATATCTTTGTGCATAGTTGTTTTCAGATTTGGCTTTATGTGTTTACTGTTCTATACCATCTTTTTTAAGGCTTTAGGTCAATACACATTTTTTTCTGATCACATTATTTATGTACAGGCTTCCTATTGGATCTCTTGAAATGAGATACATCTATAGTTTTTCCCTGTGAAACTTTTGGCAATCAATTTCTGAGTCTATGCAGGCCTGACAGATACCACATCATTTCTCTGTTTGACTGACAGCTCTTCTCATTTTCTCACAACGCTTGCAACCTGATCATGGATGGACTGTTTGTGTGCGCGTGTGTGTGTGCTTGAGTATGCATGCTCCTTTGTAGATATAAAAAAGAAAATTCAATCTTTGAAAAGCATATTTCTACCGTCTTCGATGGGTGCTTTCTTTTAAAGTCTATATATTTTGGGCGGGTTGAGCTGTGATATCTTGTCCTCTGTGGATCAGTTCTTATGTCAAGGGGCTGTCAATTTAATTCAATCTAAATATGTGTTCTTTTGTGGGCTGTCAGATGAGTGATGCTCACAGAGCAAAGACCTTCTTTTTATTTAGAGACACTAACATAATGAGAGACACAAGAAGAATTTGTGGGCTTACATGTAGCATCAATATTTTGATTCACACAAGTCCATCAAGAGCACTGGAAATTACTGCTAAGTAAGGCCTCATCCTCTCTCTCTTTTACTCTCTCTGTGTCACTCCATCACTGTATCCATCCCAGCATATAGGCACACAAACCAATGAGCAGTGAATTGTGCAATGATTATTCCTAATGGAGGGCGATTACCATTGCAGGGGTGCTAACGTTTTTTTAATTGACTTCTTTAGATCAGCCGAATGCTGAGCAGTGGAGACAGATGTTGTGGTTCATTCTGGTTTGTTGCAGGGCTTGCCAACCTTAATTTGTAACATTTCCCGCACCTGTGCTCTGTCCTGTCCAATTACAAGTGTGAGGGTTGGGAACCCAACCCAATGAAGATGCTATAGTTGTCCCCAAACAGTAAACACAAAGTTTTTCTTTAGTATCAGATAAAGAAATAGATTAAATGTAACCAGTCGCAGGTGCTGATTTCTTTTTCCACTGGTGGGTGCTAATCACAGAATGGTTAGGTTGCTTAGCAACGGCAGACGCCACAGGAGCGCCCAAGCACTTTGGATAGAAGGAGGAAAGCCACATCAAAATCGCATTTTCTGCCTGCTTTTAGACACGAAATGTGAAGCTACCCTTATTCAGCTTATTCATCAAAGATTTGTAGATATTACAACTCGCGAGATTTACTATTCAGAGAGGCTTCTGAGTGTTCTAATTAAAATTATTTAAACATATCTGCCATTTTCATTTGTGCTCAGCCATTTCCGTACCCCCGAGCACCCAAGGGATCGGCGCCTATGATACCAGTTCTATGCAAGACAACATTTGTTGTTATTAAACTAATTTAAACGTATCTAAAAACCAAAATGAACAGCTTTTTGCAAGTTTGCTTTTGGGACAGGCCCATGGGATTTAGTCTGAGGGCCAAAATGCTCAACTTTTTTCATATTAGACGACATAACCATTATCCAGGTGAATTGAGAGTCTCCCACATGCCTCAGGCAAACTGGCCAAGTTGTCATATGACAGATTTTAACAGTGCCACTGTCTCTTTGCCACTCTTTTATACAGTACATCGGTGACCAGTGAAGCAGCCAGGCAACTTTTGTCACATTCACAGGCTTTCCAATCTCAGCCACTGAAGCTGTAACTCCTTCAGAGCTGTCAGTAGTCTCTTGGTGACCTCGCCCACCAATCTCTTCCTGCATGGGCTGTCAGTTTTTAAGGATGGCCTGTATAAGGTATAGATATACAGTACATCTCTGCCATCTGTTTTTTATTTTTTTTTATTTTACCCTTGCCATTGTGCTTTTCACTTAACAAGTGTATATATTATTATTATTATATCTATACAAAATGTGACTTGTAGAGCTGTATTTAGCCAACATTGGTAAGCGGAGGGTCTTGTATCACACTAAAGGGGCGTACATTATCCCACTTAATACACGGCTATCTATCTACAGTAGGAATAACTAACCTGCAAATGTCGCGACTGGCCAATTAGAATCAAGCATTCCAACGAGCCGTGTAATAATTCCATTTAACTATGTTTGTGGCCTCTAAAACCAAGTAACTACACTGCTAATAATTTAGGTATGAATTTAATGATTTTGCCAGTATATGCGACATAAGATTTGTTTACCTGTGGCAAAAATGTCAAATGAAATCAGTTCTAAAAACTGTGATTCACTGTTAAAAACCAAGAAAACTTCAATAATTTAAGGGGGAATCGCTGTACATGTAAACTAGCATAATGTATGCATAGCATCCTTCTGATTGATTCAATCTAATTTATTTAAGTCCACCAGAGAATGGGATGAACAGCAGACATAGAGGTGTGAAATATTGAAAGGTGTAGAGGGATAATCTGTTCAGTGCCACGTGGTCTTGGCCTTCTGTTCTCACTCCTTCAGAAGCGCATGATGGCTTTAGAGCCGATTCCTCCCTAGAGAGGTTTTCATCTTTAATAACAGCAAGACAGTCTGTAGGGGCAGTTAACCAAGCTCATAACTACTAAACTAAAAGCATGGAGTGAATTACAATGAATGAGCCTTATAAATTTCAGGTGATCTTAAGTTGAATTGTTGAAGTGGATTGTAGTTATTGAATAAGGCAAAAATTTAGCTGCAGGTTGGATTTTAGACAACGACTGTCAGTGTCCATTTATTTCAAATTATAGTAAAGTATATTTTAAAAGTATAAATGATATTTAATTTATTTATGCACGTTCAGCACTGTAAAAAATCCATAGAAATCACAGTGTCATTGCAGCTGGGCCGCCGGTAACCCACCGCAGATCCAAATTTGCTATTTACTGGCAAGAGTTTTTTCAAAGTCTTTATCTTTACAGAATAAAACTATACAATAACAGCCTCATGCAAAGCATTCTGGGAACCAGAAATCATCATCAACCTTTTTCTGTTTTTTGCTTTTAGATTTAGTTTCCCAGAATGTTTTGCTTGATGCTGTTTTTTTTGTTTTACTCTATAAAGTCAAAAACTTTAAATGTTTAATGTTTATTTAACTTTGAACAAAATGTTGCCAGTAAATAACATAAATTTAAATCTACGGTAAGTTACCGGCAACCCAGCTGCAATAACACTGTAATTTCTACGAATTTTTTTTACAGTGAGATGTTTATTGCAATCTTTCTATAGTAACCGTTATCCAGGACCCAATTGTCTGTTGAAAGCAAAAATAGCCAGTACCTTAAATGTAGTTTATGCCCGCAGTATCGCCTGTTTGCACATTTGTTTGTGTGTGCTGTGTGCATGTTGTTGGTCCTCTGGATGTATAAAAATCCCTCATTTTACCAATTAGGTGACCAAGGCACTGCAGGGAAGCTGGATATAAATAATGTACCCGTGTCATGAAGTCAGCCACTGTAACCTTTTTCTAGCTCTTTAAGACGTCATTTTCAATGAAGACGCATCTCCATCACTTAGTGCAGAGTGGGAGCGAGGCTGGTGGGAGGGATTCAAACGGAGACGGACGAAATTGCGCAGCCTCTTAGAAGGTCAAACCTGGTGATCAGGTCTATCAACTCCCAGCTTGTCATCCGTTACCTATGAAGAGAGTGGAAAACATTGTAGTACAGCTAAAGTATGATGGTGAGGAATGGCAGATCTGGAAAATTAGGAGAGAGGGAGAAAATAGGAAAAATGAGAGAGAAATTAAAGTGAGCATGATGTTATGCTTTGGTGATTTTCTTGTTTACAATGATTTGAGGTGACCTTTTCAAGCAAACCCGGCAGTGGTTTAAATGCCCTTCTGATGCTTTTTGTCAAATGAGTGTTAAGAACATTTTATTCAGCTTGCTTAATTCAGGTCAGCTCATTTAAGAGGGAGAGAAACACGTTTATGTTGTTGGATAAAAACCTTCGGACCGTGATAAAGTTGTTTGGTCTCGAAGCGCATGGCAGATTTCAGAGCTCATGGGTGGGATGTTAGCTCATAAACAATGACACGTAATAACAGCACTCATGAACATGTAAATTTAACATTATTTGTCAATGACATCTATTGTGCAGGAAAAGCATTCAGCACAAATGTCAGCACACAAGTCCCTGTAAAGTTAGATATTAAATGTGTTCTGAGTTTGTTAACCACTCAACCAAATTTAAAAAACACCAAGTACATAAAATAAGTGATCAAAATCACGGTGGGGCGTGTCCACTGTCGTCGCTGAAACCACGCCCACTCATGAGAAAGTTGCCACCTCTCTCAACTTTCAAATACTGCTACAACCTGAATGGATGCTTGTGATTGTGTTGAGGGCGGGACCATGCGCAGTGAATCAAGTGCGTCATTAAGCCAGTGTTTTAGGGCCGCCAAAAAATCCTGAACTCAAAAAGGGTAATAAACTGTATGACGATTTAACTCTGCATTTCAGTACTACATAGTTTATCCAACTTATTTTAACGTAAATGTGTGCGCCGCCATCTTTGAGCTATTTTTTATAAGACTTCCGGTGAGCCACTAAAGCTAATGGTAGTCGTATTGCAAAGGACACGAGTTTGCCGTCTTGACTGGCTTTTTAATTTTTATTATGAAATCCAGGAAGACCGGCATCATTTGTGCAGTTAGTCCAGTAAAACCTTTCATAGAAACTGTCAGTAAACATTAAGTACAATAATGGTTTAAAAACAACTAATATTATGCTGATAAAAATATGCTGATTTAGCTGGTTTATTTATTCTGTTACAATATATTGTTACAAAAAAGTCATTAGTATTCATAAGCTGCTTATTAGTTAATGTTTATAATAGTTCTAAATGTGTTTGCACATACTTTTGTTATGTTTTAAATGAAAAAGCAAATAATTTAAAAATAAACAAATAATTTCATAAGCTCTCTATTTAGTTTGTAAGAAGCGATGTAATAATATTTTCATAAAACGAAAACAATACTCAATACATGTGGTCGTTTAATATGTTTATTATGGTTTGTTCACATAACTTACAATGTGTTAAATGAGGAAGATGCTGATGACTGTCGGGCCGCGTGAAGTTTGATGTGTTGCCATAAAAACTCAAACAAGTTGATTAAAAATTTACGTAAAAAAAACTCACACCAGAGGGACAGTTGTGACATTTTAAACCATAACCTGTAAAGGTTAAAACACGAATTCTTGGTCTATTCCATGTACAAACACTCGACTGACTTTCCCATTTTAAAAATACTGGTATGTCTCTGTACTTTTATATTTGCGCATTGAAGACCCATCACATCCGAGCAACAACGCGAAATGATTGAATATCTTCATATGATATATCAGCCCACTTCTTAATTTCTTCCTCACACTGGTTCATACATGGCAGGTGTATTAAATACAGTATTTACCATAACTGTTTTAATCATGTTTTATGTGTGCTCCCACCACATTGTTTTCTACCGACGTCTCACACAAAGAAGGGAAATACGTCACATCACCTACTTCCACGTTCGTAAGGTGGATAGTGTTTGTTACTGAATGAACTGTATAGTTTTTCTAAAGCTTCACCGATTCTTAGTGAACTCGCATAAAACACGCATGTTTGTCCATTGCCGAATTCAAATAAGTATTAGGTTCACACATACAGTAAATGTGAATATCTACTGAATATGTGCGCAAGATAGACTTTAATGATGCAATATCACACAGGCACAAATTGCATTATTGCTATATATCAGCACAGTTTTAATCTGGCTACAGGCAATCAGGGCCGTGCTGATATACGGCCACACAGACGAAAAGACTTTGTAAAAATAACATTTAGATGAAACTTAAAATTGTGGTGTTTCAAATACCCCCTTGTGTGTGAAACTACTTCCACCATGGATCCAAGATCGGATCCTTGTTAACAATATGTGTCCAATTATAATTTGAAAACAAATTTACACCAGAGATGTTAAACTTCAGATTAGGATATTTACTATAGATCAGTCTAAGGATTTACTGCATTGATTACGTGGGAAATTGTGTTTAGCATAGCACTATTTCAGCTGTATTATTTCTAGCAGTATGCATGAATTATTGTCTTTTTTACTTTCATTGTACCTTTCATTTTACAGGTTTTTATTTTGCATTAAAACACATGAAAACTGCACTGTCACGGTTTGTATTTTGCATTGAATCATGTAAATGAACAGAGAGCTTTTTTATTTCCCCCTATCCTGGTTTAAACAAGCATTTCGATAAATTGTAATGGTGGCCCAGAACCTGCGAGATCTAAGATCACAGTTTTGCTATACGAGCAAAGCACTGCAGGGTGTCCCACCAGATATGCTTTGACTGACGTTTTGATAAACAACACTATGCTCAGTTAGTTCATAATGGGTATTCTTAGGTAATCAAATATACTTTTGTGACTTTTGTGACCCAGTTTCCAATTCTCTACATTTGACAATGTCACAAACACGTTCACTATCCATAATGTCAGCACGTATAATAAAAAATGTGTTTCGTCCTTAGGGTTGCACCACGCAGAAGTTTCCCATCTCACACTGTTGCAGCTCAAGAACGCGCTTCTTCAATAAAACTGCAGTACGCAAAGCTGATGGCCGGATAATATGTGGAGCATATGGGGGAATTGGAACAACATGATAGCTGCATTCTCACCCCTTCATGCAGGCTCTCCCGGGAATATACTAAGCTTCAGTCTTCCACCATCCCAGCGCAGCTTTAAGATGCACAGAGCCGATAACACAACCCGGTAAGTGTCTTGGCCTTGATCTTTCTACCACTAGATATCTCTGGTCTATAAGAAGAGATGAGAAGAAAGGCCTCTCATACATTCAGCTGTAATCTCTGATTGGACCCTGCTATCCACCTCCATTATCACTTCCTCTCCCAGAGGAAGGAGGGGATTGCATTTACCACTGAACTCACCATGGCTTCCTGCAGTATCACATACACATTGATAGCATGCAAAGGCTTTTAGACACAAATCATGCTTCGGTCAACTACAATTAGCCTTCTGTCACTAATGAATTAAAACTTTAGTTAATTATTATGGTGCAGTGAATTGTCCATTTTCCAGCCCTTTATGTAAAGCAACAATTCTTGATCGTAGCTTCTCTGAAAGCTCTATTTGGCGAGGCATGGGGAAAAAGTGAATGTAGTTGTCTATCTATCTGTCTGTCTGTCTGTCTGTCTGTCTGTCTGTCTGTCTGTCTATCTATCTATCTATCTATCACTGTAAAACCTAAAAGTTAACTCAACTCAAACCATTTAAGTAAACCGGTTGCATTAGTTTTAAAACACATACATTTGAGTACTGTGAACTTAAACAAATTGGGCCCTATCTTGCACCCAGCGCAATTGACTTTGTCAGTGACGCATGTATCATTCGTATTTTGCACCGGTGCACAGCGGGTTTTTCCCTCCACAGACACACGTCGGCAAACTAGGGAATGAACTTGCGCTCCCTGGGCGGTTCAGCGCAAAAAAGGAGGCGTGTTCCTGCGCAAACCATCCCTGATGCTATTTTGCAGTTTCAAAAACCAATTGCGCCACTGACCAAAAAAAACTAGTCTAAAGTCAGTGCCGCGTTGCGTGTGGTTCATTATGCTATTTTAAGGGCGCATGCTTGACCATAATGTATAGTGTGCACAATGCGCACACACTTTGCTTATCTAATCTACACAGATGCAACAGTTATTTTTGCAAATCATAAATTGTTACAATAACAAATATTAACACATGAGATAAGGGAAATCATTGTGGTGAGCATTGTGGTGATAGTTTTTATTTATTGTGTGGCTGCGTTAAAATATTCTCATGCAAATAACGATTAAAAAATATTCATAAGTTTGTTATGTGGCTGTATAACGTTTATTTTATGTAAATAATAATTAAAATGTTTTCATAAGAAACCTTATTAATGTATATGAACTTGATATGTAAGTGTACTTTGGGGTTGGACCTTGCTTGCGTTTCTTGGGTCCGATTTCAAAGCCCCCAAACCCTTTCAGCGGTGAGGGTGGACGCAGCGATGTCCTCTGCTGGCGTCAGGTCATGTATAGAGGCAGATCCACCTCTCGTTACATGGCGTGCCCGATTATGCTGGCAAGCTTGGGATTCCCCCGTCGCCTGACATCATTGTAGCGCTTGGCGCAACGATGGGGATGCCAGCTGATGAGACAATTGTGGCTATTTCCTCTCACGCCTGTTTAACCGACGCTGATTTGGTTGGGTTTCTCCTATCCCCATACAAAACAACTTCTCTGTCTTTGACTGCTCTTACAAGAACGTGGGTCTCCTCGGCTGTGAACAGTTCCTGGCGTGTGCCTGGTAAATCCGTCATAATAATAGCAACCCGCCATGGAACTTGCACTCTTGCGTTTAAAGGGAATGTTGGATAGCGTTCTGATTGGTTTATTTGACGTCTGTCTGTCTGTCTGTCTGTCTGTCAGATCTATCATCTCATGGCTAGTAAATCTAGCTCATGGCTCTTATTAAATCTGTGATGGCACTCTAAAAAAATCCTTTTGAAAGTGTTATATACATGCTGCTTTGTTTGAAGTTACATCACCAATATTTTCAAGGTTGGTACATCAACGCAGTTCCATTCATCACACTCTTTTTTTTTTCTTTTAGCACTGCTCCCTTCTTTATGTCTTCTCGTGACATGTTTCATGTACTAATTAAGTTGCTGTATAGCACCACAGCACACAAATCAGTATTTAGAAACCAATCAATGGTAAGCATACACACATTGCCACCAATGTTCGAATCAGTTTGATATTTATAAAAGCAAATACGTTGGGATGTTATGGTCAGCATGTGATCGTAATGCAATGTGCAGCACGGCACAAAGCCATATTGGATATACTGTAAGTGGCTTTCTGTCCTGCGTTCCTGGTCGTTGCTTTTTCTTAGTTTTCATTTGAGGTTTCTAATGAAAATGTATTGTTTATGAAGTCCAGGCTACAATGAAATCTGTCTGGAATTTCAACCCCAAAAAATTCATTAGTATTGATCTGCCTGGACCTCTGTTGTCTGGCTGCTGTTTTAAACAGTCTGTGTACACAATGTTTTGGTCTGTGGTTGGAAAGGGTACGACCATAGCCCTAAAGGTTTTAAAACCCTCCCATTTTGTATTCATTGTGACAAATCTTTGTTGAACTGCATGTCAAAGCTTTTTATTTTTTCCTGGTTTTGTTTATAAAAAACATTTATGGGTTCACATCTTTATATAATCCTTAAGTGAGATGAGACGTAAAGTAAATTAATCTAATATTCTCTGGGGAAATTTAGAGCTCAACTTAATACTTAATATATGGAAATGATTATAAATAAAGGCAGTGGAGGATTTTCAATGAGAGTTTACGATACCCTGATACTCGTGCGTCGGCAACCGTTGACGTTGCTATAAAGTTGAGCAAAGGTAAACTTTATGCAAATAAGCAGCAGTGCGGTGTGGGGCGACTAAGAGTGCATTTTCACAATGCCCTCAAATTAAACTGTCACTTGGTATTCACCTATAGAGTTTTCACAGATCAGACCTGCATGTTTTGCAGTTTTCTACTACTTTAGTTTATTAACATTAATCAGTCCTTCTAGCAAAAGACAGAGTTTTTTTTTGTGATTGTTGTGGGCAAAAATCCTTGATCTTGCGGCACATTTTCTTAAAAAATGCTATGGAATATGTGGGATATTTATACATTTTATGCAATGAAACTGCGGGAACTTGCAAAAATTGCGGGAACTTACAAAAACTGTTTGCAGCTTTTCAGTGATGTTCACGTCACATAATCACGTCAGTTCATAACGTTCCCATGCCGGATCTGTAGCATTATATATTCCATTTTAAGACAATTAAATGCAATTTTTACATATGATCTGTTCTTTTGGAGACATAAAACGAGTAGAATATAAAATAGTGACTAAACATGACCCAGTAACACCTCGTGTTAAATCCAACTGTTGCTAAAATCCTAAACGTGACATCATCTGACAAAATCACCATACATTTACATTGAAGCCTTAATGCTGTTGCTCTTCTCATCAATGTCTTGTTGTTTTATGAGCCCTTTATTATTTTAAATGTGAGTTTTATTGTATATTGCATATAGCGCAGACAATTTGGTGCAAATTCAGAAATATAAGAGAATACACTGTAACTGTTACACAGAGTTACTACACTCAAAAAAATGAAATGTTGGATTTACTTAAAAATATTTTGTCAACAGGTTCCACATAATTTGTTAAGTAAACTCAACGAACAATTATTAAGTTCATTTAACAAAAGAAGATTAAGTAAACTTAACCAACAACAGTTGAGTTGATTGTACATAAAAAATGTATTAATGATGACAAAAATTTGAATAATGCCATTTTATAAACCCCACCCCTTTTATCTAATAACTCCTTAACACTGAATCAATCAATCAATCAATCATAGTGCAGCTGCTTAATACAACTAATCATATAAGCCTCTTAATTATAACTTATCAAGTACACCACAAATATATTTGAAATGAAATGTTACATTTCAAACCATTAATTTGTTTGTTTTTGTTCTAATAATATATCAGAACAAGTTAATTCACTCATAGCTGGCCACAGGTACCTATCTAATGGTGCTACACTTCTGCAAGAGGGTGCCAGAACAACAACAATTACCCATAATACACTGCAACATCATTAGCCAATGGGATGCCAGTCTGTATTGGTTTTATTAATCTGTTAATTTTACACAACAATGTTATGTTGGCTGAACAAATAATTTTTAAGTAAAGCTGACAAGACACACCTTTTTGTTGAATAAACTCAAGTAAATTAAGTTCACGTTGTTAAATTAATTTTTTTAAGTAATCACAATATAAAAAGATTAAGTAAAACTGACAAAGGCGAAAGTTCATTTTTTTGAGTGTACAAAACACATGCGCGGGCACACCGCATATAGAGGGAGAGAACGTGTGTGTGTGGGAAACACTAATGTTAACCTATAGTCAAGTCATGATAAACTCATTCAGCCGTCTTCTCTGTCAGTAACATTTGTGACTATTGACATTTACGCAAAAAAAGGAATACAGAGGAACGGACATTGAGAACACCGCCACCTTTTTACTGTTATGTGAGAGAGGAGCACGCACTGCACACAACATGAGAGAGAAAAAGAGGGGGAGGCGCGCTGAGCGCTTGCAACAATGAATTAAGGTGGTTTTAAAGCAGTAAAATATAAATGTAAATGGGAATCATGAAAAATTTATTTTTGGCGGCCAGTGTTGATTCTGTGGCGATGCACCAAGAGTAAATAAATGTACGGGAAAAACTGCCGTATATTTTGCGCACGGAAATCTGCAATTTTCGCTGCGAAAGTGCGGCGTATTCGAAAAAATTCGGCCCCTGCATAAATATGCGGACTTTGGCTGATGCGTTAAATCATCGCATAATCACGTTTTTCTGAAGGGACTGATTAATATCTAAAGTGTACATTTGTGCACTGTAAAAGGTTCAACTTAAAAAAGTAAGTAACCTGATTGCCTTAAAATTTTGAGTTAAGTCAATTTAAAAATATTAGTTAATACATTTTACACATCTTTTTAAGTCAAATTAAATTTTTTTTAGTGTGTACATCTAATCATTACTTTTATTTTCAGACATTGAGGCAGTTCCAGTCAATCAGAGGCATTTTACAAATAAAACATATAAACAGTTGTTTCAACTATAGGTATCCTTCAGTTTTAAATCCAAAACAAAGATAAAAAGATAATACTTTACAATAAGGTTCTTTGTTAACATTAGTTAACTACATTAGTTAACATGGACTAATAATGACCTGGACTTATACAGCATTTATTAATCTTTGGTAATGTTAATTTCAACAATTAGTAATACTTAATTAAAATCTTGTTAATGTTAATTAATGCACTATGAACTAACATGAACAAACAATTAAAAGCTTTTTTTCTATCAACTAACATTAACAAAGATTAATAAATTCTGTAACAAATGTATTGTTCATGGTTTGTTCATGTTAGTTTAAACATTAACTAATGAACCTTATTGTAAAGTTTTACTGATAAAAAAGATATATAAAATCAAAACACTGCATTAAAAACTGGTAAGTGACAACGAAAATAAAACAAACAAAAAACAACCAAACTTGTAGTGAAGTTATATATAAAAACAGAAGTATTATGAAATGTTAAAAAAATCTAAAACAAATAAACTGTTTTTTAAAAGCAACAACTATATCATTTTGACGCCATCAGTCAAAATCAGTTCAGACAGAAACATTAAGGATTTTATATGAGAGGAGACAAGTCTGACCCTGAAATGAACACAGTATTTTTAAAAGAGAAAATTCAACAGACAGACACATTTTATAATTCTGACTGGCGGATCTTTTACATTCTATACATTAATAAATGCACTTTCATTGTTTTGATAAGCCTGCATAATGTGCATGCATATACCCGAGAGTGTGAACAGGATTAGCTCAAGATTGTAGCAGCTGTGAAATAATGCAGTTATTTTCATAGGAATTAATGAATAAAAGTGTAGACTATCACACATTACATCAGTGTTACTTTGAAATTAAAGGATATACATGAAGTATTATGCAGAGGTGCTTATAATGACACATAAGAAATATATGTTTTAAAACATGTTTATATATTTAAACAAAATATATGAACATATTAAATGTATTTGCATAGTACAATTTATAAAAATGCTATGAAGAATTTATAATGCTACTGGGTTTTAGAAATACAGAGTCAGCACCTGGTAAATTAATTAGCCACAAAAACATATACTTGATAGAGAGATGATAGAGAGATTATAAGTCAGTTATAGGGTCGTTGTACTATGTTTTCTTTATTCAACCTGAACTTTAGCCACGTTGAGCTGTAAAAATAGATGTGCATATGGTTCAACATGTTGCATGTTATCTGGCCTCAAATACCATTTTGTGTCTTGAATTGATTTAGATATTCAGGGAATATTTAATTTTAAAGTAGTCAAATGATAATATGATCACATAATCATTCAAGTAACTTTTTTGGGGAGGAGCCATTCAAATAACATTACCTTTCTGCAGTGACTTTCAGAGGTGTTAGATTTTACCCATAGAGTCTTCACCTGACAGATCGGATCGTTCTTCCTCTGTTTTTCCCCTCCTGTGGTCTCTCACTTTTTTAAATTAACAACATTGACGTATTTTCACCCTTCCAAGCAGTTATGTGACAGACTGCAATTAAAGGAAAGAGGTTTAAAGACGCTCTGAGGCTGCTAAAGGAAACTTTCAGCCTGCAGTGGAAAGTGTGTTCAGAGAAAGAGAGAGCTCTAATGTTTGTGCATTCTGCACCGTTTTGTACAGTGCGTGAGATGTTGAATACCAGTCAGCTGTTGTGTGTGTGAATCCCTGGATGAGTATTCAACGCTCCGTCTGCCCTTTCCACGCTCGCTGCCTGCCTACCTGTCTGCTGGCTGGCTCATCTGTCCACTGCAGAATAGAGCTGTGCCTTTATCTGACAGCTGCCTCAGAGCCCTGAGACAGCCGGCAGTGGACGTGGGGCGTGTGGGCATCTGCCAGCAGCGACTTAGAGCAGGCACTGAAACCGATCTGTTGAAACTGACGACTATGGGTTGCTCTTAAATTGTACTTATATTAAACTCTGTGTGTGTGTGGTTGGAGCTGTTCTTGCACAGCTGACATACCTTAAATCTGTGCAGTGATGAATGCATGCAATATGTGTTTGTGCCAGAGGGGCTTTATCATCTTTCTTTGAAGGAAAAGTTCTGGATGATTCATTAGAGGGAGAGAGGGGGATACAGAAAGAGATTGAATGAGGGGTGATTGGGCAGCATTGAAATAAAGAGGGATAAGGAAAGCAAAACAAGAAGAATACACTTTAAAATATTGTTTGGTGTCTTTAAGTAGTGTTTGCTGCATGTGATTAGCTAGTAAGTTCTGCAAATTCCTAAACCTCTACCAAAGAGTAGAAACTGCAAAACAGGTTATCACTGAAAAAAAATATTCATTCAATTTACTCAATTTTTTAAGGTAAGTGGTTGCAATCAATTTATTTAAGCTACAATCAAACAAAAGTATTTTTTATTTTTATTTATTTATTTTTTTAAATGTAGCTTTAAAAAATGATTGCGACTACTTACCTAAAAAAATTGAGTAAATTTGAAAAAATATTTTTTTCAGTGTAGCTTCTCTACATTCTTCAGAATCGAGTGAACCATGGTTAAATAAGCTGTGTAAATTGTTTTCACTGAAAAAAAAAAGATTCATTGAATTTAATCAATTTTTTTAATGTAAGTGGTTGCAATCAATTTATTTAAGCTACATTTAAACAAAAGTTTTATATTTTATTTTACGTTACTAATCTTTTTTGTTTAAATGTAGCTTAAATAAATTGATTGCAACCACTTACCTTAAAAAAATTTATTAAATTCAATGAATCATTTTTTTCAGTATACTGTTGACTACATGTTCCAACACTATTTTTTTCTTTTTAAAGTCCCTGTAAAGCAGTGTTCTTCAAAGTTTTTCTGCTATTCCCCAATTTGAAAAGGGTTCCGTGCCCCACCTGTCCCCAATCGCCCCAACAAAATGGTAATCAACTAGGCTTTAAGTTTAACTGTTGACTTTTATTTAATCTTATTTTAAAACATAACAGCATTAAACACTTTCAATAGAGAAAATAAACGTGCAAATGTATTATCACTTTACATAAAATAAGACTTCAAAAGTAAAAGATAAAGAGACTTTTTGGTTGATAAGGTCCACTGTCTGTTTTGGTTTTCTCTGCTGGTGCCGAATCTCCAGTTTTCTTTCTATTCCATGTCACAAACTTATCCACTGTTAACTTTTATACGCGCTACCGCCTATACCGCCTTTACCACCTTTCCATATTAATGTTCCGCTTCAATTAATATCCTGACGTTAGCCTAATTCATTCTTGTAGGCTACGGTTTCGTGGGACATTTTCTTATAAAGTCCGATGTTGTTTTAAGTTAGGCTTATATTTAAATGTGTCGTTTTGAGTGTATGGTCAATAAATAAAGGTATTATTAGACCCTCACATGATCAAATAGCCTGCGCGCGCATTACGGCAACAGAAGTGGTGTTATTCCCCATTGGTTTTAATGTGTTAGCAACTCAAAAAGTTTATTAAAATGGTTTCCCAGCATCAAAATGTCTGGTTGTTGCGTTTGGTTGCACTAATATAATATACGTATACGTATCTGGCAACTTTATTTTTGGCCATCTGCTAACGTCTTCTATCCACTCCACAGATGGTTTCATCGGACGCACATGCGCTGACACGATACACATCTGGATCCGAACTTTACTTCCGGTTTTGTTTTTTATGACAGTTAGTTGACGTATAGTTGCAAAATATTGAAAGTTAGTTGACATGTAGTTGCAAAGTTATTTATAGTTAGTAGAATGTCTACAGTGGACTATCAAAATAAAGTGTAACCTGTTTTTTTAATGGTCTGACTAGTTGCTAAACTGATCTCTTGAACAAATGCCTTGTCGAAAATAACAAATGTTTTGGTTTCCTATGTAATGTATGTGTTGTTTTTTGCTTGTTATATAAATAAACTACGTTTAAAGAACTTCTTTGTTATTTATTCTTTGCGGAGTTCACTGGAAGTTAAGTGAGGACCACGACAGCCGCTTGTTTATGTTGTTACTGCTAAAACCGTCTATAGTACACGGATCTGGTGGCTGTGTTGAAAAAGTTGATAAAGTCAACTTTTTAAAAAAACTTTCTTTGTGTTGCTTCACTGCTGATTCTTGCCATACTACCGTTGCCTAAATGCGCGCGCATATGCTGCCACGTCATCATTGTGTACAAACAGTAAAAGGGTCTATAGAGATCACAAAAAATACCAAATTTCCTCCGGTTTGTCACGCCCACTTAATGTTCCTATTCCCCACCAGTGGGGCTCGCCCCACACTTTGAGAAACACTGCTCTAAAGTAAGATATTAAATGTGTTAATTTTACTACGATTTACTATGTGTTACAGTTATTTTAGTACGGTTAACTATATATGATACAGTTAATTTAGTACGATTTACTATGTAGTACAGTTATTTTACTACAATTTACTTTTGTGGTACGGTTATTCTACTACAATCTACTATGTGCCAATACAATTTACTATGTGGTACAGATATTTTACTACAATTTACTATGTAATACATTTACTTACTATGATTTACTATGTGGTACAGTTATTTTACTATGATTAAGGAGGCTTTTAGAAAACACCACTCATGACGGTAAAATTAGTGTAACCTGCATCTGGTAGCTTATTGTATTATTTTGCTTTCTTTCTTTCTTTTTTTTATTGCAATCAGTAGGCTTGTTGCATGTGGTGCAGTGAACATTAGATATTTACTCTCAAAAGTTAAAATTGCAAAGTACAAACCCTTACTTTGTCACGACGCTTGAATAATGTGGTCCTTTATTTCCTTCTCCTTATGCTAGTTCTGTGCTCCTTACATGTGAGACAGTCTTAAAAAAGGTGCTCAAAAGGTTTTTTAGAGCAAAAAAACTTGGTTGTAAGCGAAAAACCTTTTCTGTCTAAATGGTTCTTTAAAGCACCTTTAACATCAGAAGAGCCTTTCACAAAAGGTTCTTTAAGGTTAATTTAAAAAGAATATTAAATGGTCCTTTAAAAAGCACATATTTTGTTGCTAAATACAACGTTATGTTTTGTAATAATACAATGTATTTGCGTGCTTTATGGTTCAAAAAACACATTATTTTCCACATACCTTACATTTTTGTTGTTCCAGATATCCCTGCCTTCCTCAAACGCTCCAATCTGAAAAGTGCTGTGGCCCGCTAACCTGTATGTTGTGATTGGCCTAAATACCTCTGACGTCATTCAGAAATGTTTCGCTCCTTACCATGTTTTGAAGATTAGCTCGCAATGCAATGCTGACAGGAATTAATATCGTCTTTACTACCTTATCGATACGAGCCGAATCTGATCCAAAAAATGCAGATGAGTCATGGTTTAGTCAGTAGTAAATTCTTTAAATATGAAAATATAGACTACTCACAGGCTGTATTTCAGAAGTGGGCGGAATTATGATAATGACCGTGGTGTCCACGTCAACCGGCCCAGGAAGTAAACTGTTGCCTACAATCCACGTGTTTGTTGTAGCCCAAGAAAAAAGATTTACGTTGGAGATGATAACTCGCGTCATCGTTTACTTTGGGGTTTGTACCTTTTGCATATCGTTAACATGTACTACATACACTTACACTTACACACCAAAGGAAATGTAAAATCGTGAATCGGATAATACTTGCTCTCTGTAAAGAACCTTTGACTAAGTGGTACTTTGAGAAACCGAAATAGGGTCTTTTATGGCATCGCTCTATGAAAAAAACCTTTTAAGCACCTTTATTTTTTAAAGTGTAGGCTGAGAGAAGTTGTGTGTGTGTGTGTGTGTGTGTGGTCACTCTGTGTGTGAGAGAGTGAGAAAGAGAGACACATTGGGCAGTATTAATCTTTTCCTGTAAATGATCTGACTGGCACTCAGCTCTCCTGTAAACGGCGGCTGTCAGAGCGATAAGGGCGTAAACGTCAGTGGAAGATCTCACTCTCTCTCTTTCTGTCCACTTCCCCAGAGAAAGCCAGATAAGCCCCGTGTGCAGAGGGGCTTCACATAGCACCAGCCCCTCCAAAAAGACCCATTATCAGCTTGTCAAAGTCACTCTTGATACTATACGCACATACACTTGAAGATGTGCCAAGGACGTCAGATGTCGATGAATGTGCATGCATGATGTTGATTTTCTAAAACATCATATACTGTTTAAAAGAATGGTTTAGTTAAAATGTAAAAATCCTAATTTTCTCACCTTCGTGTTATTCTAAATTTTGATGCATTTTTTTGTTTATGGAAAACTGCAGTTTATGGCTTCTATTGTGTTCCCTTATACTGTATGGCTGCCATTCTTCCTAAATTTCCACTTTGTTTTCTACAGAAATAAGCAACATCCATGTCTGGAAAAAATGTGAGGATGAGTAATTAAAGACAGCATTTGCTCCTCAAGGTAAATTATTCCTTCCAGTATTTAATTCGCTTAAAAAGCCATCTCGCTTTGTTTTACTCTCTCTATTGCTGTCTTTTTTTACACACATACACACAGGTGCTTGGCAAAGCGGCTTGGGGCTCTCTTCCATTTGTGCGGAGGGGGGGTATGGCGAGATCTGAGCCCACAGGTCTGATTGGCTCGCGTGGCCTGGGCGAGGCCACTGGGTTAGCCAGCTCTCTTCGGGTTCCTGGAGGTCTACTGTGAAGAGTCTCATCTCTCCAGAACGCATTACGGTACAATTTCACACACACACACACACACAGTGTTAAGCACTTGAACTAAAGTGTGGATGCCCAGATTACTAATGCTGCGGATAATTTTCTCCAATTCAGATGCCACAGACAACTTCCAACTGCTTAGATATTAATCTTATTTAAGGTGTGAATTGATGGGAATGTAGTCACACATAGCCCGTGGCCAGACTTTTGACGCCAGAGAGTCTGGTCTTTGTGGCAGCTTATACTGAACAAAAACTGCTAAACTGCTGTTTAGGGGCAGGGATATCTGAGATAGATTATACCACAATAATAGAAAGACATGAAGTGAATTGCAAAAGTCTCTAAACGACACCTTCGTCTCTCGGCACGTTTATGTGCTCCTATATAGACCTTTTGTGAGTAGACGTCACAGTTACGTCACTGCAGGCTGTGCGCGCAATGTGGTGGCAGAAAAACAGTGGAAATGAATTACACACAAGTGAAACGAGCAAGATAAAAAACGTCTTGTTGTGCTGTTGAGTGTCAAAATAGGAATACCAAAAAAGACGGGCTTTATTTTTATAGAATACCATTGTCGAAGACACCATTTGAAGATAATCGTAATTGTTTATGGTTGCAATAAGCCCTTAAACGGACAGAGTGTAGTAATAAAATCATCTGAAAATCTTTAATAATTAGAATAGAAAATAATTCGAGAAGATGTCCAGTGTTCTGTCGAAGTCTGTTCCCTCTATGTGTTTTTTTATAGGGTTTGCATCGTGTTTCGTTTATCATTTATTTAGAAAGATATGAATGGGTTATACTGAAAAAGCAATTATATCACAATTTATTAAATATTTCATCATTTTTCCACTTTCTATAATTTCTTTTGCCTTATAAAGTATCTTAGCTTATATCTTCTTCCCGTTTGTTCTAAAATTATTATGTTTACATACTTAATAAATATATAAATATAACACACACATGATGTAAAGTGTTATTATATAAACAGGCCTATGCATATTAATTTGTATGTTAACATAATAGTTTTATAATTACAAAAGTTTAGTTTAGAACAAACACGTGTGCTATTAATATAAGGAAGAAATAATAGAAAACAGGCAAATGATGAAATATTTAATAAATTATATTATATAGAAGACATGATAGTATTGCTTTTATATGTACTTTAGAGATTCATACTGTAAAAATATTTTTTGATTTACCAATAAAGAACAAAACATATACATTACATACATGCACACATATCAGTAGCCAAGTCATTTAAACTTTTAATTTATCTAAAAAATAAACATAATGTGATATAAGAAACATTACACTAAAGGGAAACAGACATCGACAGAAAACCGGATGCATAAAGATCAGAGTTTAAAGGATTAGTGCATTTTGTTAAAAAAACCCAAGATAATTTACTCACCACTATGTCATTCAAAATGTTGTCTTTCTTTGTTCAGTCGAGAAGAAATTATGTTTTTTGAGGAAAACATTCCAAGATTTTTCTCATTTTAATGGACTTTAATGGACACCAACACTTAACACTTAACTAAGAGTTTCAAAGGACACAAAACGATCCTAAACGAGGCATAAGGGTCTTATCTAGCGAAACAATTGTCATTTTTGACAAGAAAAAAAAAATGCAATTTTGGGCCACAGCTTCCCGTCTATCTCCTGTCCTGTGAGGCGCCAGCGCGACCTCACGTAATTGCGTAGTGTTGTAGAAAAGTCACGTGTTACATATTTGAAACGCACATTTGCGGACCATTTTAAACAATAAACTGACACAAAGAGATTCATTAGTATCATTCCACATAGAACAACGTCAGAACGGTCCTCTTTCTCCACAATTGTAAACACTGGGGCGTAGTTTCGCATTCGTCATCCGTGACCTCTTGACGTGATGACGTATTACGTGAGGTCGCGCTGGTGCATCACAGAACCGGAGGAGGACGAGAGGTTGTGGTTTAACCGTGCATATTTTTTATTTTTCGTGACAAAAATGACAACGTTTTGCTACGGAGATAAGACCCTTATGCCTCTTTTGGGATCGTTTAGAGTCTTTTAAAACTTGTTTAAAAAAAAATTTAAGTGTTAAGTTTTGGGGTCCATTAAAGTCCAATAAAATGAGAAAAATCCTCAAACAACATCATTTCTTCTCGACTGAACAAAGAAAGACATCAACATTTTGGATGACATGGTGGTGAGTAAATTATCTGGATTTTTAAAAGAAAATTGACTAATCCTTTAAGGCTAAAACCTTTCACACCACTAATGCAGAGCTGCCACTTTCTGCCACCAGTTGGGCTTCGCCCATAAAAACGTCATCTCTGCTTGCAAATATGCAAATTGTCTATAAGTCAGTGATTAAGCATTGCATTAGCAAAGCAAAACGTCATGGGTTCGAACCAAGGGAACACACATACTTATTGAAAATAAATGTTTTACTTGTAATGCACTGTAAGTCGATTTGGATAAAAGCATCTGCCAAATGCATTGCATATATGTAAATGTAAAATGTAAATGTATTATACGATCATCAAATACTTTCGCTTAAAATCCACTTAATACCGGTTTGTTGGCAGAATCCATTAAGTGTCTCTTCAATTTCAGCTTATTTTGTAAGACATGTAGTTGACAGTAAGTGAATAGACTAAACTCTCAGAAATAAGGGTACAAAAGCTGTCACTGGATAGTACCTTTACAAACATCATAATATGTACCATTGATGTATAATTGAGTACTTTTTGAAAGTGCCAGTGACCACTTTTGTACTAAGAGTATATGGGCAGATTGTTGGTGTGCCAACTGAGTCTAAAACTCTTGTGAATATGATCTTTAGTAATTTTTTACTACAGTACATTTTAAACTTTTTCATTGTTTTTTTTCTCATTCCAACTTAGTAATTATCTTGTTCTCCACACATTCCATTAATTTTGTTCATGTTTTCTGCATTTCAGCAATGTATTTTACCCAAACATTCAGACTTCTGCTGGCACACACACGCTACGCAATCCACTGTGGAATTTTGCAACCATCCTGTAGTCTTAATAGAAAGCGCTACAACAATGAAAAGTGAACCGCAGTGCCTAGGCAATTAATTCAGCTCTCCAGTCCACGGTACAATAATGGTCACACGAACAGTCGTGAAATCCTTTCAGTGACACGCAGACGAATGCCACGCTGCTTTGCAGTCGCTTCATTAAGAGCAGATAAAGGAAGGCTGGGGTCACGAACATGTGTGCTTTAATACCAGATCCGTTTGCATTTCCTACTGTAGTAAGCAATTTCAAATTCACACAGACGCACAAACAAACCGTTACACTGAGAACGGTCCGTATCTCTTTCATTTCCATTTCTTCTTAATGAAAGAGACATTATTTCTAATCCAAAAGTGATAGATGTGATAGGGCATAGTAAATGGCTCCGGTAATTAAATATGACAATTACTGTTTATTGTTGTACCTGAATTTTTAAAAGAAATGCCAAAAAAATAACATTTCACTCCCTGGTGAAACGCATCGCAAAATTACCCTGTCTTTCTTTTCCTGCCACAGACGACAATTGTATAATAATTACATAGTAAAAAAAAATAATCTATCTGCTTTTTTCTACACTTCCACATCCAGTTGTAGCTTGAGGCTGAGAATATACTGTACTGGTTTTGAAAGCTATTTGAATATTTCTTTGGCAGGAAATCACATTACAGGGCTATTAAAAAGTAGTTATTTGTACATAAATTCCTAGGGAGACAGTGGTGGATCTTGGCAGAAGAAGTGCACACGGCTCGATACAAAGGCAGTTAGGAGATGATATTTCGCCAGCGTCGTGTTTATTAAAAAATCGTCCAGCTCCTTCATCATCCTCCGAGGGAACTGCGTGTCAGCTAGCTCATATTTCATAGCTCATGCTAATGTAATTAGCACTGCTTTAGCGCTGTCACGCGGGAAGGAAAACGCTCATTACCACTCTTATAAATGTTGATTTCACTGGGCGGCAGAGACGCCGCAGATTTCGGCTCTGGAGGTCTTGTTTGTTACTCTGCTTGGTGGTGCAGGTGTCGTGGAAGATAGTTTTGCATGCTTTTCGGCATCTACCTTATATATATCCTGATGGCAATAGTGAGATTTGTTTGTGGACAAGTCGATTATAATACAACTAATGTCACATACAGTATGCTGCTGTAGATCTTTAAATTGTTGACTGGGTAAAACCAGATGCAGAAAGGTCAGCTGGGTTGTTGATCAGCTGGCTGTCTCACTAAAGAAAGTACAATTGCACAAAGCAGTACAATTTCTTTTTCACCTTATAAACTTTACCTCATCATGATCAGCGGGGAGCTTGGGGCATTAAGTTAGTTCAATGAACTTATTAAGTCTCAATTTGGCTGGAGATGAATAATACTAATAATAGTTAACATTGGGCTTGTGCAGGCAACTCGCTTTGGGCTCAGAGAATCTGTTTGGATAAAGCGTACATTTCATCCTAATGCACGCTGTATTCAGACACACTTTATCATCGGTGCTAATGGTTCTGTTTACCAGCTAAGATATGATTGCAGATTCCATACACTGTAGCTTCAATTTTGAAACAGTAACATTTGGTTTGTAGTTCAGTCTTTTAAATTATGCATCTATTTATTTGAATCTTACACAAGTTGCAATGAAAATAACAAAACTGGAAATTTTCATTTAAAGGGAACATTTCAACTTCTTTAGATGATTCTATAGATCATTGTTATTTTTTATTTGTACACTTTTTTGCTGCCTTAAATTTTTTGTATATATTTTAGATCATAGGCTGTAAAATAAGATGGACATAGTGTCCGTGACATCACCTATAGGTTTCTGAAGATCGTTTTTGAAGCTTAAAGTAGGTGGTGCCTGTCGTCGGCATCTTGGCAATGCGTCACCGCGTATCACTTGCGGATATCCGAAAATGGGTAAAAAGGCGAAGCTGAGGTGGGTGTGAGTAAAGCTGAGGTGGCTGGTTGCTGAAACCACACCCGCCTAGCTTGACTCTAGTGACAGCAGTGACTGTTCAATGTCACTCAAGTGGCCACGCCCTTAATTATGCAGAACTTTAAGGCTTAAAGCGTAACTAAACCCCCGGCCAGAGCCTGACTCCACCCACTGGCAATATTTGAAAAAAGCAAGAAAAGTGGGCAGATCCCAACGGAGATAGAGGGGACGAACTAAGTGTGTGGTGAGATCGTAACAAGGGCATGGTGAACCTGCTTACGTCACGAGTCATTTTTTGGACCCACCATCCAATAGGAAAATTCAACTGCAGTAGCCACCGTTCAACCTGAAGAGGGCAGCACTCAGACGTTTTTAGACCATATATTGCAGTATTGAAACACTTTATATCCAAATGTCAAAAAACTTACTAAAATCAATGAACAGCACTAATAAAGCATCATCCTTACAGATTATTAACTAAAAAAAGTTGGTTTAGGGTTTAGTTACGCTTTAATATAATTTTGAACAGACGATTTACAAAATAATTCATCCTCCTCACAGTTGTCATGAAGGGCAAAATTAGCTATACAGAACAAAAACAATTTTTGTACCAGGCTGTAAACATATTATTTTCTACTGTAAAGTTTGCCATTTTCACATGGGGCTCTATGGGAATTGACTCTCTTTTGGAGTCTGCCTTAAAGGATTAGTCAATTTTCTTAAAAAAAATCCAGATAATTTACTCACCACCATGTCATCCAAAAGGTTGATGTCTTTCTTTGTTCAGTCGAGAAGAAATTGTGTTTTTTGAGGAAAACATTCCATCTATCACTGGAGTCGATCTAGGTGGGCGTGGTTTAGCAACCAGACACCTCAGCTTCATCCACGTCCCGCCTTTTTACCCATTTTGGGATATTCGGGCAAGATGGCAACAGCAGACATCGCCTACTATTGGCTTCAAAAATGATCTTCAGAAACATATGGGTGACATCACGAACACTACATCCATCTTTTTTTTCTACAGTTTATTGAAATAACACAGAAAAAGAATTGTTAGTTATATATTGAATCTTCCCTCAAAGCTCCTAGAGTCCGTTCAGAGAAGCTGTCAATCACAAATGTCAATCATTACGACATGCCCCATTCACTCTTAGAATGGATGTGTTAATTTTTAACACATCTTTGTGTGTTAAGCTTTTAACACATTATTTGTAATTTTAACATATTATATGTCATTTTGTTTTGATTTTGTGTTAAATATAACACAAGTTGTGTTAAAAGTAACACAAAATGTGTTGTTTCAATAATAACACAGAGATGGGTGGATTCTGGGACAACGCATTTAGTGTGTTGTTCCAGAATCAACACTAATGTGTTGTTTTAACACATTCGTTCTAAGAGTGTTGCTATATCATCAACTTACTAGCCAGTGTTGGGCAAGTTACTTCCAAAGTGTAATACATTATATATTACAAATTACTGTCATTTGAAAGTAATTAGTTACATTACAATATTACTGACTCTGAACTGTAATGAGTTACACTACTTTTGCATTACTTTTGAGTTACTTTCATCAAAAGAACAGAAGTATGACTAGTTATGTGTTGGCCCTCGAGCTTTGAATAGGCAAAGTGAAGATTTATGGCAAAATACAGTAACAATCACTGTCAGAATCAAAAACATAGACAAATGATCTGGTAAAAGTCTGGTAAATTATGGTACACATACCAAACACAACAGAGCCCACTATAATGCAACCTATAGCCTAATAACATGGCAAGACACGCAACCTCTTTTCATTTCATCACTCTTAATTCAGATTCACAGCACAAACCTGGCATGCACTGGATTGACACAACTTATCAAAAAGTGCTATTGGAGGATCAGGCCTCAAGGAATACAGCTCATTTCAGTACAATATAAGGATAACATGTAGGCTAACATATAATTGCTTAATAAAACACAGACAAACAGAGGAACACTGCTTTTGCCAAACAATGAATATAGGCTCCCATACAAAGGCTGGTAAAACTTTAAACAGTGATGTTTAAATGTACTAAATTATATTTAGATAACCATGTTTAAGTCTTCACTAATGTTATGTTGTAGTTTAAGTTGCTGTTTGTAATAAAACTGTAAATAGCATAGGAATAGCCTAGCACTGTAATCATAGCAAAGCTTACCTTGTCATTGCTGGTGTGATATGGATTTTATTGGCAACATGTAAAAGTCTCTTTACTTCTGAGGTTCAAGCAGCACAGGAGACCGATAGAAACTTTCTGTTGCTTTTATTTAGTGCTCTTATTCGCAAAATTATGCGTGTGCGGCGCTACCGGACATGATTGCGACCACTTTAGTCAATGCTTACGGCCGCGGACTTCCACATGTCTATATTTGACGCGCACCGCGTCCAAATTGCATTTCAAATACAAAGTTAAAGTAAAAATTAACATGTTGCATACAGCACGTGGAAACAGACATACGCTGCGTCTCAAACCGCCTACTTCCATACTATATAGTAGGCAAAGAGTACGAGAAGTAGTGATTTTCGCCCACTATATAGTACAGAAGTATGCGGTTTGGGACGCAGCCATAACTATTACACGCAGCTTTTTCATGTGTGGATGCATTGGTCAAAAATAAAAAAATTAAAATAACACAGTCTAATTTTGAAATGCATTGTTGTAACGCGCTCGTTACTAAGACTGTAACGAGTAAAATATTACCAAAATTTTATTAGTAATGCGTTATATTACTGCGTTACAGCAAAAACTAATATATTACTGTAATATATTATATTTTGTAATGCGTTACTCCCAACACTGTTACTAGCTAAATTTAAACTTATCACAAAAATGATCAATTGAACATACTCACCTAAAGGATTATTAGAAACACCATACTAATACTGTGTTTGACCCCCTTTCGCCTTCAGAACTGCCTTATTTTTTACGTGGCATTGATTCAACAAGGTGCTGAAAGCATTCTTTAGAATTGTTGGCCCATATTGATAGGATAGCATCTTGCAGTTGATGGAGATTTGTGGGATGCACATCCAGGGCACGAAGCTCCCGTTCCACCACATCCCAAAGATGCTCTAATGAGTTGAGATCTGGTGACTGTGGGGGCCATTTTTTACAGTGAACTCATTGTCATGTTCAAGAAACCAATTTGAAATGATTCGAGCTTTGTGACATGGTGCATTATCCTGCTGGAAGTAGCCATCAGAGGATGGGTAAATGGTGGTCATAAAGGGATGGACATGGTCAGAAACAATGCTCAGGTAGGCCGTGGCATTTAAACGATGCCCAATTGGCATTAAGGGGCCTAAAGTGTGCCAAGAAAACATCCCCCACATCATTACACCCCCACCAGCCTGCACAGTGGTATCAAGGCATGATGGATCCATGTTCTCATTCTGTTTTCAGTCTTCAACTGTCCAATTTTGGTGAAATTGTAGCCTCTTTTACCTATTTGTAGTGAAGATGAGTGGTACCCGGTGGAGTCTTCTGCTGTTGTAGCCCATCCGCCTCAAGGTTGTGTGTGTTGTGGCTTTGCTGCATACCTCAGTTGTAACGAGTGGATATTTCAGTCAAAGTTGCTCTTCTATCAGCTTGAATCAATCTGCCCATTTTCCTCTTACCTCTAGCATCAACAAGGCATTTTCGCCCACAGGACTGCCGTATACTGGATGTTTTTCCCTTTTCACACCATTCTTTGTAAACCCTAGAAATGGTTGTGCATGAAAATCCCAGTAACTGAGCAGATGTGAAATACTCAGACCGGCCCGTCTGGCACCATCAACCATGCCACGCTTAAAATTGCTTAAATATCATTTCTTTACCATTCTGACATTCAGTTTGGAGTTCACGAGATTGTCTTGACCAGGACCACACCCCTTAATGCATTGAAGCAACTGCCATGTGATTGGTTGATTAGATAATTGCATTAATGAGAAATTGGGTTCCTAATAATCCTTTAGGTGAGTGTATATCATCATGATAACAACTACCTTAAAGAAAAAAAACATCTTTTGGAAAATTTTATTGGAAGTGCCATTTTTTATTTATTTTGAGCCTATTAAGGAATTAAGCATATTTGACGCAAATGTATTTGATTAACATGTAGTATGTGTCGAGAGCATTCAGTTACAATCATTATCTCATTTTTGACGGCGTTGGCTTTTAGCAGCTTTTGCATCTGAACTCTTAATTTCTTTAGTTTTGTATTCTTTAGTTTTATCTTATTTTATTAGTAAATGGGTATTGTTATGTACCCCATGTTTAATAAAACCACAGAGTAAATGTGGGTGGATGAGGGAGGGTAGCTGGGGAAGTTGAATAATGCATGTTGCATTATTACGTTATTTGTGCAAAATGCCTGAAAAGTATAGCCTAGTATATTAAATACAAGTTATCCTGGTGGTTTAAATTAATTATATCTCAATACCCCAATATATAACTTTTTACCCCAAAATATTGTTTCACTTGCAAGTGAAGCGCTAGTCAAAATTGAAGATAGTAAGTTGAAATGACTTTGATCATCCAAATTGATCATCCTTAAACATATAAAGTAGCAATATTTTAACAGTGTAGCCAAAGCCAAAGTTTCAGCTACCGTATTCTGGAACACATAAGGTGCTCCAGAACACGGTAGCTGTGAGTGTGTAAGTGTGGCCCATTGTCTAGACCTGTGGTTTTTAAATGGCGCTTCTCAGTGGTTCCGGCTGCATTTGATTGGACGCTTCATTAAATAGCAGTCGGAGAACGGTCTGTACATAACAGGCAGACAGGAGAGAATGGATAATTACCTCGGTCTCCTGGAAGGGTTGCCAGCCTGGTCCATACACACTGACAGACCAGAGAGGGAAAAAAAGCTTTAGCTGACTGTCTGTATATAAGCAGAGATTGTGTTGGAGGATAATGATGACAGGACATTTACAGGTCATGTCTGGAACGGTGGTCTGGAAAAGATTTGACAAAGACATAATATCATGTTTTACTGTTCTTCTTTTGCTTAGTGGTTATCATCTCACCATCCATCATTTAACTGCATTTCACATTTAGAGCATTTCCAATACCTTAAGACCTCCTTGATCTTAACAAGGCCATTTGATGCATATTGCACAAACAAATAGCAAGACAAAAATTACTTTTACACAAATTCGTATTCTTGGAGTCGTGCAATGTCTAAATAAATGTTTTTGAGAAGGTTGTTTATCCAAACGTGTCAGTTGCAACACAAGGACATGTGCACATCTACTAACCTTGATCTTCCGGCTTCACTCCCTTAAGTACGGTATGGACAGAATGGTCAACTAGTCTTCAACAACAACAGATAAGTCTATAACTCGGGTCAAAAATAATAAAATAATCTTTTTTTTTCAATGCGACTTCTTGGCTTTACCTTGTGGACAGCGTGTTGTGCTGTTAGACTGCCATCACCCTGAACTCTCTCAGAGACGATACACATCTAAATTCATCTAAATGCAGCACTGCCACAGCCTTTTAAAGCATCCCGCTTATGTAACAAATTCATTGCCTCCAATAATAAACTTCAAGGCAATTACTGTCGGACTTCAAATCGGCTGCTTTGAGCAATGTTCCCGTTACTATGCATAATCTGTTTGTTTATGAGGATTCGTGCAATAAAAGGTTATAGCTATTTAGTCTATTTATTAGCTGTAAGATTAATTTTTCTCTCAAATACTCTTCTACCACCGAGTCAGTATTTAGCAACTCTGTTTCTTTACAGTACCTACCGTACCATCTCAGCGGATTCTCAGTTCATAATGTGACAAACACACTTCTATGTGTGATCATAACCTTGAGAACTTGAATAAAGCGGTATAGATAAAGAGAGAACGCTCTGTTCAGCACAAATTCTCAAAAACAAAATACAAAACTACTCTGTGTACCTTGTAAACCCAATGACTAGTCAGCTAGTCATTTAGCTTTAAGTTACTGTGAAGGGTTGGAGTCAGAGTCTTATATACAGTGGCAAGAAAAAGTATGTGAACCTTTTGGAATTTCATGGTTTTCTAAATAAATTTGTCATAAAATGTGATCTGATCTTCACCTAAGTCAACGGTGTTGACAAACATAATGGGCTCTATCATACACCCAGCACAATGCAGCGCAATGCTCGATGCAAGTGTCTTTTGCAAGTTTCAACTCGGCGCAATGGTTATTTTCACGTTTAGCGCCATGTTGTTTAAATAGCAAATGCATTTGCACCCAATTTTGCGCCCATGGGCATTCTGGTCTGAAAATGTTGTTTGTTCATGCGCATTTGTTGGTGCGTTGCTATTTTGAGGCAACTAAAATAGACTACGCCATTGACCAACTAAAACCTGGCCTAAAGTCAATGTCCCAATATTGTTTTTGTTATTTAGAGAGCGCAGTAAATTATGCGCCTATAAATGGGACGCCAATGCGGGTTTGCACACACATGGATGCGCAGCAGCACGAAACACTTTTAAATATGAAAAATTAAAGGATTAAAATGTAAAAGTTTATTATTGAGTCTCTTGGACATAAATGAGGACCGATTATGAGATGTTAGAAGGTGTGAAGAGCTGCTTCACCTGTAGCCTAAGTAATTTAATGTTTTTCTTAAACAAATGCATTTTAAATGTTTTTTAAATGCTTTTCCACGGATGTATTGTATATGATGACTCTTTACCTGTGGATATGGTGAGATGAGAAAAATGTTTTTTTTAAAAAACCATGGCGCTGTCCGAGTGCTGAAACGGCTCTCCGCACGTTTGTAAATTCTTTATCTCTTGTTTGTATTTTTAGAGTACAAACCGTTTCTTGCATATTTGCAAATTATTTGATGAGATTACAATGATTATGTAGGATATAAATACATTTACAGCGATTAAAAGCCTGCTATTTTTACTTCTATGATTGAAAGAAAACGGCTTTTAAAGGTTTTAATCCAAAAAAATAACAATTTCAATAAAAATAAAGGCAACACAATTTTTTCAACATTATTCTTAAACTGGTGGTCTTCTTCCGCCGCTTAGTTTTTCAGTTTACACATTCCGCTTTCTTAATAGGGATTAGGCATGGCGCCAGGCTTTTAAAGGGGATTAGAGCTGAGGCTTTCATTGGTTTATTGCACCTTACGCCCAAAACACACCCATTACTTATTAGGAGAATAGGAACAACCCTTTTAGGCTATGTGCTTGGCTCATAAACCATTTTTTGTTGGACACGCCCATTTAGACCGTGCGCTGTGCGCTTTAGACAATGCACTTAGATTGTTAAAATAGGGCCCAAAATGTTTGAAAACCATGAAATTCCAAAAGGTTCACATGCTTTTTTTGCCACTGTACTTGTGAATTAAAGATTAGAGCCACACTTGCTGGGAATGTGGATAAAGTTGTTTTTTTAGAGACACCTTCAGGCTTCTTATGTGTTTAAACGGTACACTGGAGTCTCCCTCAGGTCTTGTTGCAAGAGAGAAGAAATCATTACTTGGGTTACCTGAGCCAACAGAGCACTGAGAAATTTAAACTACTAATACACAAGCACATGTAAACACACAAGGCCTAAAGCAAATCAGCTGTTTTCTTCTCATGGGTCCTGTCCAGCACAGCATGGAAACCAGACACATCTGCCTGTTGTCTTCTCAGTAGAACACAGGAAAGACAAAGAAAGCCGGGCCTGAAGCTTAGCTGAATCAGTGGGAAAATCAGTATGACATCTTGTCTCCTTGTTTGACCACCTACCGCCTCCCTACAGGCTAATATCACTGCAGGTTGCTTGTTTTAAACAGGGTTAAATGACTAGAGAGAAATCCAACCAAATTCAAAGCTGCACATGCAATCGTGTGTAATGTCTTCTGCAAATATTGTGCAAGTAAATTTCTTAGGGCGCTTTCATAATCATGTTTTTTTGCTTGGTATTAAAGTGGTTTGTGTAAGTTTGGACAAGTGGAATTTGTAATTGCATGCAACGATAATGTACAGTCAACTAGTGGTACTGCCATTCACATAATGATATTCTAATAGTGCTGTAACATTTCATTGATTTCTAATGTAATAGTAGTTGTCTGACCTCTGTGAGTATATTTCCATATCAAATCTTGATCATTAAAATGTCATTCCGGTTTGTGAATTTTTTGTTTAGTTTACCACCACCCTTGGGTTCTATCACTCGCATTGCCACACAGGCAAAACACGTCAAACATTCATAATTAGCCATTTATTGCATGACCAAGCACTAGTTTATCGGTGGGCCTTTATTGGGCTATTAATAAATGCTGTTTCTGGCCCATGGCAGGCTGGTGTGATGGACTGACCTTCCCAGAGACCAGAGGGGTAGGGTGTTCATAGGCAGGACTACTGACCAGTAAGGTCATGCTGGTGGGTAAAGCATGGTGGAGTCATTCCAAACAAACACTCATGACCCCATCATCCGACCCCCTACGTCTTTCCTCTGCTCGATCCTTTCTGCGTTGAATCAGTCTCGGTTTTGCTTTCAAGGACCGATGAATCACATTTTAACTACAGGGAGCGTTGACATTTAAGGAGACTGGATGAGAAGCAATTAGCATGCTTTGGAAAACAATTAGAACACACTGACTACACAGATGATCAAACACCCTGCAGAGTGTTTACCAAAACCATAGTCACCCACTAGAAGTGCAGCTTCACGACCACGCCTAACACAGACTGCTGCATCCTCTGCGAAGTTCACCTCTTCTCTCTTTATTTTTCTTTGCAGCTTTAAGTGCTTACTGTTAAAGAGACACTACACTCTTTCTGAAAATAGGCTCATTCTCCAGCTCCCCTAGAGTTAAACATTTGATTTTTACTGTTTTGGAATCCATTCAGCAGATCTCCGGGTTTGGCGGTACCACTTTTAGCATAGCTTAGCATAATACATTGAATCTGATTAGACCATTAGCATTGTACTAAAAAAAAACCCAAATAGTTTTGATATTTTTCCTATTTAAAACTTGACTCTTCTTGACTCGTCTATCCAGGGTTATCTCTTAACCCGTGGTTAAGTATGAACAGTGTGAAAGGTGATAAAGATAACCCAGGCTTCCGTTAACCCTGGGTTTAGAATAACCCGGTGTTAACTATTTCCGGCGTGAAAAGCTCTAGAGGCAAAAAGTACTGGCTTGACTTAAAGGGGCCATGGCACAAGACTTTTTTATGATGTCAAATAAATCTTTGGTGTCCCCAGAGCACATATGTGAAGTTTTAGCTCAAAATACCATATAAAGAATTTATTATATCATGTTAAAATGGCCACTTTGTAGGTGTGTGCAAAAATGTGCCGTTTTGGGTGTGTCCTTTAAAATGCAAATGAGCTGATGAAATTCAAACACTGATCACAATGATGGTGGTTTGTTGCAATTAAAACTCAATTGTGATTTTCTCTGCACTAAATGGCAGTGCTGTGGTTGGATAGTGCAGATAATAAGAGCTCCTTATGACATCATAAGGAGAGCCTAATTTCAACAACCTATTTTTTCATGTGCTTTTAGAGAATGGTTTACCAAAACTAAGTTACTGGGTTAATCTTTTTCACATTTTCTAGGTTGAGAGAAGCACTGGGGACCCCATTATAGCACTTAAACATGGAAAAAGTCAGATTTTCATGCCATGGCCCCTTTAAATGACCATTCATAGGAAAAGAAAGCCTGTCTGTCTTGCCAGTCTCTATGCTACCTGCTTCGACCTAATTTCGTAAATTTTTGAAGTATTAAAATCATTCAGTTATTGCCAAACATTGCGACATGCACATTTGCATTATTCAGCTAATTTCTGTATATCTTGCAGCCCTATAGTGGCAAATAACTGCCGATATAATTCAAAGGGTCAGGTAAAACGATTACTGAGATACTATTTTCTTTAAGCAGATGTTGTAACGCTATAAGTAGACCTTTGGGAAAAAAATAACAATGATATGAAGAAAATAACAATATGACCTCTTTAAGTAATGAGCTTCCTGTTTGTTCACACAGGGTTGGCATAAGGTGAGCTGTGCAATTCCACCTCCACAGCAGCGAATGCATCACAGAAAGTTGGGGAGCCGATGGGATAAAGGTACAGGATCAGTGGTGTCATGAGAGCTAGACAAAGAATAATAGAATCTGCATAATGCTTCTTCCCCTGCCTCCCTAAGCACCTCGCTCTCCCACCCCACAGGGCATTGTGGGTAATATATAGAGGTGCTCAAGATGTGCCGGGCTCATGCGCTTGTTTATGGTAGAAATAAAGTGCAGCATAAACTGCAAACAAAGCAGCCAGAGAGACACTTAATGGCTTCATCTTCCATCTACTCTATACCGCCTCTCTCTCTTTCTCTATATCACTCTCGCTTTCCCATTCGCCCGCTTCCTCTCTTTCTCCTCCTCTCTACTGTTTTTCTTGTTTTAAACAAGGAGTTGAGCCACAGAGATCATTTGCTTTTTCTGTCTCTTGACAACCTGACAGCAAATTACAGGAACATTTTTTGTCTTTGGGTAAAATGTCTCTCAGTGGTCATTTCATTAAAACTCTTTTTTATACTGTAAGCAATCCCCACATGTCTTGGTAGATGCTTGTCTGTGCAGGTTTATTGTCATATTGTCTCATATGCTCAACAATATGAAATGGAGCTTAAAAGAACAGTTTTAAGGACGCTCTAGTAGTCCAATGATTCCCAACCAGGCATAGATTAAACTACATCTACTGTATCCCAAGGGATAATAAGACAGGTTACAGGAACGATTTAGTTTTGCTTAAAGTTGCCTTTAAGTGTTATTGTTGTCTGTGTTCAGATTATTATGTTTTTACTCATGAATGACATTTGATTTATGAGTTAGAATCTTAAACTTCTCTTATATTTAAAATCCCCTATTTAAGGAGTGCAAATAACTTGACTTTGAATTTAAATTGTATTTAGAAATAATTTTAGACGTACACTCACCTAAAGGATTATTAGGAACACCTGTTCAATTTCTCATTAATGCAATCAACCAATTGAAAAACATGGGTAGAGGAACATATGTAACCAGGGCGGCTATAAGAGGAGACTGTATTGTGCCTTATAGACGCACAACATTTGGACAATATGCACTATCAATCAAAGGATCGGAGATCTGGAACACGCTACCTGTTGATGTAAGAGAATGTCCGACCTATATCAGTTTTAAGAGCCATCTGAAGCGATGGCTAACTACAAATCAAATTTGTGAACACTGAGTGATTAGAGGAATATATTTATTTATTTATATAGAATAGCAATTTAAATCATGTGTATGTCTAGATAGGTATTCTATATCATGAGTCTGTCAATGATGTTAGAGGGTATGTTTTGTTAATTGTGGTATTTCGTGTTGTTAGTGTAAACAGGAGTTTGTGTTGTTTTCGTTCATTTTTGTGATGTCTGACTTATGTTAATTGATTCGTTCATTATTGTGATGTCTGACTTAAGTTAACTCATAGCTAAATGTTTTGTTTTGTCTTATTAAGCACTGTTGATGACCTGGTAAGGGACTACAGATGTAAAATAGCCTGGGGGCTAATTCTGGCATATTCATATGGCTGAAAAGCTATTATGTTTCTTAATATGTATTGTCCCTTTTAAATAAAATTAAAAAAAAAAAAATTAAATTAAATCAATCACATGGCAGTTGCTTCAATGCATTTAGGGGTGTGGTCCTGGTCAAGACAATCTCCTGAACTCCAAACTGAATGTCAGAATGGGAAAGAAAGGTGATTTAAGAAATTTTGAGCGTGGCATGGTTGTTGGTGCCAGACAGGCCGGTCTGATCAGTTACTGGGATTTTCACGCACAACCATTTTTAGGGTTTACAAAGAATGGTGTGAAAAGGGAAAAACGTCCAGGATGTGGAAGTCCTGTTGGAGAAAATGCCTTGTTGATGCTATAGGTCAGAGAAGAATGGGCCGACTGATTCAAGCTGATAGAAGAGTAACTTTGACTGAAATAAAAAAATAGATGCGTTTGGATTGCACACATTTGTGAGAAAATCATGTTCAGATTTGTGAGAAAATCATGGTCACATTTGTTAGAAAATCATGTTCACATTTGTGAGAAAATCATGTTCACATTTGTGAGAAAATCATGTTCACATTTGTGAGAAAATCATGTTCACATTTGTGAGAAAATCATGGTCATGTGCAAAACACAGTACATATTTGTAACACCTCTACATTTTCACTCAAATTGATTTAGTATTTGCAAAGCATTTTCTGTTTGTTTGCGAGTCGAGTTTCCCTTTGTAAAGCGGATTGAGTTTGTTTGCAACATGCTGGATTTGTTTGTTTAAATATGGCACAAAATTCACTCCATAATCTCTTTTTTATTATAAACGGTTTTGACGCGTGTGCGCATGTTTTTGGGGCAGGGTGATCTCTTAATCGGACCAATGACAAGAATGGGGAGTATTTTGATCTAATTTTCCTCAGTAGTTTGATGATGCTTCAAAGTGGTGCAGAAATAACACACTTTTTAGCAAAAAAGGCAGCCTCTTCTCTGTTTTATATCACCTTCACTTATTAGCATCCTGCTTAATGTCTGTGAAATGTTTATACAGAAACATGTCTACTGTTAATTGAAGTGTGGTCGCTTTAGATGCAAATGTTGGATTTTTACTATTTTATATATTTTAACAGATCTCTTCGTGGCCTTGTCTCGTTCTCAGAGTCTGTGAAAACACATCTTGAGTCATTTTTTGGTGATTTACTGTTTTCTGCATTACTACATCCTACATAATGTTAAGAACATTCTGTGAAAATATATCCTTGATGTATTTAATATTGAGTAAGGTCATGTTAAAGATTTAAATCAATCACAGAGTGAAATCAAACTTTAATGCTCCTTATCTCAAAATTAGATTGTGATTTTAGTCTGGACAGGGTCACATATTGACTTAAAATTGGTCTTTAATCCTGGTCTGGTTTATGATTAATCCATGTTATTAGAATTGTCTTACTCTATTTGTGTGTAGGTTGTTGGTCTTGTTTCTCTAAGACTGATATGAGAGCTCAATACTGTATGAGTTAGATAAAAGCCCATAATGATAACCCAGTTACAGGCTTTAATCCTTTGTGAACTTTCAACCAAAAGCAGCTAACCATCTCATCATCAAAGCTTCAGATGCAAACCAAATATTCACATTAGATATTGTCAACTGTTCAGTCAAACCGTTGGCACTGCATTAGTGAAGTGCTGGCATGGCCACAGCGGCAATGGGTTTGAGGGGTTTAACTATGTAATGAATTAATCAAGCAGAACTGGGCTCAGGGACTACGCCATCTCATAACAGGGCATCAAGAGCCCGACACCCCCTCTCTGAGGGAGTTCAGCCCTGATTATCAGAGGGGCTTGGCACTGAAATACTGGAGCTTACCCGTACTCTGGATGTAATATTAGGAGCAAGCCACCAGAATTATTTCACATACCAAGGTCTAAATCCCTTATAATTGACTGCAAATCTGAGCGCACTATTGTTGAGCCTAATCCAGAAATTTACTCCTTCCTATTTTTTTCCGCTTTATGAATTTATGTATGTGTGCACTCACATAAGCACGTTTAGATGATAAATGTGTTGATAAACCCAACACTCCTAGTCTCTACTTTGGGTTAAGGCCTGTGTGAGTCTAAAGCAGGCTGATTGCATGCAAATAAAATCAGGCTCTATTAATCCTGCTTGCGTTAAAAAGAAAAGTTCAACCAAAAATGAAATGTCTTTCGTTATTTACTTGCATCCTTGTGGAACACGTGAGGAGAGATTTTAAATATTTGTGCTAAGTTTTCGCACTTTTTGTTTTCGCTACAAAAAGAATGCAAAAATCCAGATTCATAAATTGACCTGCATAAATGGGTTCATTAAAAAAGATCTGACCAGTTTCGTTCACAAATCAGATTTCACAAATCAGCAGTACCCTTTTGGTAAATGTGGCAAGCATTGAGCTCAGTTGGTAAAGCATTGCATTAGCAGCACAAAGGTTGTGGGTTCAATCCTACACTCCTACATTATTTTCTAGTACTTCTTAAGATAATCTTAGGGGGGCACAAACTAACGCGGGGTTAATTGTAATGCAGCTACTTTACATATTTTTACAGGGCTGAGCAATCTGTGCTTTTGGTCTTTTTCTTTTACTGTCAGACTCAGAAGGTGATCTCCTGTAAATGTGTAACAAGTTTTGATGTGTTTGGTTTAGATATTGAACAAAGAGTGTTTTGGAGGCATAAAAGTACATTTTTGAGTTGAGTGTGTAAGTCACCAAATCTAATCTTATATTATTTTAATCACTGTCTTCTAAAACATAACACCATTTTGAAACATGTCAGCAACTCCTAGTTACTTATAGCTGTGATTAAAAAAAAATTTGCACAGCGGGGTTATTCGTTACAACTAAGCCTCCAGTATACAATGATAATGAAATGATTGAACAATGTAAATTCTATTTTAAAAAAAATAACTGTTAAAGGATTAGTCTACTCATTTTCAATATTAAAATATGTTATTACCTTAACTAAGAATTGTTGATACATCCCTCTATCATCTGTGTGCGTGCACGTAAGCGCTGGAGCGCGCTGCGACGCTTCGATAGCATTTAGCTTAGCCCCATTCATTCAATGGTACCAATCAGAGATAAAGTTAGAAGTGACCAAACACATCAACGTTTTTCCTATTTAAGACGAGTAGTTATACGAGCAAGTTTGGTGGTACAAAATAAAACGTAGCGCTTTTCTAAGCGGATTTAAAAGAGGAACTATATTTTATGGCGTAATAGCACTTTTGGGAGTACTTCGACTTGCCTGAAAAGTCCGCTGCCCTTCTCCCTCTCATAATGGGAGAGGGAGGGTGTTACTGCGCCGAGTCGAAGTACTCCCAAAAGTGCTATTACGCCATAAAATATAATTCCTCTTTTAAATCCGCTTAGAAAAGCGCTACGTTTTATTTTGTACCACCAAACTTGCTCGTATAACTACTCGTCTTAAATAGGAAAAACGTTGATGTGTTTGGTCACTTCTAACTTTATCTCTAAATGGTACCATTGAATGAATGGGGCTAAGCTAAATGCTATCGAAGCGTCGCAGCGCGCTCCAGCGCTTACGTATACGCACACAGATGATAGGGATGTATCAACAATTCTTAGTTAAGGTAATAACATATTTTAATATTGAAAATGAGTAGACTATTCCTTTAATACACTATCAAGGAAAATTTTTTTGTCTTAATTGTGCAGCCCTTTATTTTTTTTTTAAATGCATTGATGCATAATACAAGGATGATTAGATGAAGAGACATGGATAGATGAATGTGTGGATATCTATCTATTATAGGCAGAAATATAAAAAATATTAACCTTTAGTATAGACAGAATTTTATTGAATTATTTGCGTTTCAACCAAATTTTCTAGCAGGTGTTACAACAAACCCTCTGTTTGTTACAATGAACCCCACCTATGGGGTAAGTTGTAACGTTTGCACTCCTGTCACTTTTGGTGTAATTGTATGATAACAGTAGGTCCCACAAAAAACTTTAAGTGTTCATTTGTAGCAGAGATGTGTGTGTTGACTGTGTAAAAAATATTAATTTAACTTAATATTTTTTGAAGGATAGAGCCAAAGTCAAAAACCGTTAGGTTGTCCCCCGCTCTCCCCTACTTACTGTGCTATTTGAAACATGAATACACAGGAATATGAACTACAATGTGCTAAAAAATTGTAAAAATGTATTTTGGTACCACTTGTAGTAAATTTAAACCCATCTTTGTATAAAAAATGGGTTCAAGTGCACTTCAAGTGCTAACTAAATAATTTTTGTAATACAGAGATAGTATGTTAAAAGCACATTTTAGTTCATATTCATGGTGTCTCAAAATATCACAGATTAGCACACTTAGATGTTCTTAAGATTATCAAAGTACTAAAGAAGAATTTTTGTATATCAAAGGCAGGGTATCTGATTTGATCCAGAAACGTTTTTAGTTATGTTTGTTCAAAATATCCTTACATCCTAATAGCAATCACTATGTTAAAGTGTTATTTATATAAATATATGTCATCTGTGAAAGGCATTGGACCCAAAAAATTCACCATTGCACTCGGACTGAATGCAATAATTGGATGCATGGAGTTGTTTTTCATGCCACTGCGCACCCCGTTCACGCAAACATCATACGTCATCAGCACATTCACGTGCACTCTGTAAACAGAGGCGAACAAACTTTTCTGCTGAAATGGCAACCTGCACATGAGCCACAAAATGTAAGACATTTTTTGAAACAACAACAACAAAAATCATCTGGATCAGCAATGAGCAAAAACTCGAATTAACATCTGTAACTGTACTTCTTTTTCACGAGATTAAGACAGCTGCAGGAGGTAAATGGTCTCAGTGTTGCAGTGTTTCTTTTGGAAATGTACGTACACGGTATTATTCTATTTAGATGGATTCATATACATGCACACCTTCCTATGTTGTCACTTTTACTTATAATCTAATCTAATAATTGTCAGCAGCTTTTTAGCAGTAAAAGGTCAGTTATTATTTCCACAGGCTGTTCTTTCACTTTCATCCGACTAGCTTACTGCTGCTTAGAGGGTAAAAGCTTTATGGGATGCAATAAAGATCTCTACCTTCATTCCTCAGGTTACCTGGTATATTTATCACAGTTGCACTTAGTTTTTACTTCTCTGACTCATTTGATTCCAGTCTTTCGAGATTAACTGTGTTGCTTTGTTGATATTATTTACGTCACCTCGCAGTGCCCAGTTAAGCTGTCTGTGCGGTGGTTTTTGTGGTATTTTTGTTTGTTTTCACTCAGGCGGTGCCCTTTCCAGCTGAGCTGATTGAATGAAGGACGTTCTTTGAAATTAATGATTGTCTTGTTTGAGTGGAGAGCATTAAATATTCATGAAGCGATAGAGAGAAACAGAGAGTAAAAGACGGAGAGATGTTACCGCTGGAGGCTACGGAGTCACTGCTTGGTCAGTATATGAATCAAACTAAAGCGCTGCCTATTTGTGCCAATAGTGATTGGTTCAGGTCTTGAGCTTTGCGAAGACTGTAAATAATTTCCGTATAGATTTTGTTTGTGTTTACAGCGCTGTTAACATACTGGAACAGAAATTGCCCGTTCCCAAGGGTGGCTATTTGTCTAGAGATTGTTTGGCTGTGTGTTCAGTTGTTAATAATGCACTGTGATATACAGTATGCAGCTGAAATAGCGAAACATATATTTACATTAATGCATTTGGCAAATGCTTTTATCCAATGCAACTTACAATGCATTACATTTTATCTGTATGTGTGTTTCATGACCTTTTGCACTTCTTACGCAATACTCTATCACTGCGTTATACAGGAGCACTACCAGCTGAACATGTTAATTAGAAGATGGCATCTGTATACTTTTGGCTATGTAGTATAAATGTGGTATGACAGAAGCTCAATGACTAGACTGTACAAACCAGTCTGCTTCTACCTGTTTCAAATCCCATATGGGCTGAAGACATTAGAGGCTCATTTGCTGGACAAATGGATCTTTTTTGGTGTGTATGTGTGTGTCGCTTGGGCCTAATGAGGCAACAGGACACACAGAGGAGAGAGATGCTATACCTGCACAGCACGGACAGTCAGCAGGGGTGGACGAGAGTTTAGCGGTACACACACTGTGCATAGCAGCTGTTATCACATCAGCTCACACACACACATTTATATGAAGGTGTGGCCACTGAAGTTTAGTGAAAAGATAGGCAGATGCTGTTGGAAGCAACACTGTATGGGGTCCCTTGTTTTTTCACCAGACAAATACACACACTCACACATACAGGACAGTGGGCTGTGGTGATGTACAAATTGAACATTTGACTTATTAGTTATGCAATGCAATTTATTTTCTTTCTCTGCTATCTCTCTCTATCTGAGGCTGTGGCATATTAAGATTTTTTTTAATACATAAGTGCAATTTTACTGTATTTGAGGGATCTGTAATTTTCTCCCAGAATGTAATGCCTCATTGACAGTCTGTGCCTTATCTTTCATAGATTTATTTTCATTAGAAATGATTATTGTGAAATAATCATTTTTTGAGGGGGCATTCTTGCCTTTAATTGACAGACAGTAAGGAGAGGACAGTAAAGTACACGCTCCAAAAAAGGCTGGGTTATTTTTAACCCATGCTGGGTAAATATTGGACCGAGCACACCGCTAGGTAAAAATGTACCCAATGCTGAGTTGTTTTAATCCAACTGCTTGGTTATTATAGCTAGGGATGTGCAATAATTTGCCTACCCAGTCTCACAAGGTTTTGTGATATAGTCACATCATTTTTTTTGCATTTCATTTCTGTGTTTTTTTGTGATTGTATAACAAATTCCTGTTTTCGGGTAATTATCACGTATTGGTTACTCAACTGCTTTTTTCCTATTTTCAAACCATTGCCGCTTCTGTTTAGGGTTAGATTTGCCGCTTGCATTAGAATGTCACTTTATGTATTGGTTTATACAATTTTTTCTGATTTATTTTTGTATATGTCCCTGGCGTTGGGGTTATGCTGAGTTTACACCAAACGCATTTTGGGCGTCTACCGCGCATAGTTTGCCTCTTGAACACTTTGAATGCATTCGCGCTTGTAGAGCGGAGTAGACGCGCGGAAAAAGCAAGCATTTGACGCACGTCCGAAGCAAAATCCGCTTCTTGTGGGAGGGGCAACTGCTGTGCGAGTGTCAGTTTGCAAGATGACTGATCTGCCCTCCAAAGGCTAAGTGCAGTATCTACGCAAACACTGAAACTGAGAAAAATGGCTTTAAAGTTTTTTACACCAGCCAGTCAAACATGTTACTGCAATTTTGGCACACACATTTCTCTGAAATGGGACAAAATTTAACCAGGAGACTTTGTCACAAGACACAACAGATCTCACAAAGCCCATTTTAACCCTTAACTCAATTTTGACCAAATGCGTAGTTACTGCGCTTTCGCTTTGTAGGGCAGTGATGTTACTTGTGCATTTATCAAGAGAGTTACCAGTTTGTATTGGGTAACCTTACTATAGGGGGAAAATAAACAGCGCGTGTCGATAAACGTCACGTGACTCAAAAGTGAAGTGTGTATTACAACTTACCAGGTTGCCCAAAGTCCTTACTGACACTCTTCCAAGCGAGTTCCTTTTTATTCCTGTCTCCTCTATAGAAATAACAACTTGTGTCATATAGCTTCGAGTGACTGCTTGAGTGAGTGACTCCGGGTGGGGCTGCCACCACAGCAGCAGGCAGGCTTCTGATTGGTTAACGCGGCGCGAAATTCCGCCAAAGTTAAAATTTTTCAACTCGGGCGTCAGCCGCAAATTCGCGTGAACCGCAAAATGCACAAAAGCACCATTCGCGCGTACCGCGCACAACGCTCAATTCGTGCCTTTCGCACAAAACAGTTGAGTTACCAATATGTGATAATTACATGAAAAAAGAAATTTGTTATACGATCACCAAAAAAATTTGAAAATTCGTGATAATATCACGAAAAAAGAATACAAATTTATGCAACTATATAACGAGGGGCGGGGCTGTGTTTCCTACCCTCCCCCGCCACTTTCAGAGTGTGCTTGTAGGAGCTAGGAGGCTGATCAGGTTGCAGCAACAGTACAATTTGTCCAGTTAAAAGTTGTTCTATCACTGAAATAATTTTAGAGACATTATTTAAAGGTAAAAAAACTACATAGTGTTGCTTTAAAGCAACTTCTCACTAGTCAAGAAAGTAAAAAAATTTATTGCAAAATTAAAGTTAATTAACTTTAAAAAAAACTGTGTGGCCAAGAAAAGAATGAACATATTTTAATTAATATTTTTGATGTCTGGAAATATAATAAGATCGTCAACAGACATTTTGTTGAAAGTCTGTAAATCAAAATCTAAATTAAAATATGGAAATACAGTTTCAGGATGTTGAAATTGTTTTTGCTGAGCCACTAATCAAATAAGCTAATTTGTGAGATGGAACAAAAGGTCAGATTTTCTTGCTTCCATTGAAGCACACAAGATGCTCTTCAATCATGCTGGGATAACACGGATCATCAGGTTTTGCAGGCTTGGGTGCATGCTGAAAGGGGACACACCAAATGCATTTTTCACTTTACCCTATCACTTTGTTATGCTGACAATAGTATTTGTAATAAAATTTTTTAATATAATGTAATATTAATGGAATTAAAGGGATAACTACTAAGTGTGCCTTTTAGAAGTCCCGTTTTTCCTGTGCAAGCTGTAATTATGTTTACGATACACAATATAACACGTGTTCATGTTTCGTGTGTAAAAAAACGCAGTATTTATTATCTCTATACCGCAGTTTTTACTGTCCTAAAAATGGGCTGATGTCTTTCTTGTTCTAGTCCCTCCTTCAACCGTCCATAACATCTATCTAATGTTTATCTGGAGTACCTATAGAGCAGTGGCTGCTCGTGACTGCTCATCCGAGGGGTGCAAATTCAAAATATGTGTTTGGAGTGTCATGTGTGTTCCTTGCGTTTTCAAAATATGTGTTTGTTGTGTCATGCGAACCATGTGCATCACGTCTTTTGTCAAAATAAGTGCCTGCTGCACACGCGTCAAAACCGTTTATGATAAAAGAGACGCTCATGTTCACAAAAGACACTCCCTTAACAGTATACTATGATTATGCATGAGATTATGCGAGTAGCTGGCAAACGTTTTTATCATAAACCCTTTAGACGCGTCTGCAGCAGGCACTTATTTTGACAAGACACGTGATGCACATATACGCACTCGAATCGCAGAACACATATTCTGAAATAAGGAACCACACACATGACGGGCTACATACATGTTGTGATGAACTTCGCATTGAGCACCCACGAAAAAAGAAGTCACTGGCCGCCACTGCTATATAGTAGTATTGCATCCTTCATATCTCCAAAGTGTCTTTAGTTTTATTAGATTTATAAAGACAGATTAGCTTTACCGATTATTTCCAATAATGTATGAAAAAATTCGGAAGAAGGAGTTACGAACTACGGGAGGAGCAAGTCATGAGTCAACACTTTAAACTACACTGACAGGATAAGTTATGATTCACTACGTTTGTGTCGTTTATACTGTATAATATGCACTTACGCGCCGATTTCCAACATAACACAGAAGTCTTACTTACCACATGCAACTCATGACCCGGTTGGGACTTTTCAATGAAATCTAGCGTTAAACAAACACACATGCAAAACTCTGCTGCTACCCCGATAAAAAAACGATCCATTGTTTCCATAATGCTGGTTTTCTTCTCCTTACATTCAAAAACACACTTCTTCTTTCATGCCATTGTTGAGTCTTGATATAAAAAAAGTTGTCGCGTGAACTGATGCCTGTAACTTGGTGTCCTCTCCCGCTGATGGATGTGTGGGAGTGGTTTTCGACAGGAAGTGCCCATAAAAAGAAGTGATACGTATGGCTTACCCCTAAAACGTCAGCTGGACCCATAATTGAAAAAAACTTTACGAAACTTGTACGAACCCCGGCGAAGTGCATTCGGCACAGAAATACTCTGTCACACATCCAACTGCTTTTTTGACACTTTGCATTAGTTTAGCATGGGGACACTAACTCTTAAACTGTGTTAAAGGAATAGTCTACTCATTTTCAACATCAAAACATGTTACCACCCCAACCAAGAACCGTTGAATCATCCCTCTGTCATCTGTGTGTGTGCACGTAAGCACTGGAGCGCGCTGCGACGCTACGATAGCATTTAGCTTAGCCCCATTCATTCAATGGTACCATTTAGAGATAAAGTTAGAAGTGACCAAACACATCAACGTTTTTCCTATTTAAGATGAGTAGTTATACGAGCAAGTTTGGTGGTACAAAATAAAACATAGCGCTTTTCTAAGCGGATTTAAAAGAGTAACTATATTGTATGGCGTAATAGCACTTTTGGGAGTACTTCGACTCGGCGCAGTAACACCCTCCCTCTCCCATTATGAGAGTGAGAAGGGGAGCAGACTTTTCAGGCGAGTCGAAGTACTCCCAAAAGTGCTATTACGCCATAAAATATAGTTCCTCTTTTAAATCCGCTTAGAAAAGCGCTGTGTTTTATTTTGTACCACCAAACTTGCTCGTATAACTACTCGTCTTAAATAGGAAAAACGTTGATGTGTTTGGTCACTTCTAACTTTATCTCTAAATGGTACCATTGAATGAATGGGGCTAAGCTAAATGCTATCGTAGCGTCGCAGCGCGCTCCAGTGCTTACGTGCACACACACAGATGACAGAGGGATGTATCAACAATTCTTAGTTAAGGTAATAACATATTTTAATATTGAAAATGAGTAGACTATTCCTTTAAGACTCACTGATCTATATAAATGACTGAATTGCGCATGACATCACAACTGTGAAGCCACCGCGCCGCCATGTTGGTATACCCAAACATTCTATTAAATCAATGGACGCGATCAGATTTTAATGATAAAACATCACTTTACTAGTCTTTGTTTTTATATCTGAAGTTACCCTGTACATGATTACAACACAAACGTCGTAAGCATGTACATAGTTATTTATTGAAAGTTGTACATTTTAGTTTTTAATCAGTTATTATACATTCATCTTCATTACAGTATCAAATCAGCAGACAGACGGCAGCATATTTAGTATTAATGACACACGTGCTCATTCTGAAATCTAAATAAATAGTCATGCTTTGTACCGTATGTGCATGCAATAATTTGCTGGTTTTATGTTATCTAAACTTACAAGTTATCTAAACTTATTTAGAGAAATAACGCTGACCGTGTAGCTGAATGTAAAAAAAAAACTTTATTTATACCCGTGTCATTAACAGAACGCAGCAGACACACTCACCTTAATGTTTTTTTTTATAAATCCATTTTCCTGCCCGATTAAAACATAAACATTGCAAATAATACCAGAATTAACAGTTAATTTACGTACACATATCCTAAAAATAAATCTTGCGTGACTGATACGCTGTAAAGCGGGTGAATTTAAAAAATGATTTATGGAAGTCAATGACGCTCTCTGCCGGTTGTGTATACCAAGATGGCGGCTCGAACTCTGCGCTGGCTTCACCTCACGCTGTTACGTTAAGCGTTCTATGCGCAATCCAGTCATTTATATAGATCAGTGGACAGAATGCATGAAATACTGTTGAATGCCCCCCCCCCTTCAGAAATCGAGTTTTTCGAAATCTGATTGTGTAGCTTGTTTAGTGTGTTGTGATTCGACAGCAGCTTACCTTAGCCAGAGCCGTTTAAGCTTAGCTGGCGACTGACATATTCCTGTGGGCGGAGTGTAGTCAAAAACTCTTATATTGGTTTCATTTAACCAGGAAGTAAAGGGTTGTAGTACAAACTAGCCATTTGGTATCGGCTTTGAAAGGGGAAATCTATTTAAGAAAATATATTGCTTGGCATTGAACTTTGAGCTGTATCATTTTGCAGGTATTATTTAGGCTCTAACAGCAACATTACACACTAACTAAAGTTTGAAAAATGGGAAAAACAGGCAACACACTTATACAGTATAGTCCATTAATAAACACATAATATGTACAGTCTCTCTCTCTCTCTCTCTCTCTCTCTCTCTCTCTCTCTCTCTCTCTCCCTCTCTCTCTCTCTCTCTCTTCTTTGTTTGCTGTTTAAGATGCCTGCTGTGCTTGTGTGGCTGACAGTGGGTTTTCATACTCTACTGTCTAGGGCAAGTGATGGACGACATGACAGACAGATAGATAGACAGATGCCCGCTGCCCGGCTCTCTTATGGCATACAGAGCAGCCACACAATAGCCATTACCAAAACGAAAGTTTTGCTTGTTTTTGACATGCACCACATCAGCATAAGTATGTGGACAACCACCCCATCACACTGATATTTGTTTAATTGCCAAAACTATTGCAGTAATAGGGAGTTGGGACCATGCTTTCCACTAGATGTTGGAACATGGCTGCAGGGTTTTTTCCCATTCAGACACACGAGCATCAGTGAGGTGAAACAATGACATTTGGGTGATGGGGTCTGTCGGCATTCCAATTCTTCCCAAATGTAATTTTGTTGCATTGGGGTTCAAGGCAAGGTTGTTTTTACATCCGACTCAGAAAAGCATTTCGTCGTAGACCATTTTTTATCTTTTGATTCATTTTTCACTACAAAGAACTGTTTCTTCAATAAAACTGTTGGTAAATGTTGAAACTTCTTTATGGATCCACACAACTTGACATAGACCATTTTTGGGAACTTTATTTTTTTAGCTGTGTATGAAACAGCATTAAGATTGTTTAATTACTTCGAGGTATCCACATTTGGCAAGGTACTGGTTTATACACACCAAACCTTGCAGTTCTTGATTTAATGAATACTATAAGATGACATCCTGTAAATATCAGCATCACACATTTTTGTCACTCTTGTTGTTATCTTCAGTCATCAATCGCTCTTTCATTCCTTTCCCTGAGTGACAGTACAGTGTTAATCCTCCAGGTCAGGGGGTGGCTCACCCCTCGTTGTAGCCATTGTCCTAGGCCCTGTTTCTTAATTCATTCAGGGCTCATTACACATGCCGCTGTGTGTCTGAGACAAGTGGCCGTTTCAAACATGCTGCTGTGAGCACGCTTTAATGCCCGTGATAATTAACCTCAACTAGGGCAATACACATCCATACATATCACTGATAGAGGTAAAAAGAATGAACAAAAAATAAGAGGTTAAAGGTGGAAGCAAGAGTGCTTGTAGAAATAAACATCATGACTCCTAAACGTCATGAGAAAGTAAAACAAACTGTGATTGGTTGTTCATCAAGCGATCACTTCATGTCTAAGTGCAGTTCTGTGCTAGAACTGAAAAAAATGCTAAAAAATACAACACACTGTCTAATCAAACACTCTGTATTTACATATTAACAATATAATACAAATTCTATATGATCATTCATTGTATGTTATAAAGGTATTTTTGTTTTAATTACAAAATTTATCATTTTTATTTTTTTCACATTTATAATGGTTGCTTAGTTGGCTCCCATATCCCTAGACTGTATACAGTACATAGTCTAAATGCTTCCCAGTCCCTGTTATTTGAATGCTTTCACCAGAGGTCATCGGTTGTCAGCGTGCTGAACACTCAGCTTTTGCTTCCATTTTCACAGTCAAAGCAGGTCACCTCTGGCTGCCCACCCATTTTTATTTTTTTCGGGAGTGAAAGATCTTTCAGCTGTGTTGTTCAGGCTTAGGGTCAGCCTGATGACTTTGCTTTTTGAGGCGGAATTTTAATTCGGCTTTTATGCCCTAAATGGATCCCTGTTTTCTTTCTTTTAAACATTCCTGTACAGCCTTCCCGTCCAACTGGCCGCATCGGTCAGATATTAGCCATTCAGCTCAAACAGATAAAGACTGGATCTTGTAGTTCAAGTTTGGGTGTGGAAAATTATGGATGCAGCGTGTTTTGCTGTCTAAAATGTGAATAAATAATGTTGTTTGATTGGCAGTGTCTTGCTGGGAGGGATGTACTGGGAGGACATTGAGAAGCATATTCATTTGCACACACACTTATGCATAGACATACAAAAACATGTCACGTATGTAACATATCACAAGGGTTTAAATCAGGAATTTATTAGTGCAAAGGCGATACAATTGTCAATTTGATCTTACAAAAAGTGTTTTGTGTGTTTATTTTTTGTTTTGTTGTGTTGTTATGTTGCTTTGTTTTGTTTAGTGTTTTCTTTGTGCAGTCACCTAAAAGGCTTTGCTTTGTGTTTGTTTCGTTTTGCTTTGTGTTTGTTTTGTTTTGCTTTGTGTTTGAGTTTGCTTTGCGTTTTGTTTTGTTTTGTTTTTGAGTTTTGCGTCTTGCTTTGCATTTTGCTTTGCGTTTTGCGTTTTGCTTTTTGTTGTGCTTTGCGTTTTGTTTTGCTGTGCATTTTGCTTTGCATTTTGCTTTGTGTTTTGCTTTGCGTTTTGCTTTGCATTTGGCTTTGCGTTTGGCTTTGTGTTTTGTTTTGCTTTGCTTTGAGTTTTGCTTTGTGTTTTGCTTTGTTTTGCTTTGTTTTGCATTTTGTTTTGCTTTGCTTTGCATTTTGTTTTGCTTTGCTTTTAGCTTTTGCGTTTTGCATTTTGCTTTGCGTCTGGCTTTGCGTTTGGCTTTGTGTTTGGCTTTGCGTTTTGCTTTGGGTTTTGCTTTGCTTTTTGCTTTGCATTCTGCTTTGCGTTTTGCTTTGCGTTTTGTTTTGCGTTTTGCTTTGAGTTTTGCTTTGAGTTTTGCTTTGCTTTTGGCTTTGCGTTTTGTTTTGCATTTTGCTTTGCATTTTGCTTTTCGTTTTGCTTTTTATTTTGCTTTGCCTTTTGCTTTGCGTTTTGCTTTGCGTTTTGTTTTGCGTTTTGCTTTGCGTCTGGCTTTGCGTTTGGCTTTGCGTTTTGTGTTTTGCTTTGGGTTTTGCTTTGCGTTTTGCTTTGTGTTTGCTTTGCGTTTTGCTTTGCGTTTTGCTTTGAGTTTTGCTTTGCGTTTTGCTTTGCGTTTTGCTTTGCGTTTTGTTTTGCGTTTTGCTTTGCTTTGTTTTACGTTTTGCTTTGCTTTGTTTTACGTTTTGCTTTGCGTTTTGCTTTGCGTCTGGCTTTGCGTTTGGCTTTGCGTTTGGTTTTGAGTTTTGTTTTGTGTTTTGCTTTGTGTTTTGCTTTGGGTTTTGCTTTGAGTTTCGCTTTGCGTCTGGCTTTGCGTTTGGCTTTGCGTTTGGCTTTGCGTTTTGTGTTTTGCTTTGGTTTTTGCTTTGCGTTTTGCTTTGTGTTTGCTTTGCGTTTTGCTTTGCGTTTTGCTTTGAGTTTTGCTTTGGGTTTTGCTTTGCGTTTTGCTTTGTGTTTGCTTTGCGTTTTGCTTTGCGTTTTGCTTTGCGTTTTGTTTTGCGTTTTGCTTTGCTTTGTTTTAAGTTTTGCTTTGCTTTGTTTTACGTTTTGCTTTGCGTTTTGCTTTGCGTCTGGCTTTGCGTTTGGCTTTGCGTTTGGTTTTGCGTTTTGTGTTTTGCTTTGTGTTTTGCTTTGGGTTTTGCTTTGAGTTACGCTTTGCGTCTGGCTTTGCGTTTGGCTTTGCGTTTTTGCTTTGCGTTTTGCTTTGCGTTTTGCTTTGCGTTTTGCTTTCTTTTGCATTTTGTTTTGCTTTGCATTTTGCTTTACATTTTGTTTTGTTTTGCTTTGCGTTTTGCTTTACGTTTAATTTCGTTTTTCGTTTCATTTTTCGTTTTACTTTGTGTTGTGGTCATCTAAAATAGTAACAAACATTTCAAACATTAATGTAAGCGTTGGAATTCGCATATATTTTTTCTCCTGAACTCTATTAATCGCAGAAAGCTCGTATTCAAAAATAGCTCAGATTCATTTACATTTTTGCACACTTTAACAAACTTTGCTCTCTATTTCTATCTCTCTCTCTCTCTCTCTCTCTCTGGCTTTAACCCCTTTCACACAACGTGTTGATCCCAGAAAATTGCCCTAAAGTCATAGAATCATTGCCATTGAGTCCCTTCTGTGTGAACTTCACCCAGTGCAAGATTACAATTCAGTTACACATCACATCCTGATGTCACGGGTCTTTTTGGGATCCTTTCAAGATGTGTCCGAATCCAAGCACTGATTCCAGAAAATCACTGGCAGTGTGAAGAAACCAAAATCAAACGATGGGACAAATCCATGTGTCCGTTATTTGTGTATTTTTCTGAATCTTTGTGTAACAAGGGATTGCTCTCTCTCTTTCTCTCTCTCTCTCTCATATTCATATTTCCCCCTTCCTTTTTTGATAGCTGTTTATTTTCAAGTTCTTTTGTCCTTATCATTTGCTTTTTGGTGGTGGATCTTTACGCAGCAGGAATGATGACACAAGAAAAGGATCTTGAGGTCGACTCAATCCCGAATCCAGAGGGTGAAGAAGACTCTGTGATGTGTCCGTTGGTTATGGGCTCATGCTGAGAGGGGAGATTGAAGGAGGAGACTCCAGAGCACATTCTCCACGAGCAAAGCAGGAAGAGGAAAGAGGGATCTGTGATGTGGTGAGATGAAGGAGAGATATGTGATGTGGGGCAGCGGGTGGGGATGCTCTCATAAGCTGAATGATCACAGCCATGCTGCTCCACCCCCTCCAAATGTCTGAAGCCTCAATTCAAAACTGCCCTAACAGATCAATCCATTACTGACTGGAACACACAGTGCCCTGTCTATGATTTCAGGTCTGTTGATCACCCAGAGAGGATACTTGTTGTGCTACTGTTATTTATCCACAATGTGTGCAGAAAGTGTGAAGTAATCACAAGTGCTGTGATCTTTTCGGTTGCTTTTTAAGAAACTAAGTTAATTAGAGTCTATATGTTAAAGGATTACTCCACTTTCCAGATAATTTATTCACCACCATGTCATCCAAAATGTTGATGTCTTTCTTTGTTTAGTCGAGAAGAAATTATGTTTTTTGAGGAAAACATTGCAGGATTTTTCTCATTTTAATGGACTTTAATAGAGCCCAACATTTAATACTTAACTCAACACTTTTTTTTCAACGGAGTTTCAAATGACTATAAATGATCCCAAACGAGGCATAAGGGTCTTATCTAGCAAAACGATTGTCATTTTTGACAATAAAAATAACAAATATACACTTTTAAAGCACAACTTCTCGTTTAAAACCGGTCGTGATGCGCCAACGTGACCCCACGCAATACGTCATGACGTCAAAAGGTCACAGAGGACGAACGCGAAACTCGGCCCCAGTGTTTACAAGTGTTGAGAACGAGGACCGTTCCTACGTTGTTGTATGTCAACTGATACTAATTAATGTCTTTGTGTCAGTTTATTGTTTACAATGGTCCGCAAATGTGCGTTTTATTTATGTAACACGTGACCTCCCTACCTCACTACGCATTTACGTTAGGTCGCGCTGGACCGGATTTAGACGAGAAGTTGTGCTTTAAAAGTGTATATTTGTTATTTTTATTGTTTAAGTGTTAATTGTTGGTGTCTATTAAAGTCCATTAAAATGAGAAAAATCCTGCAATGTTTTCCTCAAAAAACATAATTTCTTCTCGACTGAACAAAGAAAGACATCAACATTTTGGATGACATGGTGGTGAGTAAATTATCTGGATTTTTCTTTTAAGAAAATGGAATATTCCTTTAAGAAAATGGAATATTCCTTTAATGGACCCCAACACTAAAATTGCAGTTTCAAAGGACTCTAAACGATCTCAAACGAGGCATAAGGGTCTTATCTAGCGAAACAATTGTCATTTTTGACAAGAAAAATAAAAATTATGCACTTTTAAACCACAACTTCTCTTCTTCCTCCAGCTGTGTAACGCGCCAGCGCGACCTCATGTAATTGCGTAATGACGTCGAAAGTTCACGTGTTACATATATGAAACACACATTTGCGGACCATTTTAAACAATAAACTGACACAAAGACATTAACAAGTATCATTTGACATACAACAACATCGGAACGGTCCTCTTTCTCCACACTTGTAAACACTGGGGCGTAGTGTCGATACGTCATCCGTGACCTCTTAACGTGATGACGTATTACGTGAGGTTGCACTGGCGCATCACAGGACCAAAGGAAGATGAGAAGTTGTTTAAAAGTGCATATTTTTTATTTTTCTTGCCAAAAAATGACAATGATTTCACTAGATAAGACCCTTATGCCATGTTTGAGATCATTTAGAGTCCTTTGAAACTGCAATTTTAAACTGCATTAAAAGTATTGGGGTCCATTAAAGTCCATTAAAATGAGAAAAATCCTGGAATGTTTTCCTCAAAAAACATAATTTCTTCTCGACTGAACAAAAAAAGACATCAACATTTTGGATGACATAGTAGTTAGGATTTTTTAAAGAAAATTGACTAATCCTTTAAAGTAATCCTTAAATGAAGGAATTGTAATGAGATTTTTCATTTTTGCTAGTAAACTGATTTAAAATTATTTAACTTAATTTTCTTGCCAAAATATTGATGCTACTGGCTATTTCCATAGGAAGTACTTCAAAACAGGCAAAAAAAAGTGCCCGTCAATTTTACTGTGTCAGTTTTGTTCATGTTCATGTTTGTTAGGTTATGGCACCAGGTCAGCACCAAACCAAACGAATACATAAAAGAGGTAAACTAAAAGCAAACCCCTGACATCATGGACTACTTGTGTTTGTTGCTATGGACACAATTCTGTGAATAAGTTATATTACCAAAATTGATATGTTAAAATGACAGTAACAAGTGCAAGTCACTTTTTGTTAGCAGTTACAACTAAATCTTTTATACACGTTGCCGGATCCTTGACTCAAAAACCCTCCCTAAATCTTGCAGAAAATGTGGAGCAATCATCCACCCATACATTTTCAGCTACAGAAACACATGTTTCTATTCTCCTCAATGACCTTCTCTCATCAAAAACATGGCAAAAGATGGAGAGAATAAGTGCATATAAAAAAGCGGTAGATTTCTCTCACACTTCTCAACATGGCCTTGGGCTGTCTCTTCTGTTTGCAGAAGGTCTTGCGCTCGATGAAAAGACCCATTGGCAAATACATCGGCATGCTCCCAGAAGTGCTTGTGTGCCTCTTTTCAGCGTGTGTGTGTGTGTTTTTGTATGTTTGAGTTCAGGTTTGCATCTCTGCGTATGCGCACACTGCGACACGCCGCCGCAGCCTTGTAGCCTCCGCATCAGCTATTCGGGAATGGGATCCCACACACATCGGTGATATTTTCTCTTTTGTTCCTTTCAAACAAGTGGCAGACCGCTTTAATAAAGACATGTGAATCTGCCGTGAACAAAGCTTTGGATCCACAGCCCAGAGCTCGGCTCTTTCTCCGTCTCTTTTTTTATTCATCCTGTCTTCGTTCGCAATTTTTTCTTCTTTTCTTGTGTTGTTTAGTCTTATCTTCAAAGTGCATCTTTGTAAATATCTCTACTTTTCTCAACTGTTCTCCTCCCGTCTTATTTATTTTCACTCCTGGTTCTGATATCGTTTTCTGTCTTCTCTTGTTTTGCATAGTCTTCTCACTCTCTCCATCTTTCTAAATCAGATCTCCTCTGTCATTCTTCATCTCTCTGTCTGCACCTCTTCTCGGGTTCAGATTTGTCTTTATACATTACAAAAGAGCACACGGGACACCTGTCATTTTAAAGGTTACCTCGGTAATAGAATTGCACCATATACAGGGGTTTATATACCAGGACAGATTGAGCCTGTCTCCTCGCAAGCTCGGCAAGAATATTTGTAGTCCATCTCTTTAAACGTTTCAATGTAACGTGCGGCTTTCAGGCAACAAGGAGCAGAGGGAGCAAACGTAAAACAAGCAGTCTTTTTAAAAAGTCATGAACTAATTTATTCATTACTGAAGCACTGGTTCTCAAATGGCTTCTTGTCCCAGTGCACAGATTTACATCCTGCTCCATCACAGTCTTTATGTGTTTTTCTTTATACAGATAGTAGCACTGGTCCGGTGGGAAATGACCTGTGTCATATGTCTCCAATAGCCTGTCAATATAGAGCACACTGATTATAGCTCCTGATATATGCCTGTGATAAGTGTTTTTCATTTATGTGCATGGGATATTGATTGAAGTATATTAGGCTGATTTTGTGGTTTAAGATATTGATAAGGATAATTGGGTTAGTATTGCAAGCAGTAGCTGGTTGGTACAAATGGGACCCTCTTAATCTGTACAAGTGGAGAAAGGGTCTGGGTAACGCACATGATCCACACGGTGAGGTACTTGGGTTGAGGTGGTGTGAGCTTTAATCTGTACCACATTTCCTATTCTCCTCTTTTCAAATTTATTTCTTCCTCTTTTATCATTTCATGCCATTTCCCTGTTGCCAATATTAATAAAATAACCAAATATACCAGGTTCTTTATTCTACTGAGTGAAACACGGAGATCTTAAAATATTCAAGCTAACATACTGTACTGTTCTATTTATTGCCACAGAGAAGTTTCCTGCTATCTAACCCTTGAAAAAAATTGTCATTTTTTTGCTTTTTGCAGGCACATAACGTTGCTCCATATAAACACGTTCGCCCACTTCCGCTCTGTTTTCCGTCGTCGGCACAAACACACTTTTGTACGTGCAGAGTGAACACACACTGGAGTGGGACTCACACATGCAGTCTCATACTTTCACATAAGAGAGTGCAAGAAACATCACCCTCTGTTTTTCACACCTTAGTCCTCACACCCCTACTCAAGGTGTGCGGAAGTATTCAGTGCATATCTGATTTAAGAGCTGCAGGGGGGACACTGCATCAATGTTTAAATAATTACAGTCTAATGTTGTCAGAGTTAGTTGCGATTGTTCATACGATTGAGAGACGTTTATCTGTATGATGACTAAATCCAAAGTGCGCAAAGGATTTAGAGCGGTACAAAATTAATTTTGGAAGGTTACTGTAAACCTTTGGGAGAAGCTCAGCAACTGTATTTTTAGTTGTATGTGTTTAGTGGGTTTGTACGTTTACTAGTCAACATTTGAAGTGGATCAAAATCTTTCATAAAAGTTGTCTTAAAATGTTGTCTTAGGACAATGATAAACTTTTTTGATCCACTTCTAATGTTGACTAGTATATAAAATCATAGCTACGGATAGGTTCCCACATTGTCATGCATAGTCCACAAAAAATGGCTTGTGCTGTCTAAAATCAATAGTTTTATTCTGGTTTATTTAGTAGCATTTTTAGAATAAGGACACGTAGGGGTCTACAGGTGCTGGTCATAATTAGAATATCATCAAAAAGTTTATTTATTTTACTAATTCCATTCAAACTTGTATATTATATTCATTCATTACACACAGACTGATATATTTCAAATGTTTATTTCTTTTACTTTTGATGATTATAACTGACAACAAAGGAAAATCCCAAATTCAGTATCTCAGAAAATTAGAATATTGTGAAAAGGTTCAATATTGAAGACACTTGGTGCTAATTAACTCTTAAACCCCGCAAAGCCCTTTATATGGTCTCTCAGTCAAGCTCTGTAGGCAACACATTCATGGGGAAGACTGCTGACTTGACAACTGTCCAAAAGATTACCATTGAAGCCTTGGACAAGGAGGGCAAGACACAAAAGGTCATTACAAAAGAGGCTGTCTGTTCACAGAGGTCTGTGTCCAAACACATTAATAGAGGGGCGAAGGGAAGGAAAAGATGTGGTAGAAAAAAGTGTACAAACAAGAGGGATAACCGTACCCTCAGGGGCGTCGGACTGGGGGTAAAACCAGTTCTGATTACCAGGGCCCCAAAGGAAGAGAGGGCCCTTGAAAAGTCTGGAATATATTATGGGGTTGGGACATGGGGGCCCATCAGGACTTATGCAAGACATATGCAAGATCTGGGTTTCAGCTGTCGCATTCCTTGTGTCAAGCCTCTCTTGAACAACAGATAGCGTCAGAAGCGTCTCGCCTGGGCTAAAGACAAAAAGAACTGGACGGCTGCTGAGTGGTCCAAAGTTATGTTCTTTGATGAAAGTAAATTTTGCATTTCCTTTGGAAATTGGGGTCTGGAGGAAGAGAGGAGAGGCACACAATCCATGTTGCTTGAGGTCCAGTGTAAAGTTTCCAGTCAGTGATGGTTTTGGGTGCCATGTCATCTGCTGGTGTTTGTCCACTGTGTTTTCTGAGGTCCAAGGTCAACGTAGCCGTATACCAGGACGTTTTAGAGCACTTCATGCTTCCCCTGCTGCTGACCAACTTTATGGAGATATAGATTTCATTTTCCAACAGGACTTGGCACCTGCACACAGTGCCAAAGCTACCAGTACCTGGTTCACGGACCATGATATCCCTGTTCTTAATTGGCCAGTAAACTCGCCTGACCTTAACCCCATAGGAAATCTATGGGGTATTGTGAAGAGGAAGATGTGATATGCCAGACACAACAATGCAGAAGAGCTGAAGGCCACTATCAGAGCAACCTGGGCTCTCATTACACCTGAGCAGTGCAACAGACTGATCAAGTCCATGCCACGCCGCATTACTGTTATTACAGTAATTCAGGCAAAAGGAGCCCCAACTAAGTATTGAGTGCTGTACATGCTCATACTTTTCATGTTCATACTTTTCAGTTGACCAAGATTTTAAAAAATCCTTTCTTTGTATTGGTCTTAAAGGAACAGTATGTAGGATTGTGGCCAAAACTGGTACTGCAATCACAAAACTTGTGGCTAAAACTGGTACTGCAATCACACAACTGGTGGCCAATACACAACACGACAACATAAACACCAGTTGAGGGCTGCAACTCCACTTTTTAAATGACAATATCCTGGCCAGACTGCTAGTTGTCAGTGAAGTATTTGAAATGAAAATGATTTCTTAATGTCTAGTGACATATCAGGGACATTTTATGATTAATACTTACATACTGTTCCTTTAAGTAATATTCTCATTTTATTACTGAATTTAGGATTTTCCTTAGTTGTCAGTTATAATCATTAAAAGTAAAAGAAATAAACATTTGAAATATATCAGTCTGTGTGCAATGGATGAATATAATATGCAAGTGTCACTTTTTGAATGGAATTAGTGAAATAAATCAACTTTTAGATGATATTCGAATTATATGACCAGCACCTGTATACCTAAACACAGTGTAATGAAGTTGTTTTCACAAGCAGCCAGATTATTGGAACAAGACATTTGATGATTCAATAATCAATGGATTTGCCGAAGTTTGTCAGGTAAGGAACATCAAAGTGTTATCTTATTTGAAACAAACATGATGTGTAGCTTAAGTGGCTATGGATAAAAGTGTCTACCAAATGTGTAAATGATAATATAAAAAATTTTGTTTAATTCTCTTAGAAGCAAGTTAACTAAATATTCATGGAAACTGGAAATTGTGCTTTGTTTTTTAAGTCTTGTAAAATCTGTAGTTATTTTCTGTACTGTACTCATAAAATGGGTGTAGACGTGTGCAAGTTTTCTGAAATTAAAGCAATGTGTTTGTTACATTACTTTTATTTCAGTTATTTTTTTGGTGCCAGTCGTTCATTGTGGTAATACTGTATGTGTTTGATAACCTTGTCCTTGAATGACACATAAAAGTCAGATGACTCTTCTTGTCCAAATGGGTGCTCAAGGTATAAGCTGTAATACAAACCAAACTTTTAATAATTTAGTCTATTCTGACTCTTGAGATTTAAATGGCTATAAAAATGTCACAGAAATGCAGTGCTGGTGAAAAAAAGGTTTTCCGTATCATCAATTTAAAGTAAAGTACATTATAAAATACCAAATGTCAATTCTTCAACATTTGCTAGTAACAGTAGTGTAATTTTGTGAGATTTGTGAAGATTAGTGTTAAAGTGAAGGGTAAACTGTATTTTGCAGCTTGAAAAACGTGTGAGAGTATTTGCAACAGTTTATTCCAGATCACACAAAATTATGTATATATAACACAAAAGGCTAATTTTTCCAATTTAATTCGACTCTCTTCATGTTTACCTCCCCATCCAGTGGTTCAAGGTGAGAATGTGTTGCTATGGTAGCGTTGCTGAGATCACTCCACCTTCAGTCTTTCAATGATTTCTTGTTGTATTTTCTTCTCTGTTTCAAGGGCATTTCTTTAAAAGTGGTATGGAAGCAAGACTCTGAAAACAAACTGCTCTGAGATTGTTTGAACAAAAACACTTATTTCGTCTTGGGGAACGAGAGGCGGAGGTGAGCAGGAGGGGCACTCAGCTTTCTCTTTTCTGTCCATCCTCAGATTTCATGTTTGTTTTAGTTTATGTGCATGCACAAATGAATGAAAGGATGTATAAATCTAATCATATAGCATCTTTCATCCAACTAAATCAAACGCCTAACCTTCGGTTGTTTTCAATTACTTAATGGAACGGTTCTCTTGTATTGTTACAAACAAAAGGCTGCCTTCCATTTCTTCCATGAACCACATGAGGATGATTTTCATACGACCACAGTTTATAGCGACCGCAGCTAATAAGCACCAGAAATGACCAGGGATGTGCGCTGTTGACTTTTTAGCAGTTTAAATGAAAAATTTGACTAGTCTAAAAGATCAAATGTGCCTAAGGACAGTTCAGAAACCTGCCATCCCATCATTATTGCAGCTAAATAAAGGTTATAAATATGTGGTGCGCTTATGTTAGGTTATGATTTTTTTAACATAACATGATGATTTTAAACTTAACATGATTATTTTCCTCCCTGTTATAAGCTATTTAGACTTGATGAAGCCTTCTCTCCACACAACTGACAACAGCAAGGAACATGCTACCATTAAGATGATAAAATAAAAAAATGTTAATAAATGCAACACCATGTAACACTTTTCTCAATAGCTCAGTTATTTATTAAGAGCGAATGGGATCACAGTGGCGGAGAGCTGAAGTAAACGACGCTACGGACATTTGCTTGCTTTACTGTGCATTCACACCAGACGCGGTAGAGGTGGCAAAAAGTGGGACGGACGCTTGAACATTTTGAGTTTACTTGTTTCATTTGCACGTGAAAGCCAGGCGTGAAATTCTAGTCATTCGAGACATACACACGGAAATTTGCGTCATGGGAGGGGGTTCTGCGACTCCACTCGCTTCCTGTAATCACGTAATTTCCGTCTGCCGCGCTAAACGCCTCATTTGTGGCGCGAGATCTCCAGATGCGCGTCAACGTGGCTTTACATTGACTTAACATTGAAATCACTTGCGCTAGACGCCTCTACCGTGGCTGGTTTAAACGCAAAGTTAGACTGCTATAGTATCTTCTCTGCAAACAGCTACTATGTGCTTTTGCTGATTATGGCTCCAGTGTAAATATTAGCTAATGCCAGTTTGGCATGACATAGCTTGTATGATTTCCTCGATGTGGAAAATGAGGGCACAATTGCAAAATACAGGCATTGAAACAGAGTTTACTGTATAGCACAGAATCTTACAGAATTCGGCAAATTTTGCATTGAATAATTTAAACGTACAGTACAGCGAATCAGACATCAATCATCATTGAATTTTTTTTTCATCCTGTGCTTCAAGTATATACAGTGTTTCTGGTGGTTTTAGTCAATATAGTCAATATCGGTGGTAATCAGTATGTCACTGCAGACTCTGTTTGTGAAAAGCAGACTAAGTCTCAAATCTAATTTTGAGATAAAGAGCATCACAGTTTGATTTCAAGCATTAATTTCACTATGATTTCAATCGTTGACATGACATTTTTGTTCACAGAATGTTCTTTATGTAGGATGATTATATGTAGAAAACAGTAAGCCAAAAATAAAACTTAAGCTGGATTTTCACAGAGAGGGTCACAATTACCTTGTGTATGAAGCTAAAGGTTTTTGGGGAAAGTTGCACTTTCTCAGAATATTCGATTAAGGTACTGTATTTTCAATTAAATTTACATATGCACAATAAATCAGGTCAGGTCTCTGACTAAATACTGATAATAGTGGTCAAAAGAAATAATTCTGTATCATTAATTTGCTAGGTTGCCTTGTATGTTTGGTGAGAGATAGGTGTGGTCGGGGGCCCAACTTCATACTCTTTCATAGGGCCCAAAATTGCTAGTGGCGCCCCTGTCGGTTGATATGCCATTTCTTAATTTTAAAGCAACACTATGTAGTTTTTTTACCTTTAAATAATGTCTCTAAAATTATTTCAGTGATAGAACAACTTTTAACTGGACAAATTGTACTGTTGCTGCAACCTGAGCAGCCTCCTAGCTGCTACAAGCACAGTCTGAAAGTGGCGGTGGAGGGTAGAGCACACAGCCCCGCCCCTCCCCCTGCCTGCAGAAGAGTGTCTTATACCAGGCACTGCTGTGCTTTTCAACCACATGGGGGAGCTGTAAGTCATTTTTACATGGAAACTACATAGTGTTGCTTTAAGAAAAAACTGAATTTAGGAGAAAAGGACTGTAAGGCCCTACATAGATAAAACTTTTCTGTTTTTTTCATCTTTTTTCAAATGGTAATTTCTGAGCCATATGGGACTGTACCACTGACATGAAGAAAATGCATGCAAGATCTAAGGTAAAATTATTTAGTTTCCGCTTAGATACACTTTTTAAAATAATTTATTTTATATATCAAATATTTTACTTTAATGTGTTACTTTAAAATTATGTTTTTATAATATAATATTTAATTATGTTTTAAATAAAATTATAGTAATTTGAGTATTTTTTCGACGACTGTTTTGGGTGTCGACTAGTAGCAGCTGTACCGTTTTGCACATCCCACCATAAAAGCAAAAGAGCAGTGGTCCATACAACTCTATTTCAAAATTAAAATCAATCAAGTGAAAGATTATTTATGAATATTGGCCTACTAATAGTTTGTTTCCCATACAACGGCAGAAAAGTTGTAATCGTGAACAGGGTGTATTAGTCAGTTTAATGTGATGATTACTGTAAACTGTTAGTTTATGAACTAGACACACTGATTCTTGAGAATATTACATATTAGTTTTACTGAAAAAGGTAATGGCATTTGCTAGAGTAAATAATAAAAGAACCATTTCTTTAAATACATCCTGATGTCAGATGGACAGGTTTGTGGACTCATACATTGAGTATTTGGAATGCTTTGACATATGACATTTAGATAGCTTTGCTTTTATGGCGATTTTATTAAATATATATAGTTTTGTTCCTGTATTCCTGCTCACTTGGTAGAGCATTGCACTAGAAAAGCAAAGGTCAAGAGTTTGAATTCCTGAAAGCACACATACTGATAAAATACTGTATACCTTAAATGCACTATACTGTAAATTGGTTTGGATAAAAGCATCTGCCAAAATCTAAAAATGTACTTTTTCTGTGTTGAATCGCATTTTGAGTTTTGACCTTCTAGCTTCAATGTGTAGCTGTAATGTGTTTTGCTCTGAAGTTAACATGTGCTGTAAGTAAGCTTGGCTACATCTGATATCTGGCAAACACAAACTCAGACTTTACTCCAGACCAGTTGACTGACTCTGATGTGCTGGATCTCTGCTGGCATTAAATACATTGTTGGTCAGTTTGGACTGTTCTGAGGTCAGTTAAAGGGGCAGCTGTATGGACTCCCACCAGGCCAGAGATTAATGCCGCTCGTTTTCTCTCCAGAGGAGATTAATTAGGAAACCTCAAACTGGATCAGAGAAACCAAGGCTTCACTGAGATGTTCGCGTTCACGTGACATACACACACAGACACGCATTTTGTCATATTTCATATGCCCTTGATCCTATTCTCTGAGATTCTTCATGGCATATATTGTCACGTTTTTTTTTTGATCTGGTGATATTTTTAATACCGTGTGTGATGTTAACAACACCTTGCTCTTTGTAAAAATTGTATTACCTACAGTATGAGCATTCTAATACGTTAAACGTTATGCGTTTAACAGACACTTTTATCCAATGTGACTTATGCTATTCATTTTTAATCGGTATTTGTATTCCATTCGAATTCATGGCCTTTTGCACTGCTACAGTGTAACACAATGCTTTAATAGTTGAGCTGCAACACTAACAAAAGAAGTTAGATTGTAGTTAATTAATAGCTGAATGTTTCAAAATAAATGAATTAAAGGACCATGAAGTCAATGGGTATTTTCAGCTTCCGTACGGCAAAAAAGTACATTTCCCTGGCAAAAATATATTTTAAATATATGCTTAATACATTTTGTAGAAAGTAATGCTCAATTGAATATATTTTTGTATTTAAAAATATATTTAGTTTTATATATATCAACATATTTTTTTTAAATATATTTCAAGGGGAAGCAAATACTTTTCTAATTTTACATCTAGTAAAAAAGTATTTTGCCTGAATATATTTTAAATATATGCTCAATACAAGTTAATTTTTGTATATTTTGAAATATATTTAAAAATATTTTTTGCTGTATGGGCTGTGTTCAACAGAATAAAGAAACTAATACAGGTTTAAAACAACATGAGGGTTAGTAAACTGATAATTCTTAATCCTGTGTAAATTAATTCTTGTTTTAACTAGCAAACTTTAGCCTACTTTAAAAGTGTCAGACAAAAAGACTATGCATTGTTTCACATGGATTGATCAAAGAGATAAGGCAGAGACGTTCCTGCTCTGCCAGAATCGCCTCAAGGTCGACCATTTTCAGACGTGCGCTGTTATAAAAAGTGTGTGCATACCACCACGTGAAATGGGGTCACGACCATCCACTTTGCTGGCACGTCAAGTATAAACTAGGCGTAACACTACCATAAATCCTTTAATACTAAAATTGTTATTTTTTTAAATGTTAGATTGAATTTTTGTTAAAGCTCTACTATATATTCTCCAGGCTGTGCTTTAGTTCTGAGCCTTTGCAATTTACAAAATGATCTTGTAATGATTTCACTGCCTCATGGTGGTCGAACTTCTCATGCTTTGTTTGCTATTCATTTAGTCCTGATGGGAATGTGCTACCAATGCACACTATGTATTTAGAGGCAATTTTCGGCAGTTCACCGTCTGATATTTTTCAATTATAATCTTGTGTTTACTTCCATTTTATACTCTATCAAGGAATCTAAATGCCTCTCATAACTCCTGAAAATGAATGTACTGTAGTGTGCACAGAATTGATTTCATCTAATATGGTCATTACATGACCAAAGTCACAAGGTCCTGATACATTTTTAAAGGTTGGTTAGTGTGAGAGTGAATCACAGCTTTCACAGCACTTTACAGTATCAGTGACTCATGCATCAGGTGTGTATGTCCAGGCTGCCTGACCTGAGCAATGCTGAGCAGCTGAGACCTCCTCCTGCATCTTGCTTACTCAGCCAGTTCCTGGAGGTAATGCCTGTTTGGTCGTGACCTAAAGCTGTGCTTGAAGTAGCACCTTTAGTTTGTGGTTGGACAGGTAAACTTTAAGATATTTGGCAGCGTTGTTGTTGTTTGGCTGGTGAGTGTGATAAGTCATGCGGTTCACAGGCATCTTATATCTTACACAGTCATCATGCTATTGTTTCTGTTATCTGATTATTTCATTTCAGCCATTTGTTTTGAAAATGTAACATACAAATAGTTTATTTAAGAAAATGCTTTTGAAAAAACTGTCCAAAAATGTTACAATTAAAAAGTAAAATTCATAGCACTTGACACATGATATTTGTAAATAATAACCCTTTTATTGTATTTTAGATAGTTGGGGAAATAAAGAGGCTGTTCCTGCCAAGTAGATATTGCTGCAGATTAGAGACCTGCAAGTGGGAGGAAGCTTACACCGCAAGTAAGCTGATTTCACAAATGCAACTGCTTTTCCTCTGGGGTCCTGCTCTTCCTCATACTCTTCCTTATCATCCACCATATCTTTCTCTTTCTCATATCCTTCCTTATCCACCATATCTTCCTCACACCCTTCAGTCTTATCCACCATATCTTCCTCATACTCTTCCTCCTCATCCACCATATCTTACTCTTACTCTTCCTTCTTATCCATCACCTCTTCCTCATACTCTTCCTCCTTATTCATTATATCTTCCTCATACTCTTCCTCCTTACTCATCATTTCTTCCTCATACTCTTCCTCCTCATCCACCATATCTTCATACTCTTCCTTCTCATCCACCATATCTTACCCTTACTCTTCCTTCTTATCCAGCACCTCTTCCTCATACTCTTTCTCCTTACTCATCATATCTTCCTCATACTCTTCCTCCTTATACACTATCTCTTCCTTACACCCTTCCTCCTCATCCACCATATCTTCCTCATACTCTTCCTCCCCATCGACCATATCTTCCACATACTCTTCCTCCTTATTCACCATATCTTCCTCATACTCTTCCTCCTTTTACACCATCTCTTCCTTACACCCTTCCTCCTCATTCACCATATCTTCCTCATACTCTTCCTCCTTATTCACAATATCTTTCTCATACTCTTCCTCCTCATCCACCACCTCTTTCTTATACACTTCCTCCTTACTCATCATATCTTCCTCATACTCTTCATTCTTATCCACCATCTCTTCCTCATACTCTTCCTCCTTATACACCATCTCTTCCTTACACCCTTCCTCCTCATTCACCATATCTTCCTCATACTCTTCCTCCTCATTCACCATATCTTCCTCATATTCTTCCTCCTCATTCACCATATCTTCCTCACACTCTTCCTCCTCATCCACCATATCTTCCTCATACTCTTCCTCCTCATTCACCATATCTTCCTCATACTCTTCCTCCTCATCCACCATATCTTCCTCATACGCTTCCTCCCCATCCACCATATCTTCTTCATACTCTTCCTCCTCATCCATGTCATCTTCCTCATACTCTTCCTCCTCATCTATCTCATCTTCCTCATACTCTTCCTCCTCATCCATCACATCTTCCTCATACTCTTCCTCCTCATCTATCTTATCTTCCTCATACTCTTCCACCTAATCCATAACATCTTCCTCATACTCTTCCTACTCATCCACCATGTTTCCTCCTACTCTTCCTCCTCATCCACCATATCTTCCTCATACTCGTCCTCCCCATCCACCATATTTTTCTCATACTCTTCCTCCCCATTCACCATATATTCCTCATACTCATCCACCTTATACACCACCTCTTCCTCATACTCTTCCTCCCCATCCACCATATCTTCCTCATACTCATCCACCTTATACACCACCTCTTCCTCATACTCTTCCTCCCCATCCACCAAATCTTCCTCATACTCTTCCTCCTCATTCACCATATCTTCCTCATACTCTTCCTCTTCATTCACCATATCTTCCTCATACTCTTCCTCCTTATACACCATATTTTTCTCATAGTCTTCCTCCTCATCCACAATATCTTTCTCATACTCTTCCTCCCCATTCATCATATCTTCCTCATACTCTTCCTTCTCATCCACCATATCATCCTCATACTCTTCCTCCCCATCCACCATATTTTTCTCATACTCTTCCTCCCAATTCACCATATCTTCCTCATACTTTTCCTCCTTATTCACCATATATTCCTCATACTCATCCACATTATACTCCACCTCTTCCTCATACTCTTCCTCCCCATCCACCATATCTTCCTCATACTCTTCCTCCTTATTCACCATATCTTCCTCATACTCTTCCTCTTCATTCACCATATCTTCCTCATACTCTTCCTCCTAATACACCATATTTTTCTCATAGTCTTCCTCCTCATCCACAATATCTTTCTCATACTCTTCTTCCTCATCCATCATATCTTCCTCATACTCTTCCTCCTTATACACCATATCTTTCTCATACTCTTCCTCCTCATCCACAATATCTTTCTCATACTCTTCCTACTCATCCACAATATCTTCCTTATACTCTTCCTCCTTATTTACCACCTCATAGTCTTCCTCCTCTGCTTCTCAGATAGTTTTTTTTTTCATTGTTGATATAAACATATGGCTCACCTGTACACTGGGCTGGTTTACTGAATATTGTGTACAACTGGTTAAAACATTATGTGTGAAAAAGGGTGAACACTGTTGAGTTGTTGTGTTTACTCGATGATAACTGAATTGTAGTTTTGTTTACATTTTGCTGCCTGCTTTTAGAGTTTTGCAAAAGAAGTGCTGGGGTTTTGTAAATAGTGTCTAATTACATAATCATGATTCAGGCCACTGGGAATTGAGTTCAGAGAATGCGGTTTAGTGTTTTATCAATTCACAAAAACTGTAATGTAGAGGCTCGTAATTCCATATGATGGGACTGTGTGGTTACCTATGACAACAAATGTATAATGCAGGGAATCCCAAAATTTCATTTTGCAACCCACTTAAATAGGTATAATCTATGCCCGGATATGATAAAACACACATTTTTATTATTGACTATATTTTCCTTATCATTTTACTAATGAAATGCAAGTTTAATTCCAATATCAATCTACCTTATGGTATATCATATCAAAATCATTGTCATTGCTTGTCATTAGTTCTATTAAACTGTTTTTGTGTCATTCACCGGTACTGCCAATGACTTTGCGTGACCCATCTTATTCCGACCCACAGTTTGAAAACCCCTGATGTAAGGGTACCTGGGATAGGGATTGAATGAAATAGACAACAGTTTTAAAAAGTCTATACAAACAAAGTAGAAATCATCAGCGTGTTCATCTTACACTAAAGTTTTGTAAAAAAGTTCAACAGCGCAGCTGAGACCGTAAGATGAGAACTCTGAATTCCCCCAACTGATGGTGTAATATTTCAGCTAACAGGTAGTGGTTGGGGTTTGAGACGGTGACACCCACAGACACACACGCTCACACACGATTTCATGTTATTAAAGGTGTCACCACGCTTTCTCAGAATGAGGTTGTCAATCATCGCCGGCGTCATCCATAGAGACAAAGAGATAGAGACGAGTCCATCCTCTCCTCTCCATCCTCTCTGCTTTTGTCTTCACACCACTCAACGTCAGTCTCAATCTATCTGCCACTTTTACATTTTTCTCTTTAAATAGAATACAGACCGCGCGCACCCGCCCGCTCCTCTACCCCTCCTCTCCTCTGTAGCCACCTTATTCCTCTTTTTCTTTCCTCCGACCTGCCAAAATATCACAATGCATTTTTATCCTTTTTTGTTTTACTTGCTGTGTCATTGATCAATGCGGCCAAAATGCCAGAGCTCCATCACCGCAACAGAGTGTGATAGTGGAGCTTTGCCACGGACCACTGGAGCTGATCTGTTCCATCTCGGCCTCTCGGGCAAAATGTCACTCCAGGAGAGAGAGGCTAAACCAACATATGTCAGCCACCCTGTCATCCCGGTCGGGTGAGGGGGGTGCAGGGGGGTTTGACGAGCTGCTTGGTCACGTCTGAGTGGTATCTGATGAAGCCATGGGACAGAAATAGGGTAAATGGTGGGTAGTTAGCGAATGTGAGGGTGAATGGGTGTTGGTGTGGAGTCATGTGTTTGGTGGTGCTTCCGCACAGGGAAAAGCTCTCTGACAGGGATGTGCTCCTGTATAGCTCAGTGGTAAAGAATTGTGTTAGCAACACAAAGGGTCATAGGTTTGAACCCAGGGAACACACAATGGCTAAATGTATACCTTGTAATGCATTGTAAAATGCTTTGGATAAAAGCGTCTGCTAAAAGCGGAAAAAATTTATTCAGCATGACAGGATTAGACGACATGCATTAATCTGAATAATAATCTGTTGCAACTCCTACGTTGCTCATTCACCATGCATGTTTTTTTAGTTTAACATCAACAAACTATAAACCATCATTCCTTACCATACAGTAAAGGTGTGCATTTGTACCAGATGTTCCAGAAATGACACATGAAAGCACCTTAAAAGATTTCATGTTGTTTACCCCTGCTGTCATCAGTATTTATTACTATTAATTATTATATATAAATATAAATTGCTTCATACATCGATTGCAAATTGCTATGTTAAATGTTTTGTGTAGGTTTATTAATAGGTAAATTATTTGTAAGGGTCTTTCTCAGTCTTTTACTGATAAACAGTATGAACTCTGTTTGCATGTATAATATTTTATTTTCTTAGAAATACAATAGAATAAATATGTTAATAGCATTCAATGTGAATTAAAAATTTAACCAAATAAACATATACATTTAAAATATTTACATTTTAAATAAATGTACAAATTTATTACATCATAAATCATTTCACGCTTTACTGCAAGTACTGTGCTGTATGTGGTAATTGTAAGGTTTAAGTCATATACTGTATATGTCTTTGAGTCATACAGTATAATTGTTACTGTGGGTTTACACCAGATGCGAGTTCAACGATTTGCATGAGTAGATTACATACAAAGTCAATGCAAAGACGCGATCAGACGCATGCTCGCGTGGGGCGATGCGAATGACACGATATGGGCGGCGCGTTTGCCGTGAAAATATTCAACTCGAGCGAAAAATTCGCATGACACGAAGTTCAATCTCGCGAGTAATCTTGAGCGAGCAACGCGATGCGATTGCACGCTTCGCGTTTGGTGTAAACCCACAATTAGGGGTGGGATGGATCACAAAACTCATGGTTCGGATCACATTGTGGTTTTTGAGGCACGAATCGGATCATTTTTCAGATCAGAAAAGTGGGTGGAAAAAATCTAATAACAAATATAGAAATTACGAACATTTATAAAAAAGAAGAAAGTTGCACATTAAGTAAGGTCTAAAATTAACATTAGTTACAGAAATCAAATCAAATGAATAATAACACCATTTTTATTGTATAAATGAAATGAAATATAATTGTTATTTTTTAGAGCTGCAGAATTGATTTTCTCTTTGTCTTGGGTTGTTTGATTAACATTAATGACACAGACTTAAGTAGGTTAATTGAGGTTACTGTTTCTTTAAGATAAGCTTGGACCTGTTTTTTTACTCTAAACTATACATAAACTTAAGACATAAACACATGTTTTTATTACAAATAAAGAATACTGTGGATATCATTTTGTTTGTATGCACCGTGTAAACAGAAAGATTTTATGTTCGCTTTTTGAAACCTCTTTCTCCGTATGTCCACTTTTGAGTGCCCTTAAATGCCCGCGCGCACACAGACGGATAGCGAATTTCAAACAGCGCAGCGTAAAAAGTCACTTCACATAAAAACGTTTTTTATTGCTCTATTCACCAAATGTATTTTAATGGACTATAGTTTGAGACACAGTAGCGCAACTCTCTCTAAAGTTTACACATCACGAGTTCTGATCTTTGAAGGGTTACAGTGATTATCACGTCTGACTGGAGCTGGACCGGACACATTCAACTGCATGTGCGTCTGTGCGTACAGAAAGCTGCTCACTTTAGCGCCTTTTTGTGGTTAAATTGTTTAAAATCACTTGAATTTTAACATTTGCAAGTCTTTGAAACATGTGCAATTGATAAACTTTTCCCTATTTAAATTTGCGTATTAATCAGCGAATGGCATGCGAGCCGAACCGTGGGTCGTGATCACAGCACTGATAGTTATGTGTTTTTTTATCTGTTATAAATTCAGACATCAATTACAATATTTGTTAGCAAAATAGGTCACTTTTTATGTTTTCTGTTTTAGAATTAATATTAAAAATTTGTTTATAGACCTTTATACAACAGTTCTTTCTGGTTCTCGAATCTGATTGGCTATGCGATATTGTGCTGATAACGGCACTGTAACCGCTTCACCTTTCGTATCATTCCGCCACCTAGTGAATGGAGGTCCTAAGCAGGCTCATCTCTGAATGGAAAAACACAGACGCCCTGTTTTAAATCACTCTCCTTGTGTCTCATTATTTTACTAGCTCATAAATCAGTCTGTGAATCCCCAATCGGAAGTTATTATTCCGTCAAAGATCAGCGCTCTTTGATGTTACGTTAAAGTTAATGGGAGAAATGTCTTGTCACATCGTGTGGACAATTAACACTTAGAAAGAGGAATATAAACACTCGTTTTTTTCTGAAGCTAACTTTATATCTCTTATCAGTACGCGAAAACACAGTGGAACTGCAGGTAAGCACCGCAGCTTTTAAATGTGGACATTGATCATTTACTTTATCGTGACGTGACTATTAAAACATGTTATGAGATATCGCCACTGGTATATTTATAAGCAGCATGCAAAAACATCTCTCTGACACTTATAAAAAAACATTTTATATAGTACTGACAAGAACAAAGTTTAATAATAATAATCGAGTGCTCGTATCGCGCTAAGAATAAATGAGAAAGCAATAGTAACGTTATACAAGTATAGTTTTATTCACTTTTACCTCGCGCTAAAACAATAACAACACAAAAGACACTAAATATGAATAAAAAACAAGTAATAGTTTGATCATGACACCAAATACTGCTGATTTGATCTCATTTTGACGATCATAAACAAACAAGGCCAACATGAGAGCCAGGGAATCCCTGTCAGAGATGTAGCCCAGAGAGGGCGGTGGTCAGCGGGGCGAGTGAACACTGACGTCCGCTCATGCTTTGGTTCTCATTTGTACCGAATCTCACTAAGCAAACGTTAAAACAGGCGCTATCTTTACTAATCGACTGCAGATTTAAATATAATACATATACATTCTCGACTGAACTAATCTTAAAACTACACTTTGTGACCAAGAAACGGTAATATAAAGTAACGGCTTTTCCGTCCATTGAGTTGTTATGAGCTTCAAAGCAGCCGAAAGTTTTACCTGTCATTCTGGCCACCCTCAAATCCGTGGCGGAAGAAGTAGTTCTCAAACAAAGAGGTTTTTAAAATAACTCCGTTGTTGTTTTCTAGTTTTCGTTTTTCAAACGTGTGCCGTCGAACTGTTGTATAAAAGCAATATCGCTCTCGGAGTCGTGTGATATAGCTCTATATCATCACGGCTGTGATTGCGTCTCTGGCCTAGTCGCAGCCGTGATGATGTGGAGCTGTGTCGCACTCCTGCTCGAGCGATATTGCTTAAATATGCACTTACATTTGTGACCCTGGACCACAAAACCAGTCACAAGTCGCACAGGCATATTTGTAGCTATAGCTAACAATACATTGTATGAGTCAGAACTTTCACATAATGTATTCATCATTAGTAGAATGTGTTGCTAAGAACTTCAACAGTGATTTTCTTAATATTAAAATTTTTGCAAATTTTGCAAATAGTTGTATCCCAAATATTTTCCTATACTTACAAACCATATATCAATGGAAAGCTTATTTATTCAGCTTTCAGATGACTTATAAATCTCAATTTAAATTTTTTTACTATGGTTTTGTGTTCCAGTGTCACATTTGACATTGAGCCACTTTATTAGTTGACGTTGTGCCGCATCTCAAATTAGTGGAACGACCTGCAATCCATTTTTAGAAATAATCCCCTATAGAATTGAACGGATAATTATAATAAAGGTGTTAATGGTAAATCAATAAAGGCACTTTGACAGCTCTATTTGATCATAAATCATTTCACAATTTACTACACGTACGTGGTCATCTTGTCCCTAAGCATTTTAGGTACTTATAGACAGACTTTATTGCATATTACCAATATTCGGGCTTTTCTCAGTGTGTCTTATCAAGGATTAAGGTGCCATGTGAAATTTGTCAGGCTGAGAGTACATGCTTTAGCATTCTTTTCATTCCCTGATTCTGAAAAGCAGCTCATCCTCTTACAATACAGCACAAAGCAAATAATTCAGAGCCAGATAAGAATTGAATTTCAATTTGCTGGGAAAACTCTCCAGTCTCTTTTATGTCAATACAGGGCAGGTTTCTGTGCTTTCTGTGAAATAGACATTCTGCCTGCTTCCCTTGTTTGGGCTGTGGAGCACAACAATACAGCACATCCCCACCTCCCCATCGCTTCATTTTATTGGTCTGTGCAGATGTTCCTCTGCTAATGGATTCATTCATGTTCTTCTTTCGAGGAATCATGTGCCGTTCTGTGCTGTTAGGGTTTTTTTAGAGTGTTCATAACATTGCTTTATTTTGTGGTCATATACAAGAGGGGAAACTATCTAAACTTGGATGAGATGGTATCCTGAGGAGGGTTTTCTTTAAAGAAACAATGTTTTTGCTAGTTACAGTATTAGTGCAAAGTGAATATATTGCATGCTAATCATCCTTATGCTGCAAGAAATTGTTTTGTATTATGTTATAGAGAAACCAAGGCAAGTTGTTTAGCTCTAACTAAGAGGAAATTGACACAAGATGTGTATGTCAGTAATTGTAAGGTTTATATACACATATTCTCTCTTTTTCTCTCATTTTCTGTGTTATAAATTAATATTTATCAGTTACAATACTTGTTAGCACAATGGATCTAATTTAAATTTGGCTTAAAGGCTTGTGTGTAATGGCAGCTACCATTGTGACAGTTTACATCATATGGTTCTGGGGCATGTTTTCACAAAAGCTCATGTATTACATAAATTAATTAATGACTGCTGACTTAATCTTTTCCCTCTTTTGTAGAGACTTTTTTACACAAAGAAAATGGCTTATTTGGCCTATTTTCAACCCAGCGTTTGCTCAAAAAGGGACGAACCCAACTCACAGAGTTGAAATTTGGATTGTTTTAACCCAAAATGCTGGGTTGTTTTAATCTATTCTTGGGTCAGATATAAAAAATTTCTGGGGTATTTGAATCCAACGACTATGTTTGTATCCTTTTGACACAACGCTGGGTTGAAAATAACCCAGCATTTTTCAAAGTGTAAGGTTTGTGCATACACTTTCAGAAAAAAATTACAAAAGTTGTCACTGGGATGGATCCTTTTAAAAAAGTCCTAATATGTAGGTATGTACCTTTAAGGTACCAGTATGTTCCTCTAAGCTACCAATGTGTACCTTTGAGATACCACATGCACCTTTTAGTTACAAAAGTGTACTTTTTGAAAAGCTATCACCCCAGTGATAACGTTTGTACATTCTCATACTTTTTCTTCTGAGAGTGTATGCAGAAATGTAAAAATAAACCTATCCTGGAAAAATATTCACTGTTAAAATTATGACAGCTATCCCCTTTCTCCCTTACGTTATTATAATTGTATAAAATTTGGGATTTGCTATTGAAAGGAAGTCAGTCTTACACTGTATAAAAGGAGATAAACCCAGCCCACTGGGTTGTAATTAAACCTATGCTGAGTTGTTTTAACCCATTGTTGGGTCAAATATAAACATTTTGGATTAATTTAACCCAACGGCTGGGCTTGATCCTTTTTGACCCAAAGCTGGGTTAAAAATACACTGAAAAAATGATTCATTCAATTTACTCAATTTTTTAAGTGGTTGCAATCACTTTATTTAAGCTACATTTAAACAAAAGTTTTCTATTTTATTTAATTTTTCAAATGTTTTTGTTTAAATGTAGCTTAAATAAATTGATTGCAACCCCTTACCTTAAAAAATTGAGTAAATTGAATGAAACTTTTTTTAGAGCGTAATATGTAAATATTTCAGAAAAAATTTGTCTCATTGGATCACATATTGTTTATATTGCACTTTTATTTCTATTTCTTTCCTCTCCCCCCAAACCTTTCTGTCTCTCTTCTGTCTAAGTATAAAAGGTGTTCTGATGGATTAGGGGTATTTTCCTCTTTATTTTGCAGTATGTTGTGACCCTGGCTGTGTGACAGGCCTCCTCTATCTCAAGTCCTACGGGGATTTTTGCTTCACACGGCCCACTGCTCCCAGATGAAGATATATCACAGGTGACCCATTAACTGATGGCCGCTTTCTACGAATGCAAGTGTAACTCCTTAATGCTTCACCACTGTCACCACTGAATAAGGTGTGTGTGTGTGTGTGTGTGTGTGTGTGTGTGTGTGTGTGTGTGTGTGTGTGTGTGTGTGTGTGTATTGTGCCTTTGTATCTCTGTAGGCTCCAAATTGTAGCTTTAGCTTTCTTGTAACCTAAAATAAAGAGATTTAGACACATATTTAAAGGTCCCGTTCTTTCTGTGTTTTTGAAGCTTTGATTCTGTTAACAGTGCACGATATAACGTGTGTTCATGTTTCACGTGAAAAAACACAATTTCAAGGGCGTAACTTTGGGTCTACCATTGGGGGGGTTAAACTTGCGTCAAATTTATTTATTTATTGAATCATTTTCTTGTGTAAAAGGTAACATGATAATTTGCTGTTCCTTTATTAGAAATACATTGTGATACTTTTACTGATTTAGACTAGACTACTTAATGTAAATACAGCTGTTCACTTGACTATTTATGCCATAATGACACAGTAGTGTTTAAGCACTAGCCAGCAGTGGCAGCTTCCACTTAATTGATTTTTTGTGTGTGTGTGTGTGTTCAATATTTTATCAAAAAAGAAACAAGAACCTAAAGATTGGTGGTCTGTGAGACGGTGGGCGAGTCTCTCTGCTGTCATTCAAACGCGAGCGGGAGTAATTATGAGTTTATATGGACGTGAACTAATATTATGTCGGAGTCCACTGCTTGTTTAGCAAGTAAACATGCTGCACAGTGTTTTTTACATGTATATGTTAGAGCTTTCTCAGAATTTTCAGCGCAATTGATGAAATAGGATCGCGCAACTTTCACACACTTTCAAAATGAAACTACGGAGATCAGCTGCTTTAGTTTTATCAATGAAAGGCTAAAAATAGCGCTGCGTCTTTATGGGAATCAATGCCATAAAGTGATCCTACGATCAATAACGGTCGCCTTGAAAAACTTTTAAAAAACTTTTAAAAAACGTGGTACATTACAGATTATTTAAAATATAATACTATCTTTCTTGCTGGCAAATTAAATTAATAATGAAAACGAAAAAAAGTGTACATACGAATATTTCATATTTATTTTAATCTGAATGATGTGATGATTTTGGGGGGGTTATATTAGCTGGATTTGATTTTTGCGGGGGTCATGACCGTAACCCCCGTGCAAATTACGCGCATGCACAATTTACTTATCTCTATACCGCTTTTTTCACTGTCCTCAAAACAGGCTGATGTCTTCCTTGTTCTATAAAGTCCCTCCCTTTCAGGAATATGTAACAATTTCTGATTGTGTTTGTTTAGTGTGTTGTGATTCGATAGCAGCTTAGCTTGCTGTTAGCTTAGCTGGCGACTGACATGTTGCTGTGGGCGGAGTTTAGTCAAAAACTCTTATATTGACGTTATTCAACCGGAAAGTAGAGGGCTGTAGTCCAAATCGGCCATTCGCTGTAGGGTTTGAAAGGTGAATTCTGTTAAAGAAAATATATCGCCTGGCAGTGAACTTTGAGCTTTATAATTTCACAGGTATTATTTATTCTATTATAGCAACATTACACACTAACTAGGGTTTAAAAATGGGATCAGAAAGAACGTGACCTTTAACATAGCTGAGAAAATGATTATAAGTAATGTCAAATCTGTGATAACTTTTTGCTATGAAGCCAAAAGTTTTACTTGCCTGTTTTTTTCTTTGTGCCAAAGCCATGGTGCTTGGACAAATCAACAATTTCAAGTTGTTGCATTGTTGTTGCATTAATTAGGATGCTGAGGGTTGGGTGGATAGACCACAGAGTTCTTCATCTGCACACCGCCGAATCCTGGGTGAGCCAACGTTTTTCACTTTCTACAAAGACATGGTGTGCTGTGTACTTGTCTGGGTGACACACCCTTAACTTCAAAACTGGCACAGAGGTAAGTCGAAGAGTTGTGGGGGCGTGTGTGGTGTTGTTGTGTTTATATAGTAAAATAGGAAGTTAGAGAAGGTGAGGGTTGGAATTAGAGGTCATTGGCATTTAGCAAAGGTGAGTTGTGTTTAAAGTCTAACTTGAGGATGGTGTTTATACAACCAGATGGTCTTTCGGCTGGATGTCTGCGTGTTTCTGGTCGACAGCAGAAAAATGAAATATTGAGGGGGTGTACACTAAAGTTGTGTCAGTTCAGGTTAGTTTTGTATCGAGGGAAACACATAATGGTTCTTTGCTGTACCGAAGCGCTCACTTTAATCTAGTGTGAAGAAAATAGCAAATCCAAAGCATTTTGTACCGTGTTGCCACCAGCTTTAACACATTTAACCCTGCTGCTTCTGCTGCTGTGTATGGATGGTCCCAATCAATGCGTTTCCAATATTCTGCACTTGTTTTAACTCTTGCAACTCTAATTTTTATTTGTTATAGTTTTTCAGAAAGCTAGATGGGGCTAAAACTTTATATTTCAGCAAGCATTTAGCTGTCAATTAAAATTTGATGTTGTTCATTTGTCTTATTTATTTGTTTTTGCGTTCAAATATCACACGGCACGCTGGCACAACTGTTTAGGCAAATTTGCCACAGGAGGTTTTGATCTTACAAAATACCTACCGCATCAGCTATGGGCAATGTCATTTCTTTGTAGTTTTTTATACACATGTATCACCTCACCACACACACACTGAAGCGAAACCTCTGCGTCTTTCGTAGCTCTTTGTTCTGTACATATGCTTTTGTCTGCGCTCATTAAAAGTGATGCCTTCGCATCATGCCCGACTGTCATATTAGTAAAATATTAATGAAGCGGATCTGTCTGATGTTCCCTTGGCAGTTTTTTGCGGGTTTGCGGCTTCTCCGTTGTCAGATGTAGGAAACTCTGTTGTTATTGCGCGGTAAGCGTTAGTTTGGCATCAAACATGAAGAAAAGCGTGAAGTAATGGGGTCGAAACAGAAGAGGAGAAGCAAGCCCAGCTTCTTAGAAGATTTCAGCAGGTGTAAGGAGAACGTGGGTGTTCTGTTTGCTAGTTTTGGGTGGACTTGATAGAAAAAATGCTGGCAGGCATTTAAAGAAAGAGGTGTGTTTGGAAAGTGTGGGACAAAGAAGTGGGAAAAAATAGAGAGTCATCAGGAAATAAAGGAAGTGTATTGTTTAAAGTGTGAAATGTATGTATTGGGCGTGGACTAGGTGTCTTTTTTGTTTTGTGGGGCGTCTGATTTGCATAAAATTTTATTTCTTAAAGTGGACATATCTGACTTTTCCATATTTAAGTGCTATAATTGGATCCCCAGTGCTTCAATCAACCTAGAAAATGTGAAAAAGATTAACCCAGTAACTTAGAGGCTGCTTACACTTGGCATTAAAATGCGATTTCGTCGATCGGATCACAAGTGGACGACGTTAAAGCCATGTGTAAATGGTGTTCAAAACGTTTTGAGATCGTCCACTTTCGACCACTTTCAACCACATTCAGAGGTAGTAGAACTTTCGATCGGATTGCTTATGTAGTGTAAATGCACGTGGGGTTGAATGTGTTCGAACAGCCACAGGAGACCGCCTTCTCTCCGCCCATTTTTTACGTCTTTTCTGACTTCTGGCGCGAACACACGGTGAACAGCGCTATTTTTAGCCTTTCATTAATAAAACGAAAGTGGCTGATTTTGCAAGCGTATGAAAGTTGCGCAATCTTATTTCATCAATTGCGCTGAAAATTTAGAGAAAGCTCTTACATATGCATGTACAAAACACTGTGCAGCATGTTTACTTAATACACAAGCAGCGGACTCCGACATAATATTAGTTCATGTCCATATAAACTCGTCATTACTTCCGCTTGCGTTTAAATGACAACAGAGAGACTCACCCACAGACTCGACAGACCACCCCCTCACAGTATTCAGGACAGAAGCGCTGAGAGACGGATTTAAATACCAGGTGTAAACCTGATGTGTCTCTCTCATCCACTTGTGATCTGATCAACGAAAACACATCTTAATACCAAGTGTAAACAGCCCCTTAGTTTTGGTAAACCATTTTCTGCAAACATGTGAAAAAATAGGTCACTGAAATTTGGCTCCCCCTGTGATGTCAGAAAGGGGATAATACCACCCCTTAATCTGCACTATCCAATGTTTTTAAGGACACACCCAAAACGGCACATTTTTGCTCACACCTACAAAGTGGCAATTTTAACATATTATAATAAAATATCTATTGACCCCTTCATGGTTCACGTCACAGGCGGTTCCCACTGCGCATGTCGGGGGCAAAAAAGTCATTACAGCAGATTGAGTTGCGTATTATTCGGTATCGTCAAAAATGCCTACTTACGTCGTGGGGTGTGAAAATCGCACCAGGTCTTCCGTTAAGTTTTCGCGATTCATGCAGAATCTCAAAAACAAAAAAATACAACATCTGCTGCTGCAAGCAATTAACGTGCAGATTGGGACAATGCAAATATCAAAGAGGCTTGTGTTTGTAGTGCTCACTTCATTTGAGGTAAGTCATCATTTTTCAGCCCTGTTAGATTAAATTATAAAGCCTAAATGGTATGAACAGTTTGACCCCTTGCTGCGCGCGCACCCGATCGTCATTCAATGTTTACAAACCTTGAAGGGGTCTATATGGTATTTTGAGCGAAAACGTTACATATGTACTCTGGGGAAACCAAAGATTTATTTGACATCTTAAAAAAGCCTTGTGAAATGTCCCATGTAAAGAGGTCGTTTTTTCAAAAATGACAATTCCCGTGTGTCGGACCAAATCCCTTCTGTGGAAAAATGAGTTGAATTTTGAAAAAATATCCTTTTATACGTATAATAATGTTTGTTCCTTAAATCTTTTCTGAAATTGCTACAAAAGAGTACCACTTTTAGGATACTTTTAGTACATTCTTTAGCATTTTACATTTTCTGCTTCACTTTCATAAAAAAGAGAAAGTATTCTTCAAAAATTCACCTTTTGAGTTTCACAGATACAAAATTAAATGGGCGAATGAGAGGATGGCAAATAAATAATGACACAGTCATTCATCCTGTAATTGTGATTTTTGTTCAGATTCTCTGCATTTTTCACATTTCGTTCACAGTAACACGACTCATCCTTTCAATAGTTCGTTCCAATTTCAAACATTACTCATATTTTAAGCATTACGCGAAGACACGCTCTGACATGTGACAGAAATGTCAATGGAAAGTTTATATAAAAGGTTTTTGTTTATGTCCTTGGAGTGCCCACAATACTGTACAGTCAGGCCTTTTTCCACTCAGGCCAGTAGAATAGCACACTCCTCCACACACTCCTCCCTCCAACATCACACACACACACGAGCGCATGTTTCATGCGCACAATGTGAAAAAAGCTCTGACCTTGTCCCGAATTCCTCAATACATTCAGAGAAAGATTAGGACGAGCATAAAATGCATCTGCATAAGACGTTTGATAAGGTATGATGAGGTGTATGGATATTGATGTATGGATATCCTCTGTGTATCCAACTTTTGTCTTTTTATTAAGGGAGACAGAGACATGAATATTTTTCCATGTGTCATTCAGCAGACGTCTGTGTGTGTGTGTGTGTGTGTGTGTGTGTGTGTGTGTGTGTGTGTGTGTGTGCGTGCGAGCGCGCGTGTGCGTGTGTGTGTGTGTGTGTGTTTGTGAGATCTAAGTTATTGCATTATTGCACATTGGCAACATACCCAGGGAATAGAATGATCAAAGAAAACAAGGTCTTTCTTTATGGCTCACTCTGTCTTTATTGTGGTTATTGTTTGTGCTCCAGTGGGGCTGAAACGTTTCAGCTGTGTCAATTAAAACTCCCTGTCACCCCAACACAGATAAAATACTGCCACCTCTGAAGGCCATGCATTGCATTCAGTTGTACAAAGGTGTTTGTAAAGTGGATTTTTGCTATGCCAGTCTTTCACAAAGAGTGTTATAGACTTTACAACAACGGCTAGCTTAATTTAGGATTCTTTGTACATTACAGATTATCACTCATATTATGTACCAGTCATTTAATTTACTATTCTGTGTTATTTACATGTACAATTTACATAATTTAAAAATAACCTACAAGAGGTAATTATTGCTCTTAAAGGGGATATATCATGAAAATCTGACTTTTTCCATGTATAAGTGCTATAATTGGGTCCCCAATGATTTTATCAAATAAGAAAATATGAAAAAGAACAAACCAGTAACTTAGTTTTGGTAAACCATTCTCTGCAAGTATTTGAAAAAATAGGTCAATGAAATTTGGCTCCCCTTGTAATTTCAGAAGGGGATAATACTGCCCCTTAATCTGCACTATCCATCCACAGCACTTCACATTTATTGCAGAGATCAGCTCATTTGCATTTAAAAGGACACACCCAAAAATGACACTTTTTTGCTCATGCTCACAAAGTGGCAATGTTACCATGATTTACCATGAATTATCTCTATGGTATTTTGAGCTAAAACATCAAATATGTACTCTGGGGACACCAAAGAAAGTATTGTCATATTAAGAACACTGTCATTGCGGTTATACGTCGTAGCTTAACGTCTTTCACAGCGATCAGCTGTAAAATGTTTTTGGTCCTGCTCGATTTTCATTGACTTTGAGTAAAATTATGTAAAGTTTTTCATAAGATCCTTTGGGGTCAATGTGTTAGCATGAGAAGCTTGATGTTGTCGGGAGAAGAAGCACCCGTCTCCCGAGTGCCTCTCAGGGAAATTATTAGATGTTGATGGCTTACGTTTCTTTCCCATCACAGAAAACCATCACATGTTTATCAATGCAATTAAAGTATTATTTTGTTTTGTTTGTTGATCACGAAGTACAAAGTAGATGAGGAAAACTAGGACTCCATGTACTCAGCGCGCCGCCATTGTTTGTTTACATTGCGTGAATGGTGCGCTGTAGGATTTATTGCATTCTGTAAAAAAGGGGGAGTGGCGTTTATCGCATTTTGGGAAAAAAGGGAGAAAAGATGACAGAATAACCTGCGGATATTGGATTTTGCGTAAAATTAAGAATTTACTTTTAACTACTGACCTGATATAATACTGATTTTGGCAGTAACTCATTTTTTTCAAAAAAGGCGTTTATCGTGTTTTGGAACCAAACTCTTCATATGTATATATATATATTTAAGCAATATCGCTCGAGTAGGAGTGTGATATAGCTCTATATCATCACGGCTGTGATTAGGCCAGAGGCACGAGGCCTTAGAGAACTACTTCTTCTGCCACGGATTTGAGGGCGGTCAGAATGACAGGTAACACTTTCGGCTGCTTTGAATCTCATAATAACTCAATGGACGGATATGCGTTTCTTTATATTACCATTTCTTGGTCACAAAGTGTAGTTTTAAGATTAGTTCAGTCGAGAATATGTATGTATTATATTTAAATCTGCAGTCGATTAGTAAAGATAGCGCCTGTTTGAACGTTTGCTTCAAAGATCCGGTACGAATGAGAACCAAAGCATGAGCGGACGTCAGTGTTCACTCGCCCCGCTGACCACCGCCCTCTCTGGGCTACATCTCTGACAGGGATTCCCTGGCTCTCATGTTGGCCTTGTTTGTTTTTGATGGTCAAAATGAGATCAATTGGTGTCAGTATTTGGTGTCATGATAAAACTATTACTTGTTTTCTTGTTCATATTTAGTTTCTTTTGTGTTGTTATTGTTTTGGCGCGAGGTAAAAGTTTATAAAACTATACTTATATAAATGTTACTATTGGTTTACTATTTCATCTTAACGTGATACGAGCACTCGGTTATTATTAGACTTTGTTCTTGTCAGTACTATATAAAACTGTTTTTTATAAGTGTCAGAGAGATGTTTTTGCATGCTGCTTATAAATATATCAGTGGCGATATCTCATAACATGTTTTAATAGTCACGTCACGATTAAATAAATGATCAATGTCCACATTTAAAAGCTGCGGTGCTTACCTGCAGTTCCACTGTGTTTTCGCGTTCTGATAAGAGATATAGCTCCAGAAAAAAATGAGTGTTTACATTCCTCTTTCCAAGTGTTAATCGTCCACACGATGTCCAAGCGCGCTGATCTTTGACGGAATAATAACTTCCGATTGGGGATTCACAGACTGATTTACCAGCTAGTGAACTAATGAGACACACGGAGAGTGATTCAAAACAACGCGGTTGTGTGTGTCCGTGTGTGCCTACAGTTTTTCCATTCAGAGATGAGTCTGTTTAGAGGACCTCCCATTCACTAGGTGGCGGAATGATACTAAAGGTAAGGTGGTTACTGTGCCGTTATCAGTAGAATATTGCACGCCTCTTAGCCAATCAGATTCGAGAACCAGAAAGAACTGTTGTATAAATATATATAAAGTATACATTTTGGCTCAGATGTTTCTCCTGTAAAATTACACATGAATAAACTTCCACAAATGAGACAAAAAACTGTAAAAATAAATGTGACCTTGTCTGTGAAATCCAGGCTGAAGTCTCTAATTTTGAGATTTGGAGCATCAGAGTTTGATTTCAATCTTTGACATAATCTTACTCAGTCAATATTAAAGATATTAAAGTCATATTTGAGGAGCTTAGATGCAAAACCCTCTAAGTGCGGCTGGTATGTTTTCTTGTAAATGAGCATTTTTTGCAATTAAAAGATTATTAGTCAGTAACTGAAATGCTTTATTTTCACAGATGTCACTTTAGTCATTTCATTGGTATTTAACAAATTTGACTCTCTCTCTCACTGCAAAGCTTTTTTGGCAAAAACCTTTACTTTAAAAAAAATCAGCTTCTTTAAACACGACATGGTAAATAGTTGCAAAATCGCTAAAGATGCAACGAGAAACATTGCAAATGATGAAAGTCGGAATGTGAAAATGAAGATGCAACCACACGGGGCGCTGTGACTGCCACATTCAGGTTGGATTCAGGTTACTCATATAGGACACAAGTTTGAATGTGATCCACGGTCCTTTTGTGTGGCATTGTGCGTCCAATTCGTCTTCTGTTAATAGTGGCGACTGTGCTAAAAAAATCTTAGTGGTGTTTAGCAGAAATTTTTGAATGACCTGAGGCCAGGATTAAGCAGATTTTGATTTTTAAGTGAAGATATTTGATGAACGTATGCACCAAGAGTATTCGGCTATCTTATTTTTGACGGAGGTGACGTTTAGGGGCTTTTGCATCTGAGCTCCTTATTTTCACACTGCTCTTTACATTATGAATAATTTTATGTAGTAAACTGCAATCACAAAAAGATTTTAGCTTGGTTTTCACAGATACCATATTTATTTATTTATTTGCTTTATTGTTTTTTTAACCTCCTAAGACCCAAGCTTTGGTTTGTCTTTTTTCAGATTTCTTCCAGCTGTTTTTGGAAGAACCGATAAATATAATAACCAAATATTTTTCTTTGAACATGAAGCAGTGTAATTGTTCACTTCTGGGTACAACAGGTTCCAGTTACACAGAATTAAGTATTATGGTGCAAACAACAAAAATTGTGATGTCCACGTGGACACACCAGGTCTTAGGAGGTTAAATAACAAATACATAAAAAATGTAAAAAATAATGAAATATCCTATTGATCTTAAATATTGAACAAATGTACATTTAAACAAAAAAGATTAGTAAAGAAAAATAAAATATAAAACTTTTGTTTAAATGTAGCTTAAATAAATTGATTGCAACCACTTACCTTAAAAATTTTTATTTAATTCAATGAATATTTTTTTTCAGTGTATGATGTCTTAGCAAATACGAGAGACATTGTTTGTACAATAAAATAAGAGGGAAGTTAAAGGAGGTGATAGATGGAGGTCATTGGCATTTAGGGGAGGTGGGTTGTAATATGTGACTTCTAAAACTTAGCACATTGTAGGTCATTGTCTTTTTTCTGAAACAAAAATATTAAAAGGTAAATTCAGCAAAACTCCATTTAATTGTTGGGGAAAAGTATAGAGATGAGATCCTAGTCTGTTCAATAGGGTGTTATTTTATGTTTGTGGTCATTAATTTAAGCTTGTTGCGTAGGGTACAACTGCAGTGCTATAACAAAACAAAGAAACAATACCTCTACAGTGCAAATTAAGTGTAGTTATACCCTGAGTAGTTATGAGTCTAATACAGTACATTACAGCAAATTGCCTATGAGATACAGTACAATCATGAATTCCCGATAGGAATGTAATACAGATGCAGTGAATAATTAAGTTATTTGTAGAATACTGTAAAAAACTGAAAGTGAGTCATTTTTAGACAATTATGGTTATGTTTCTATCACATGGGATTTTTAATAAAATAGGTGTTTTGAAGATTGAATTGCATGCATATCATGTGGATGTTTTAGATATGTGGTTGTAATTCATGATGACAAAATCCCTTGTATATTATATTTTATAGCTGCATATAGTGTAAAGGAGCATGTGTTTGTTTGCTTGTGTGTGTGCATGTGTATGAAAATGTGATTGATGATAGGATATAATAAAGTGCATGGGTTTCTCAACCGAGCAAAGAGAGATAAACAGGTGGAGCATGAGCGCACGGGAAGTGGCTATACCCACACACACACCAAGGTCTCTGCTGTAAATTAAAGTCATTTATTAAAGACCATGATAGCCACTGGAAAAGAACATATTGTGAAGAAAGACAAGGTTTGGCGTAGTGGGACAATAGGTTGGAGGGGCAGAGGTTTTGATCTCGATATATCACCCTCATTGTAGAGTTGGTGTCAATACATCACCCTTATTGGTTAGAAAAATAGAAGTTGTGAGTATAAAGGGACTGGAAACGATAAAAGAGGAGAGCTGTGAGAAAAATGTCAACCGTGCACAAATCTCTCTTCTGTTGATCTTAAATATTGAACAAATGTCCAATTGGAAACAAGACATTTGAGATATATATAGGAATTATTAAAAAAATAAATGTCACAACTTCTCATTTCATTTCAAACCCATAAGAGTCTCTTTTTCCTCTGAGAGAGACAAGGAGATTGTTTATACAAAAATATGTTTATATTGCTTTTTTCATAGCAGAATCTGTCACACTCTGTCACAAAAACATTTTAAAGGTAAATGCAGTAATATTTAAAGGTGCAGTGTGTAATTTTAGGAAGGATCCCTTCACAGAAATGCAAAATAATACATAAAACTATATTATCAGAGGTCTATTTTATAATTAACCGTTATGCATTTATTAGAATGAGACGTTTTTTTATCTACATACACCGAGGGTCCCCTTACATGGAAGCCGCCATTTTGTGCCGTCATGTTTTTACAGAAGCCCTTAACGGACAATTTTTTTTACTAAGTTGTCTCAGACGATGACGTGTTTGTCCAGTGGTGGGTACCGTAGCTTTGCTATGTGTTTCAAAAGCGAGGGGTGAGCATAGGACTGAGCCGTTGGTTGCAATTCGCAACCTCACCACTAGATGCCACTAAAATTTACACACTGCACCTCTAAGTAAATACATAAATATACCCTTTGTATTTTACAGAAATCAAGCAAGCAAGTTCAGATCAACATAAGACAGGGTTCCAACGGGTCCTTGAAATCCTTGAAAGTTTGTGAATCTGGCGATAAATTCAAGGCCCTGGGAAGTTTTTGAAAATCCATATTATTCCCTGTGTAGTAAGTGTAATCATAAAAATTGTAGACTTTTTAAGCACACATGCTAAACTGTGCTTTAAATGCTTATATCTTCTGTATGCGAATGTTGATTCATACCAAAATGCTTTTTTGCATACCTGTGTTTGACACATGAAAACGTCTTTGGTTAAGTATGTAACTATTGTTCCCTCAGAAGGGAACGAGACACTGCGTCTCCCTTGCCATACTTCCTGTAACGCAGTCTTTGGCAATATTTCAGATAGCGATGTACTTCCTGGCTCCCGCGTCTCCCTGTCTTTGTTGTTAAGCCTCACCATTGGTTGAATTTGATATAAATACCCCTGAAGGCATCCCCAAAGTGTCACTGCAGTGACGCAGCGCGAGTTCCCTCGAATGGGAACTGTAACAATGCATCTTAAAAGGTAACACAATGTAACCTTGCTCTCATTTGAAATGTGTTCCCAAATTTAGTCCTTGAATTTAAGGGTATAGGACCTGGAAAGTCCTTGAAAGGTCCTTGAATTTGAAGATAACTAAGGTGTGGGGACCCTAATAAAAACACAATAATTTCATATCATTTCATATCATTTGTATTAGTAATTGTGTTTCCTTCGACTCGAACCCTGAGAATGTGAACAGTTTCCCTGATCTACTTTTGACAAACGTGTCATGTCAAACCTTAGACACACTCTTCAGAGCGCCGACAACTCCATCCTTCTCTCAGCCCCCCACTTACAGAAACAGGTGTGCTGGACTGTAGCATTGTATCTATCACGTACATCATGACAGACCTCTCCCCAGTGTCCTCTTCTTGCACCATCTCAAAATAGCTAACTTCATAACGTAGCTTTAATAAACAGGCAGTCTGTTGTTCACCAATGATGTCATTTGTTATTAGCAAATGAGTGTGTGATTTATGCGTGGAGCTCATTTCATACTAAAAGAATTAATGTCGTTTTTGTCGCTCCCGCTCATGACGTTATGAAAGGCGCAGTTAAAACTGGCAGACACCATATGGCTGTGATTTAGTTTGCATGTCTGTGTGTGTATTTCTGTATATACAGACACTTACATACACCTTTTAAAATAAATGCATGCTCAGAAGTTCATTTTAAAGAACTGGAATACATTTTCTGTTGTTCACCTCAATCGTATCTTTGGACAGGAAAGATAAAATAAATATTGCTGCTGAGAGGGACGTAAATATATAATTTTGCAGTTTGTTTTATGCACTTTTGGCATCTTCCCCGCCTGAGGATACAAACAGCTGCCATTTACAGCACATGTGTTTATGAACACGACTGCTTCTGGGTTTTTATTGCGCTCTATTCCACTTTCATTTTTCTTTCATTTATCTTCTCGTCCCCCTCCCCTCGCAATGTGGTATAGTTGTTATCGAGAACTGAGGTGTTTGGCGGGGCTTTATTTCATTTCTTAGGCTTGACTGAACTCACGACATGCGGAAGAACAAATCTCAGTCACTTTCACAGGACGACGCCGGTTTAGATATGACCGAGGCAGAATAAAGAGAATGGATGTGTTGCAAGAAATGTGGTTACTTTTTTAATGAGCAAGTGCGTCTGTTCACGGCCTGAGTGGAATGCAAATCCCATTCACGTCCATTCTGACCTCTACGCAGATCCAGGTGAGGAAGACGGCGTATCGTCTGAGCTGCTATAGCTTTAGGTTAATTAGCACAATGGATGCAGGAAAGTGACTGAGATTTATTGCAAACATCTAAGGAGATCGGTGCTTCCAGCGGCACTTGACATTCTTCTTGACAAAATACCCACTAGTTTGTAATGCATGCAATAATATATGTATTTGTTATGTTTACAGTACTGTGTGTTTTATTTCTATTCCAGCTTTCACCTAGCAAGTTATTACATCCCATAACTCAAAAAGCAGATGTTTATCTGGGCAGAGCTAAATATCATGTCTACTACACAGCTGCGTGTGCACAGGTGCATCACACATCAAAGGTGGCTATCAAGGTGAGCTCTGTATCCAACCCCTCCACTTACTCTGATACTGGCTCTCTAAAAGCCTTCCCTTCATGTAGAGAGCCTGGAGATCATAGAGACTCAAAGTTAAGGAGGTAAACCCTTACCCCATCCCAAAGACAGGATGGTAGTGTCAGTGCATAATCTGGAACCACCTTATTCCTTAAGGAAAGGGCAAGTGTGATCTCTTGTACCTGATGCTTGTAATGCATTACTGTATAAGCTGTACTCATCATAGACAAAACAAAACTAAATCACTGTAATTATTATCATTGCATTTGTCTACACCTCAAGTGGCCTATACAGTGTGAGGCATATTCATTTGGGCCTAAAGTTTTTGTTCAGCATGACAGTTACTTACTATTATTTTTATTAGCTACTGTATATATCTGAAGTAAAATAGGTTTATTAGCAGTCTAAATATTGTATGTTATATTGTTATAACCAAGAAGACCATGTATTAATTCTAGCTTATAATCGAAATATGATAAAATAAGACACACTCTTCATTTGGGCTCTATCATACACCCGGCGCAATGCATACTTTGTAACGCGTTACTCCCATCACTGCTGGTAAGTAATTAAATGTTTTGCTTTAAACAAATGCAAATATTGCATATATTTTTAAATGTTTTTTAAATGCTACCTTACAGATTTATTGTATATGATGACTCTGTAGCTGTGGATATGGTGAGATGAAAAACATTTTTAAAGTAATGCTTTAAAGGTGCAGTTTCTTTTTTAATGCATAGAGAAGCTATAGCTGCCACCAGAAAAACATGTCATAGACGGAGACAACTTAGTAAAAAATGTTTTTCCGTTAAGAGCATCTGGCGGCACAAAATGGTGACTTCCACGAAAGGGACCTCTGTGTATGTAGATAAAAACTCATTCTAAGGTAATTAAAACATAACGGTTCATTAAAAAAGGTCTTTATACACCCCTGATAATATAGTTTTGTATATTATTTTGCATTTCTGTCAAGAGATCCTTTTAAAAAATACACACTGCACTATTAAAAAAAAACTCATGGTGCTGTCCGGGTGCTGAAACGGCTCTCCGCTAGTTTGTAAATTCTTTATCTCCTGTTCGTTACAAATAAAGTATTTTTAAAGTACAAACCTTTTCTTACATACTTGTAAATTATTTTTTGATGATGTTGGATATCCATACATTTACAGCAATTAAAAGCCTGCTATTTTTCCTTCCATGACTAAAAGAAAACGTCTTTTAAAGGTTTTAATAAAAAAAAAAAAACAATTTCAATACAAATGAAAAAACACAATTTTTTAACATCAATCTTAAACTGATCCCCTTAGTTTTTAAGTTTACAAAGTCGGTCATCTAAATAGGGATTAGACATAGCGCCAGCGCAACTGGCTTTTAGGGGGATGAGAGATAAGTCTCTCATTGGTTTATTGCATGTTACGCCCAAAACACACCCATTACTCCCATTAGGAGAATATGAACAACCCTTTTTGAATGTGCGCTTGGCGCACAAACCATTTTTCCCATCATTAAATTAGCAAAAGTGGATTAGGACACACCTATTTAGGCCGTGCGCTTTAGACAATACGCTTAGATCATTAACATTGTGTAATAACGTCTGTAAGTACCAACACCATTTCAGTAAAAAGGGGACACCAGTTTTTCCAAAACTGACAAATATCTAAAACCATCCTAATATCTTACATTTGTAAGTAAAGATGTGCAGAATTTTAACTAGCTTTCTTCTGTTTAGTTAGGACATTCAAACGCACAAGAATAGTTAAGATGGGCTTTCAAAGAAAGACACGTGCACCCCTGCAGATGGAAGTGGGTGTTACATCCGCACAGTGAGTCACTCGTGCTAAATTTACCGAAATCACTAATGTTCACACACACACATACGTGATCTTCATCATTCATCATTGTTGTTTTTATCATCACATGCTTTCAAAAGGTATAAATCAATGAACTTTCCCATATAGTCAAACTGCAAACACAGGTAACCATCAAGTCATTAGACTTGAATTTTGATGACTTATTTTGTTAACATTTCAGCCAATGATTAGCATTACATATTACTAATATAAAAGCATTACTTGGCAGTTGCCCAGCTTATGCATTCACCACTGGATATGTGACCTTTGATACTTAGATCCAGAAACATTATTTTTTGTGCCTTGTAGGTTATTGTTCTGTATTAAATTCTGAATATATAGGGTGTAACGTAAGCTTTTTTGTCACATGTACTATATTAGTTATCATTTTTATTCTGCTGAAATTTTTTTTATATGTCAAAATGCAATGCTAATTTACCAGTACAAAACCTATGAGTAGATCTTTAACTGACATCTTGATATAACTGGGCATATAAGTGTAATCTATTATGTACAGTAAGTAAATTGCATCAGGTTTACTGAATCACTGAGCGTCATTTATTCGATTTTGTATGTTAGGTTCTTCATTTCGAGGTTATCGAACTGTGAGACATTTCTTATCTGCGTATCACATGCTTATAAGCAGAACAGATATATTTACTGTAATATTTCACAGTAATATTTTTTTAATAACACAGCTCAGTGAATAATACAGTACCGAATACAGTACAGAAAATTATTCTGACAGTGTAAAAGGTTAAAAATATACGGCTGTAATGTAATATTTTTTTTCTTGCTTTGGCCTTTTTTGCATTCGTGAAGCAAAAATAGAGACAATTACTAGTCATGTTGCATTTAAAGTATAAGTTATTTAATTGCCTCTTGATTAAAAAAAAAACTGTCCTGTTAACAATATTGCATTTGTAATTATACAAGTTAACCTTTTCAGGTATTAGACTTGAATTAAGATGCTGTCATTCAAAGTCCCTTTAAAGGGGACATATTATGAAAATCAGACTTTTTCCATGTTTAAGTGCTATAATTGGTCCCCAGTGCTTCTATCAACATAGAAAATGTGAATAGTATCAACCCAGTAACTGTTTTGGTAAACCATTCTCTGGCTCCTCTTGTGATGTCAGAAGGGGATAATATCACCCCTTAATATGCACTATCCAACCACGGCACTGCCATTTAGTGCAGAGATCAACTCATTTACATTTAAAAGGACACACCCAAAAATGGCAAATTTTTCTCAAACCTACAAAGTGGCAATTTTAACAAACTATAATAAATTACCCAGTGGTGGCTCATGACTGCTCAACCGAGGGCAGCTTATTCAAAATAAGTGTTCGGAGTGTCGTGTGTGGTTCCTTTTTCTGAATATTCCATAATAGTCAATTATAATCTGTAGTAAAAGTGTTCAGCAAATGTCATTATTGATTAGTTTGATCTGTGATGTCACTTGGCCATTGCCCCATCACAACGGCATGAGCTGCTGCACCATACAGTGCGATGCACAAGAACAGTAGGAGTTACATGATAACGTAAGAATAATTGACAGGACGATGGCGGAGGCAAACGGGCAATGTTTGTGAATAAAAGTTATTAGTTTAATACAAGTGCATTTGTCTATTATGGAGCAGATGTGTCTGACTTTATAACCTCGCAGCTCGCCCTGTTGCCGTGGGAAGGTGAGCAAGTGACCAAACTAATCCATAATGACATCCGTTGAACACTATTTTCATTATTGATTATTATCGTCTATTATCATCATCAAATATTTGATTAGTTATTGCAGCTCTAGAAGGGAGTCATTGTGTTCATTGCAGACTGGATTTGTTGATACAAAGACACTGATTTAATCAATATCAAAATTTATATCCACACACACCGGTTGTTGTAAATGTTCATTGTGTTGTAAATGTTTTATTGTTTAAATATGCACTTTTGCGCAGCGTTACCCATCGATTTCAGCTTAAAGTCTCTCTCATAAATAGTGAAAGTGATGCCTGTGAGGCTCTTTTTCTTCCCTCATCTGTTTCCCCGGTCATCCTGAGCACTTCTGCTCTCTAGACCTGCTGACACAGGTTATTAATGTGGCTCATTTAGCCTAACCCTTCCTCCTGCGCCCAAACCAACACACACTCATACAGGCATCCACAGCAATCATGGGGCCGTCCAGACGCTCATTAGTGAAGCACGCTCGCTCCCACCCAAACTTGTATACTGTAGGCCTATAACCAACCCGGGTAACTCCTCAGAATATATCTACAGTACCAGCAAGACATGTAGATCCATTTCCAAAACAGTTACATTTCTGTACCAAAGACTGCAGCCAATCAGAGTGTGCCGACTGTACCGTGCTCTGTCTCCATCCTGTCTCCTCTGACACTCTTTTGGCGGCGCTCGCCGTGCCCCGCCCATCCCTGATCCTCTGGTTTCTACTCCAGCTGCTCCATCTGTTTCGTCCTGAGCTCTACGCACCTCATATGGCACCATACCGACATACGCCCACCTCCGTACACAAGCCTTAGTATTTATTTATCCGCCTATGTGTTTGTTTACTTCCCAAAATAGGTGCCTATATGGTGAAAGCTGGCTGACTGTGTGTTATAGTGTGCTTATGCACTAGATACCGTCATACTCATTCACACACCTCTCTCCACAGGTGGCTTTGTTTGTTTACTTCAGTTCAAACTGTGACGCTTCTGCGCAGCAAGAGGAAAGTCTCGCTCCAGATTGCAGCTCCCCATCACCACCAGCACCTTAGCAACTGCTCCAAGCTCTGCTAAATTACTCCCAAATGTACCCCCGCCCAACCACGTGGCTCACTGGGAGAACGGGGCGAGGAGCAGGAGCGGCGGCGGTAATTAAAGTGTGCGACGGGGGGGCTTAGCTTGGATGGGGTGAAGTGCCGGGTTTTCGGGGAAGAGAGAAGGCCACTCCTGTAGGGCAATGCCACGATGCCATCTGTTGAACGGGCTCTCGGTGGGAGCGGGGTGGCTGGGTCTGACAGAGCTGAACCCGGGACTCCTGCAGAGGGCTTTTCACATACCCAGACACACAAAGACTGCTGCACTGGAGTTGCGTTGTTGCGTATGCAACAACAACAGAGTCGTGCGGGTTGTTGTGTTGCAAGGATCACAATGGAAACCAAAGCTATCGGCTACAATGAGTCAGCAAGCCTATTTTATTTGTTTATTTTTTCTATATATTTTGTATATGGTGAGTGGTAAGTAAGTATATGCTCATGCATGTTCATAATAGTAAATTGTCATGCAGTTAAGTACATGGATATTTACTTACTTTACAGAAAACTTAGCCTTCTTTTTTCTTTATATTTTTTTAAAATCATGTAAAAAAAATTAACTACACTGAAAAAAATGATTCTGTGCCTTAGTAAATTTAACTTAAAAGAAATTACTAAATTCTATTAAAAAATGTAAAAAGTAAAAATAACACAAAATTTAAGTTAATTCTAAATTAACCAATTATTGAGTAAATTTCACTTAATTTTATTAGGTAAATCCACCCAAATTTGTAAGAAGGAAATTTTTTGTGGAAACTACTTGAATTATTTAAGTAAATATAACTAACTAGGCAGTGAGCTTGTACTTCCCAGCATGCTTTGCATTGGACTGCATTTGGAGAGTAAAATTTGAAATTAAACACAATTTTTGGGGTTTTTAACCAAAATGAAAGACTTGTTAGTGTTTCAGGTTAAATTATCTTTGAGATTTAGAGGAATTTCTGTTTCTGTTTTGAGTTTTGTGGTTACCATCATTCAGAAGAGTGGTGCTTGTGTATAGACAATAGGCGACACGATGAAAATCATGATGTAAGCAATAACTGTGCTTATGCCAGTACTGAGATCTATTGAGTCTCTTCTTACTTGCTCAACATAATGTGGCAGTTAAATGTGAAAAGTTAAATAGAATAAGAGATTTAAAAAACGATTGGATTATCTTAATTTTAGTATGTAGAAATTAAACCATTAAATTGATTTGTTTGCACATAATTAATTTTAGTGTACTGAACATAAAAAAATTTAGCAAATTCTACTCAAAATAATTATGAATATAATTAATCTGAAATTACATATAAAATATAAGTACACTCAATTGATAAATTATAAGTACACTCAACTTAAAAAATATATCTGGAGTTAGATAAATTAATTGTGTGCATCTTCTTGTCATGATAAAATTAAGTAAATTCAACATAACATTTTTTCAGTGTACCCTGCTGAAACAGCTCAAACCATTCTGGAAGTTTTGCTACTCGAGGTCTGCACAAGGTTAGTAAAACCATAAAACACCTGCATTGTGGTGAGAGGCCATCAGTCCTCATGAGGTAAACATACAAAATAATGCCTTAAATTAGGGATGTTAACAATTAATCGATCTTCGATTAATTGTCGATAAGAATTAAATCGATAAAAATTAACGATTGTCGACAAAACAAGCACGTGTGTCCGGCGCAAAGCACATACAGCTGGTGAAAAAATTAAACAAGCGCGAAGAAGTTAAACTAGCCATGATCACAACGATGCTTGATGCCAAACACTCACTTGGGCTTTATAACCTCATTTGAGACGAGGCTGGCTGCTAACGCAACGAAATGGCATCCGCAGTGGATCTGAAGCCGTTTCTCAATATGCGTTCTTGTCTGTACTTGTGTTCTTGTGGACTTGTGAAACGTCATCAGTCGCGGCCCAAGTACTGTTCCAATTCAAAGTTCGCATCAAGCGCAAGTTCACATAAAATTCCCGGATGTGTTCTTGATCCGCCCATTTTATCGAGGATGCATCAGAGGAGACTTGTGTGGACTTATGACAGTTTCCCAGAATGCATTTCGCGTCAGGAGTTCGTTCTTCCGAGTCGAACTACGAAGGACACAAGTCCGAGTTTGGCGTACTTGGTATTGAGAAACGGCTTCAGGTTCCGATGCCGAAAATCTAAACACAGTTAGGATACTGAAAGCAAAGACCCTCTTCAGGGAAGCCTGCAAGATTAGCATAGCAACGCTGCTAACGCTGCTTTACACAGGGAAGGAGACCAGAAGCCGTTTTTAATAAACAGATTAAAATGTAAAACTTACATTCTGGCAAGAAACTGTTAAATGTAAACTGTAACTGACTGTCGTTACACTCTGAACGCCCACAACATATATCATTGATCATCATCATGACTGGCTGAGGCGCTACACGCTAAACGGATTTTCTAATGGAAGGTTGAAGTCTTATAATATAAGCATCTTTGCTGAAAATACGCCGCAGGTCTAAAGCTGAGGTGACGACAGAAAAAAGTGCCCTTTGTGTGCTTCTTGGATATAATTACAACAAGTGATGTATCAACGACTCAGAAAGCAAGGTGAACAACTAGAAAAGTAACACTTGTTCATGATAATGAAAACGTATTTTGTCATGGACGCACGGACTTTCATCCGACTGTGCGGAGTGCCTGTTATGAAGTGGAGTTTACTGTGTCTATTAGTCATTATATTTCATTACGAGATTCAATTGATGATTTTTATCAAAACACCAACTACATTGACTCATTTTACAATCCCACTAGCATGTTATTTAGACAAAATAAAAACTTTTAATTCGCGTGAGGAAGCTGGCATTTTTACGCACACTTTTATGTCATTGGCTATATGTCACTGCTGTAATGGCTTATTGCACTATTACTGTTAACGATTATTCGATTGATTGATCGTTAATTTAAATGATCATCGAATATGGGAAATTGCATATTTTGACATCCCTATACCTTAAATATAATTAGCCCATGCATGAAAATATTAAAAGTCCTTTTCCTGTAATTCAGCTGGGTGATTCTCACGAAATCCAGATTTAGAAGGTGTCCAGCATCAGAATTTTTTAAAAGCCCTTGTAGCCAATTTTTTTACACATATAAGATTAAGGTCTGACTTTACTATAATCATTATTTTTAGAGGATTTAAAAAATATTTCCTATATTTTAAATATTTCCTCTTAAATGTGGAAAAAACAACAAAATTGGTTTGTATGATGTCATTTAAAATCATGTGCAAAATAGTACATGAAGAGATGTTTGTAACTGTATGCTTCTTATTTTGATACTCTTACTTTGCATTTACTTTTTTATAAAAATGTTTCACGACACCTTATAAGTTTAATTTTGCGAGAATCACCCTGCTGGTAGTGCATTGCACTAGCCTTTGTAACCAAAATATATGCACCATAAAACCCAGACTAAAGTCTGTTTCTTGCTCTGGGTCGACAGGTTTACGGTCGTTTGGTTGTTCCTTTGTCAACGAGGGCGCTAGTTGTTGGAGTAAAGTTTCGAACTCACCCACGGACATTCGAAAATACTCCCGGAAACGATCATGATACATTTTTCACTCTTGTATCAGTCGGTAGAACTCCCCGTGTTCTTCTCTTCTCGCAACGATTGGATGTACCCAATATCTGCGTCTTTTCGGTCGTGTTTCTTTATTCAACAGAACAAGAATAACTTCATCACTATCGCTGGAGCTCGAACTGTTACTTAAAAGATCCGTGTTTGTTTGCTTGCCCGTTAACCAAAAATCGTATATGAATGGTTATTGACTTCACGCGAGTGTAAATACTGGCTCTCTTTTTCTGTGTGACAAGTGGGTGTCAGAACAGTTGCATAACGTCTCACAGCGCCACCTTGTGTACCGGGATATCTGTTTTGTATTAAGCGCCATCTAATGTCCAGGGAGTGAATTTGCACCTCACTCGGCTCAGCGCCAGTAAAAATAATTTGGGTGTGAAAGCAGAAAAACGTCACGTAAAGCGTCGATGATAACCGCGCACGAAAAACGTCCCGGTGTGTAAAGACCTTTACGTGTACACAAACGTACGTGCATGGTCGAATACACAGCCTTGCAAAGTATAGTTCATTTGGCTCGTACGTGTACACAGATGATGCAATGCATCTCATGGGCTACACATTACATTCTCCTGTAAGTGCATGCGCGACCTACAAGTAAAATGTACGCAGGGTTTCAAAAATCTGGCGCTGTGCTTTCAGTACGCAGGCACTGTATGCGGACCCTCGCGTACGCATAAAAGTGGACCATACTTAGGCTTTTAGATCAGGGGTGCCCAAGCTTGGCCCTGGAGGGACCCTCCAGGACCAAGATTGAGCATCCATGCTTTAGATGAATGCATCTTCCAAATGCAAAAAATGTAAATGTATAAGTAAAAAGAACAGACGTGTTTGTGTAATTGTGAATTTTGTTTCTGCTACTGGCCGTCCCTCTAGTGTCATCTGTGTTGTGTAATAGTATGCTCTGAGTAATACTCTGGTGTCTGTCATCATGCATTAGTGACATTTGTTAACGTCACGCCCTACTTCCAGTGCTGCAAAGGTGCACATTGCACTGGAGAAAAGCCTGCCTGCTTAACAATGATCACCGCTAATGAGCACCACCAACAACATCAGTTATGCTCGGATTTCAAAGCATCATTAAGCTGCGAAGCCACAGGGACTTTTAAATACAGTGTGTTGAACAAAGTCAATAATGATAGGACGCTTAAGCATAATTTAATTCTGTAAAATGTTAATTGATGAACAAAAGATGATGTTGTTCAGCTGGCTTTGAAATCAACAACTACAGTACTCTGCATCGGGACTTCCGTCAAGAATTACAGCTTTATCAACTGTTGGGCCAACAAGTCAAGTTTGTAAAATTGTATCTATTAATAGTTCAGAGACAATATAGTTGTGTACTTGATGAGTTGTTACAAAAGAACTGAATGTTTCCTCTTTGTCTCTTACCATCTTGTTTGTCTTTTCTGATGTTTAGTGCCCCGCCATACACCCTCACACACACAAACACAAAGGTGGCAGGTGTGAGAGGCTGAGTTTGATGTCACATCAGGGGCCAGTCACTTCCCCCATTAGGATGAGCAGACCACCTGTCTGGCTCTTGGATGAAGAGCTGTTCTTCAGGCCCTCCGGACTCATTAAGGACCCACGAGCAATTACTGCCTCCTCCTGCCGAGAAATCGACTCCATGCCCCACCAAAGCTAAGCTGAAATCCCTCAATTCTCTCCTCAGCACCTCCCTATCCTTATTTTACCAATTCACAACAAAAACAGTGACCTGACTGTGTAACCCTTTGCTATTCATAGATCTATTCCAGTGACATCTCAAGCCTGAAGTATAGTCTGTTTTTTACGCGCACAGCCTTGTGAAGTATAGTTTATTTGTATCATACATGTACACACAACCTATGTGTGCAATGTACACAGGATTTCAAAAATCCAGTGGTCACACACCCTGTACACAGACCCTAAAAATGGGAAATTATACTTTGGCCTTCAGATGTAGATCTACTGGCCATCAGGCTCTTTTCTTGGTCTTGTGACCAAGAAAAGAGATTTACATTGGAGACGATTACTTGCGTCATCGTTTACTTTGGGGTATGTACCTTTTGCATATCGTTAACATTTACTAATACACAATTACACACCAAAGGAAATGTAAAGTGAATTGGACCATAGGTGTTCTTTATCTCTTTCCCCGCCATTGACGAGATATCTCGTCAATTAAGAGAAAACGCTTCCCCGGCAATGACGAGTATTTCCGTCTTTCCGCAATACCGCTATTATCCACTAGGTGGCACCCTTCCGCAACTTTTTAAACCCGGAAGTATTGCCCTCTGGCAAGCTGCTGCATGTTCGTGTTTGTTTTAAAGATCACTCTGAATGTTTATATATCTGAAGAAGAACATTTTCTGGAAGGCATTAAACTTTGGTGAAAATCATGAAAAACGCTGGCGCTGGCTGGCAACTTTTTTTTAAATGCTGGCGGTGAAAGAGTTAAGATTATGAGACTCTGTTTTGAATAAACTCTTAAAGGGACAATAAGTAGGATTTTCCCGCATCTAGTGGTGAAATTGTACTTTGCATTCAAACGAATATTGCTCTCTAGCGCCTCGCTTTTCCAAATGCGTGTTGCAACTACGGTAGCCGTTATGTAATCACCAATCTCCTTGTTCGTTTCAGCTAGTTCACGTGTTCTGAATGAAAACGCATTGTGGGAACGCGCTGGTAGGCTAGTGCTTTTTGTCCCTCTCTGCTATTATAGTTTATCAGTACGGAGCGACATGGAAGCCTCCCAAGTAAAGAGAAGAAATTCTAAGCTTACAAAGAAAAGTCAGATCCCTGGCAGAGGTCATTTGACACCAACGAGGACATATTTATGAATAAAGACATTGATTTTGCTTTATAAAACACTTAAAACCCTACTTACTGTCAATTTAAAAATGAAAGGTAATGCCTACCGTTTCATGTGCTATTAAAAAAATTAATATATTGAATCTATGCTTTGCAGTAAGTGGTAAGTTAGTGTTGCACTACTACATCTTATCAATCTGGGTTGTATATTACCCATGATTCTCAGACATATTGACAAGATGAGTTTGTATTTAACTTTTTAACATGTCTGTTTTGTAACTGTTGTTTTGACCTTTCCTTCGAAGGCAAAAGTTATGTGCTGAACATTTCACTTACCTAAGTTTGCCAATTCTTGTAGCTTCACCACGAGAGCAGAGAGCATGTGGAGCATCATTAACCTTCAAAAAGGTTATGCAATCTTTAGCATTAGTTACAAGATCTACAGTACAGAGTGCTATTGTTAACCCTAAACTGTATTAAGAACAAAACAGTCTGAAATATTCGTTCCTTATGATATTACAAGATTACAGTGTGTACAGTAACAGCTGCTTCTTAATGGATAAATGACAATTCGGGTGCGATCTTATCCAACGGGTGATTAGCTGTGACACGGAAGAGCAAAAATGGGGGAAATCACTTAAATCTTACTGTATTTAGCCTTCAATTGCAGACATAACAGAACTACTAAAAGTCTGTCAACTGATCTCAATTTGTTGAGAGAAGGATGAGGATTCGCTGACATTTATTTTCAATATTCCTCAGCAAACACGAAATGAAAAAAGAGCATGTGATGAAAGGCAGAGAAAGAGAGAGAGAGCGAGAGCAAAACCTTTGGTCAGGTGTTTTTGTGTTTGGGCATATGTGTAAACCGAGGCGGGGCTTCACCGGAACAACAAATTCTATTTCAAGGGAGCTTCATCAGCACAAAATGTTTTGTCTTGCAGTCTGTCAGAGGTCATATTATGTAGACACAAACACACACACAGTTGACTCAACATCTGTTTGGGTCAAGTGGGCGACTCTAACAGTCTGGGTTCCCTGCAGCTTGAAACTCTCCTAAGCCATTTTTTCCTGTTATACCACCAAACGCACACACAGTCCTATATAGTCACATGAGATATTTCTGCCCTTCATATTGAAAGATATCTCACACTGCTTCCTATGTCATCATTATTAAATGTTTTGTCATTTTTCTTTAAAAAAATCCAGATAATTTACTCATCAACATGTCAACCAAAATGTTGAAGTCTTTCTTTGTTCAGTGGAAAAGAAATTATGTTTTTTGAGGAAAACATTCCAGGATTTTTCTCGTTTTGGTGGACTTTGGTGGACCCCAACACACTTAAAATTGCAGTTTCAAAGGACTCTAAACGATCTCAAATGAGGCATAAGGGTCTTATCTAGCGAAACGATTGTTTTTTTAACAAGAAAAATAAAAGATATGCACTTTTGGACCGCGGCTTCTCGTCTGTCTCCGGTTCTGTGGCGCGCCAGCGCGACCTCACGTAATTGCGTAGTGACGTCAAAAGGTCACGTGTTACATATATGAAACGCACATTTGCGGACCATTTTAAACAATAAACTGACACAAAGACATTAATTAGTATCGTTCGACATAAAACAAGTCGGAACGGTCCTTTGTAAACACTGGGGCGTAGTTTCGCATACGTCATCTGTGACCTCTTGACGTGATGATGTATTGCGTAAAGTCGCGCTGTCACGTCAAGGACAAGAGATAGATGAGAAGTTGTGGTTTAAAAGTGCATTTTTTTCTTGTCAAAAATTACAATCGTTTCGCTAGATAAGACCCTTATGGCTCGTTTGGGATCGTATAGAGTCCTTTGAAACTGCAATTTTAAACTGCATTAAAACTGTTATTTGTTGGGGTCCATTAAAGTCCATTAAAATAAAAAAAATCCTGGAATGTTTTCCCCAAAAAACATAATTTCTTCTCGACTGGACAAAGAAAGACATCAACATTTTGGATGACATGCATTTTTTTTTTAAAGAAAATTTACTAATCCTTTAAAGAAAATACAAGTAAGTATAAGTGTGCCTAACAGCAGACTCAACTGGACTTTTTTTTGTCCTTTGTTTTTTTCTCTCTTTCTTCACAGTTACACATCTGCACAATGAAGCTAGTAAACCTTAAGTCACCCATTAGTTATTGATATTCTTCTTTGAACCTAATCAATATCCGATTAGAGGCCTCATTGACCGCGTTTACATGCACACCAATAATACGATTATAATGGGATTTTGTCAATACTGCGATTATACTTTACCTCATGTTAACGCAATAATTCGATAAAAATAATGCGATTAAGCTCATAATCGCAGTAAGTATAATCGCATTAAAAGAGGTGGGGTACGCCGTTTATAATTGCAGTATGCATCCATGTAAACACTTTAATCGCATTTATACCGCACTAACTGAAGTGCGTGTGTGTTTTAGTCACGCACCTTAAGCACAAATTCGTTTTAAACTTGACATTAGGAAGTTTTACATGAACTCTGCCAACACGACTCGCTGTCAGCAGTCTGCCTTCATTGAGAAACAGCTCAAATAACACGACAGCAGTGTATAAAAGCTTTAAGGGACATTATAAGGATAATTATAACGATAAATATATTAGTGACACATCATAATGATAACTTCATGCTAATTCGCTCAATGAACGCGGCATTACCTAATATTGGATATTTCTTGTAATAAAAACTTTTTTGAAATTGTTTACATGTCACTGAATGTATGCTGTTCTTGTTGCATTTACACAGCGGGAAACCAGCAGATGTCCTCAACTCGCTGCGTTTCGCGTAACTAAACAATGAATGTACTAGGTTAATAGCTTACCTTTTGGCGTAGTCAGTGTGGTAGAAAAATTTCACGGCAACAACTGCATCAGCTCTGGATACCTGAGGTAATTTTATGTTATAACCTCAGCAATGAAAGAGCTTTCTACTGCATTTTAAGTGCGTGTGCACTTCAAGTTCAAATATTTGATTGGCTGTCAATGGTTTATCGTTCATCATGTGCCAAAATCGCTATCGTTATAGTTGTTGTGTGAGCTCTGCTATTATCTTTAATATAAAACGATTTTTAAAACTATATTTTTATATCATGTGAACGCCCTTTACAGGCACTGTCATATTTATATCTTCGTCACGGCACCGGATAATGAATCTATAACAACGTGTTTGTCATTTAACGTAAGTAAATTAAAACAGTGGACCATATATGTGAGGTCATCATTTGTGCTCTGCATTGGGCTATGTGTGAATAATCCGGAAAAAAAAACTGCATGTAAACAGGAGTGAAGAGGTTAGCTCCAGTCATGTAAACATCTTACTGCGATTAAGACCTTACTCGCATTATTGGAAATAATCGCATTATTGGTGTGCATGTAAACGTGGTCATTGACTTACATAGTATTCTTTTTTCCTACTATGGAATTCAATGGGGCCTCTGATCAGTTTGGTCAGTTATATCTTCCTTAGTGTTCATCACAACAAAACAAATAAATACAGGTGTGTAACAGCATGAGAGTGAGTAAATGATGACAGAATTTTCATTTTTGAGTGAACTATCCCTTTAAAGTGATTTTCTCAATATGAGACAGACTGTTTGATTTGTTGATTGGCAGATGCACGGACTGACCGATTTCCATTTGCGTGTACGCTTTCTCTCACCTGTTTCAGATCATGCCCTCTTCACCAAGGCCCCGTTCCCATAGAAACAGAGAACAGCTGTTCTGTCAGGCCAGGTGTGTTTGAGTGACAGGGTCATGTTATGCTGTCCCAGGAGTGGACTGGAAGGAGAATCCCGCTGTCTTTTGATCTTCAGTTGTATGTCATGTACCTTTATTGATGATGCTCAGTAAGTGCGCACACCACTGGCTTTGTAACACATCACATATGTTCAGTTTCTTGTTTGACATTGGTCCAAGGTTTAAAGAAAAGCTGACCTATGATTTTGATGCTGTACTGCAATAATACAGTTACAGGTACAAACAACATAGTCGGATTGTAGTCAAGACCACCTGAACCAAGACCAAGACTGGAGTGTGTCAAGAAGACCAATGCTGCATCTGAAATAGCATACTGCCACAGGTACTACTAAGTACCAACTCTTCGACCGTTAAAACAGTATATGTACTATACACTCACCTAAAGGATTATTAGGAACACCTGTTCAATTTCTCATAAATGCAATTATCTAATCAACCAATCACATGGCAGTTGCTTCAATGCAATTAGGGGTGTGGTCTTGGTCAAGACAAGCTCCTGAACTCCAAACTGAATGTCAGAATGGGAAAGAAGGGTGATTTAAGCAATTTTGAGCTTGGGACGGTTTTTGGTGCCAGACGGGCCGGTCTGAGTATTTTACAATCTGCTCAGTTACTGGGATTTCACGCAAAAACCATTTCTAGGGTTTACAAAGAATGGTGTGAAAAGGGAAAAACATCCAGTATGCAGCAGTCCTGTGGGCGAAAATGCCTTGTTGATGCTAGAGGTCAGAAGATAAAGATTCAAGCTGATAGAAGAGCAACTTTGACTGAAATAACCACAAGTTACAACTGAGGTATGCAGCAAAGCATTTGTAAAGCCACAACACACACAACCTTGAGGCGGATGGGCTACAACAGCAGAAGACCCCACCGTGTACCACTCATCTCCACTACAAATAGGAAAAAGAGGCTACAATTGGTACAAGCTCACCACAATTAGACAGTTGAAGACTGGAAAAATGTTGCCTGGTCTGATGAGTCTCGATTTCTGTTGAGACATTCAGATGGTAGAGTCAGAATTTGGCGTAGACAGAATAAGAACATGGATCCATCATGCCTTTGTACCACTGTGCAGGCTGGTGGTGGTGGTGTAATGGTGTGGGGGATGTTTTCTTGGCACACTTTAGGACCCTTAGTGCCAATTGGGCATCGTTTAAATGCCACAGCCTACCTGAGCATTGATTCTGACCATGTCCATCCCTTTATGACCACCATGTACCCATCCTCTGATGGCTACTTCCAGCAGGATAATGCACCATGTCACAAAGCTCGAATCATTTCAAACTGGTGTCTTGAACATGACAATGAGTTCACTGTACTAAAATGGCCCCCACAGTCACCAGATCTTAACCCAATAGAGCATATTTGGGATATGGTGGAACGGGAGCTTTGTGCCCTGGATGTGCATCCCACAAATCTCCATCAACTGCAAGATGCTATCCTATCAAAATGGGCCAACATGTCTAAAGAATGCTTTCAGCACCATGTGAATCAATGCCACGTAGAATTAAGGCAGTTCTGGAGGCGAAAGGGGGTCAAAGACACAGTATTAGTATGGTGTTCCTAATAATCCTTTAGGTGAGTGTATAGTATGAATATTGATAAATGAATTTGGATGTACTACATCCACCTTGTTGATACATCATGAGACATACGATGTCATAAAACAAGTTAGTCATAAACTGGAATGACGTTAAACAAGGGCAATTTAACCACAAGGGACAGATGTTTAATATATGTATTTGCATTTGAATAGACATTTTTGAATATAACAACTGCTCTCCTTCTTCTTGGTTGGATAACTCCTCTTCTGAGGGGACAATAAGGACAATAAAGTGTCCATCAAATTAACACTTTGGGATCTTTCCGGAAGTAGTAGGTCATCCAGGTACCTTTCGCGCACTGTTTTTCAAATACTATGAATTCAGACCTAATACCACTGCTTTTCGCGTATAACAGAGTATGGAAGTAGGCAGTTTTGGACAGCTATTGAAAGATACTAAGGGGACTATTTTCGGCTGCTGCGTAATATCATTGCGCCTCCTGCGATCATGTTACAGCAGCAAAGTCCTTGATTATTACGCCCGAATGAGAGTATAGTTCCTAGCCATATCGGTCTAGAAAATCACAACTTTAATTTTCTGTCGGTCTTAGTACACGATGTAACTACAGAAGAGTCAAGTTTTAAATAGGAAAAATATCCAAACTCATTGGTTAATATGCATATTTTTAAAAAAAAGTAGATTGTCCCTTTAAAAAGGTCCTGATAAAATAATAAACCAAAACACTATTTTAAATTTAATCGCATTAACAATGTTAAAAAATAAATCTGTCAATGCACTGCAGTTTAGTGACATCACCACATAGGTGTGGCTTTGCGGCCGTTCTTGAAATAAAATCCTGAGTCGTCTTATTCTAAGACCAAGACAAAACTGAAAACAAATCATGGTCTCAAATGGTCCCAAGTCTGCTCTGGAGACCGAGACCGGTCTCGCGTACTAAAACATTGCTGCATAGTATCCAAATAGAAATATATTAGAGGAAAAACACAAGCATTTGTGTGACTTACATCAACAGTGACAGACACAATCACACTCCGAGCTCATGACATATACATTCACCAAGCAGAGCAGAAACAATATATTTTGGTGTGTGTACCTCTGCCCTTGTATATTCAAAGCAAACACAGTCCTCATGCATTGGATATGGGCAGGCGCACGCCGCTGGTTCTCGAATGAGGAGGGGTTGATTGAGTTTGCTTTAGCAGAAGCTGGGACAGGAAGAGTGAAATATGGGAGTGACAATATTACAGAACATCAGGACACCTGGAGACCAGCCAAGTCCCACAACTAATGTCATTATCTGTGTCTGTGTGTGTGTGCTGAGGGGATGGAGGAGAAAATAGCTGCGCATGATTGAACAATGAAATATGTGTATGGTTTGCGTAAACGTGCGGGTATACACACGATTACACAGGCCATAAACCGTGATGCAAGCGATGCACTAGACTGGTAAGACTCTATCGCGGGAAATAAAGGAAAGCAGGAGTGTGTGTGTATGCGTGTCATGCGTGTGATGTTCCTAATGGAGCCCTTCTGTGGAAGGTAATTGTAGCTTTCAGGTCATTTGCAAGAAAGCCTCCAATTAATGGAATCATAACGCCGCATCCTGCTCCTCCTCCGCCCTCATCAGGCATTTGATCAGGAGCTCCTTCCTGCACTCGCCTCTCCCGTACACTCCTCTGTCATTCCTTCCTCACGACTGTGAAATAATGATAGTTTTTCGATGTGGAGACGGCATTGCATTAACGCATCACTTTGAAGAGCACGTGGTGATGATCAGAGGAGAGTTTTTTAGTGCCTACGGGGAAGCTTGCTGAGTGGTAGTAATGAGTGTGTGTGGATAGGCAACGACTGTGGGCTCTGATTATTGTGTAAGGTTTGTAAAAGTATCCTATATTTGGATAATTCGTAACGTAGGCTGACGTATCTTGGCAAATAAATAAATATCTGATAAACCATTTGAGAATAAAGATGATTTTTGAAAACCCTTTTGGTCTCTCTCTGAGACAAATTTTGCAATCGAAACTACATACTAAAAAGGATGTTTTATACGCTGTGATGATGTTTTTATTTAATCTACGAATGATTTATCAATGAAAGTTTATTTATATGGCACATTTTGCATGCAATAGTAAGAGTGTTTTTAATATGAGTGTTTTAAATTGGCAAGATAATGAAAGACCAAAACAAAAGTCTTGAAAAGTCTTGAAGAAAATATAAAACCTGATCTTAAAAGCATGAAAATAAGGAAAAGAAGAATGTATATATAAAGAGTAAATAAAAATGTAAAATTTGAAATATAAATGTAAGGTGCTACACAGTTTTTAGTTAGAGAATGCACATGTAAACAGCTATGTTTTTATTAATTTTGATTAATACTGCTAAATAAAGGTGCTTAAAAGGTTCTTCAAATCGATGCCATAGATTCAAATAACAATTTTTTTTTTGGTTTCTCATCCTCAAAGAGCCTTTCAGTCAGAGGTTCTTATAAAAACTTTTCTTCATATCTTTTTAAATCTAAAGCAGGGCTTTTCAAACCTTTTATGGTTAGGGAACCCTAAAGCTACATGGGATCAAAATTTTAAAGGACCCCCTTTAAATTCTAATAGTTCCTATTCTTACCTTAAAGCATATTTAAAAAAAAATGTATTAAGCAAAAACACACAATCTCCTGAATCATCTTATTCAACTTGTGTGTTGTTGTGTTGTTTTTGTTGCTGTTCAAATTACATTTGTACTGAGCTCCTAAGGGGACATGGAGAAAAAATTAAATAAAGTTTAGTTTCGCGTGCGCACGTGAAACTATCGCGCACGCACATGAAAATATTGCGTGCGCACGTGAAAGTGAAAGTTTCATGTGTGCACGCGATAGTTTCACGTGCGCATGCAATAGTTTCACATGCGCATGCAAAACTAAACTTTTAAAAAAAAATCTGCACCTGAAGGTTTCACGTGAGCACACGAAAGTTTCACGTGAGCACGCGAAAGTTTCACGTGAGCACGCGAAAGCTTCACGTGAGCACGCGAAAGTTTCACATGAGCACGCGAAAGTTTCATGTGAGCACATGAAACTAAACTTTTGATTTTTTTACTTTAATGTCACAATAGGGGCTCCGTACATTTGGACTTTTGGATACTTTTTTCAATTATCTTAAAAGCTTTCATAAAATTTACAATAGCAAGACTGACATGGTTCTTACATGGTCCCCATATGTAAATATCTCCTTCTTAATATTACAACACAATTATATAAATTATTTATAAATTATTTCGCGGACCGCTGGCTAAGCATTGAGGATCACCAGGGGTCCCCGGACCTCACTTTGAGAACCCCTGATCTAAAAAAAAAATACTACAAAGAACTTTTTCTAAAACAGTAAGGTTTTTAGATGGCATACATTTTTTAACAATAGGCTTCATGCCAGGCTGCACTACTTCCTGAACTTCAGCCAGCTCTTTGTTTCCTGTCTGCCATTATTGGACAAACTGATTAATCCAGGTGTGTCTGATTATTGTTGTTGTGACTACTGAGGTCAGGCATACCTGGATTAATCAGTTTGTTTGTGACTACTGAGGTCAGGCACACCTGGATTAATCAGTTTGTCCAATAATGGCAGACAGGAAACAAGGAGCTGGCTGAAGTTGAGGAAGTAGTGCAGCTGGGCATAAAGCCTATTCAGCCAAAAAAGAGATTCTTCTATGTCAGGGGTTTTCAAGCTTTTTGTCAGCCTAACCTCCTTGACCTTGAATTTTTCACTGGAGCAGTACCCTTTAAAAAAGGTCCTAATATGTACCATTTAGGTACAAATATGTATCTTTGAACTACCAATATGTACCTTTGAAGTACTAATATGCACTCTTTTTGTGTACCTTTTTGAAAGGGTACTGTCCCAGTGACAACTTTTGTACCTTTATTTCTGAGAGTGTACCTCCTGAGGTTATTTTAAGTAAATAATTCAATAATTTAATATCAGAATTGTATGTTTAACTTAAAAAAAATGCTCATTCATTTTAAAGATTAGTATTTTACATAGTTATTGTTATTATTATCTGTTAATAGAACTTCATCTGTTAATTGATTTTATTGGTAGGCCTACATAGAACGCAGAGGTGGACACTTAGTAATTTACTTTTTTACTTAAAAGTAAATTTTCAAGTATTCGTGTTTTATTAGTGTTTTTCTTTGGAAAACATACATTTCAAAGCATATATCATAATTTTTACTCCACTACATTTCATAATTACGTTTAGTAATTATTAAGTTATTAAGTAAGTTTTTGTTTTATATTTAATATTTAAAGCAGCACTAAAGAGTTTTTTTTACCTTAAAATAACATTTCCAATAAAGTTTTAGTTGTTCATCCACTCGAAACAGGGTGAACGGCAATTTCACATTCGCTTTGCAGCCCTCTATCGGCCAAAACCACACTAAAGAAGTTTCCAACCATCGGGCCGCGGTCCTGTAGTTCAAGTGAAAACTACAAAAACTTGCTTTACGGCAGACCTAAAATCCAATCAGAGCCAGCTTTGCTGCAGTAGGCTAAATTATTTACGACAGTGGTACTGGACAATTCCGCTTCCAACCTGTAGGGGGAGCAAAGAGCAAAAACTCTTTAGTGTTGCTTTAAGTACATTAAAGCAACACTATGTAGTTTCCATGTAAAAATTACTTACAGCTCCCCCATGTGGTTGAAAAGCGCAACAGTGCTTGGTATCAGATACTCTTCTGCAGGCAGGGGGAGGGGCGGGGCTGTGTGCTCTACCCTCCACTGCCACTTTCAGAGTGTGCTTGTAGCAGCTAGGAGGCTGCTCAGGTTGCAGCAACAGTACAATTTGTCCAGTTAAAAGTTGTTCTATCACTGAAATAATTTTAGAGACATTATTTAAAGGTAAAAAACTACATAGTGTTGCTTTAAACATCTAATACTTTTAACTTTTACTTAATTAAAAAGTACTTTCGTACTTTTACTCAAGAAAAAGTAAAATTACACAATTTTTATGTAATTTAGGTATTAAATCAATTATAATATGCAATATAAAAGGAATACACAGTATGATTCTATGCTTTAGAATGTAGTGAAGTAAATTTTTTCCCAAGACAAACACTCTGATAAAGCACAGAGGCTTGGAAAATGTAACTAAAATACGTAAGTGGTGTCCACCTCTGCCTTTCTGTCCATTTTGCATGAGTTCTCAGTTTTCTTATATGTTATAGTGTTGGTCACATGACATGCAGATTAAACAAATAAAATATATTGTTTTTGTTAGTAAGTGTTTTATTTAGATATTTTAATTGTAAGTATATTTATTTACATTTTACATGTAATTAATTGTTTTAATCAACTCTCGAACCCCCTGCAATTCCCTCCCGAACCACCAGGGGTTCGTGCACCCCGTTTGGGAAAACTCTGCTCTAAGGCATTGTGAAGCAAGTTTATTTTTAAGAGTGTATCAAGGCAGTACCATTTCAGCAGTGGGTGGTATAATATCTAAATGCTGTCTCACCATGCTTGGAGTGAACCCTGGGCATTTCTTGCTCTGCTACATAACTGCAGGTGTTGTATTGTAATTTTGTTTTATTGTACTGATGCACTTTGTTGTCTTGGGTATGCATTGAGAGATCTGTATGTAAGAAATTCATTGCCCTTCTTCATATACATATTGCCCCCCCCCCTCTCCTTCTCTGCAGCAGGTGAATGGCGCGGTCACAGAGGGGCAGTGCAGAAGCTCACTGCAGAAGAAGAGAGGAAATTAAATCAGCAGGACAGACAGGTTTAGGGCAGAAGCAACGAGTGCCAAGTGCAAACTCATTTAATTGTATGTGTGTGGGCTGCTGTCCCCTGATGCCCGGCCCAGGCCAACCACCCCATAACCTTCCCAACCTTAAAGCCTACCATAGGGATACCACAGTCTGCTGCAGGGGGCGGCCGGGAACACACTCCAGTGTCCAATTGGTAAGCAGTCTACACCTAATTTGTCTCAGTACGTATGCAACTGCATAATGGTTTTCTTAAATGGGTTTCTTACACTTGGGTTTCATGCTTAATGGTTAACAAAGAAAGTTACTGTGGACAGTTTTAGGGGTTAAAGAAATACAGTACATCTGTATGATTTTCTTCCCTTAGTGAAACAGTAAGCACAACATTATTGTATACATAATGATATATAATACATTTTAAGTAGTGCTGGGCAAAGATGAATCGCGATTAATAGCATTCAAAATAAAAGTGTTTCTTTAGCATAATATATATATGTGTGCTGTGTGTAATTATTATGTATATATAAATACACACATATTCATTTATGTATTTAAGAAACATTTATATATATATATATATATATATATATATATATATATTAGGGCTGTCAATAGATTAAAATATTTAATCGCGATTAATCGCATGATTTCATGAGTTAACTCGCGATTAATCGCAAATTAATCGCACATTTTTATCCGTTCCAAATTTACCTAAATGTAACACCCTTCAAGTTTTTAATGCTCTAATCAGCATGGATTTGGATAATATATATGCTATATGCAAATGTATGTCCACAACAACCTGCTTACATTTCCAACAGAACCATCAGCCATAGTTTTATAAATGCTTTTGCCTTTAGAAGATCTTTCTCCATTTCTGTTTGCTGCTGCATCATTTGTGACCTGTGCTGGCAAATTGAAATTTGTCGTTTATATTTTAACATTCTCTATAAAAAAAAAACTTCAAAACCATTGGAACAAATGTTGGAATCTGACAAAGCATGACAGAACTATACCTGTTAATGCAGAGCAAAAACAATATCAATATATGTTACATATATGTTTTTCTTTTATTGTTTAATTTTGACATTGAGACAGACCACTTTAAGATACTGTAGGATAATGCAAGGGTTTAATATAATGACACAACAGATACCTTTCCTTAACAGTTAACCAAACATTCACTTCAGATACAACAGATTATAGGTCATACCTGCGTGAACTCTCGTCAAAACAGATATTTTTAAACCTGTAATTTTGTGTTAGATGTCTATATATATCAGGGTCACGCACTCGCGCGTGTGTGTGCATGCGCTTCAGACGTCTGCGTCAGACATCGCTTTTGAGCCTTGTCACTCTTAATAACTCTTTTAACATCAATCAGATCCTGAACTTTATCTCTTTTAATAATTATTTTAACATCAAGAAAGTCCTGCAGTTTATTTTCTATAATTTCTGAATGCTTTAAAAACGAAACTAAAAAGTGAAAGAAGACGCATCTTTGCTTTATATGGATTTGGGACGGTACACCTCACAAAAAAACGTGCAGATAAAGAAAATTGCACGTGCAGAAAACGTGCATTTTAAATGTTTAATGACCATTTAGAGCATTGGATTCGCTAGACGAGAGCTTAATGTTCTTATTTTCATGGAAAGCTCCGACTCATCTAGGCAGCGCCGGTCACTTGCTGCGTCTCAATTCATCCAGCTGTGGTTGAAACAGAAATTGCGTGTTGCGTTAATTGCGCGTTAATAAAATTAGTGCCGTTAAAATGAATTTGCGTTAACGCGTTATTAACGCGTTTATTTTGACAGCCCTAATATATATATATATATATATAAATATATATATATATTTATACAACAGTTATTTCTGGTTCTCGAATCTGATTGGCTAAGAGCTATACGATATTGTGCTGATAATGGCACTGTAACCGCTATACCTTTCGTATTATTCCGCCACCTAGTGAATGGAGGTCCTAAGCAGGCTCATCTCTGAATGGAAAAACACAGACGCGCTGTTTGAATCACTCTCCGTGTGTCTCATTAGTTTACTAGCTCATAAATCAGTCTGTGAATCCCCTCAGAAGTTATTATTCCGTCAAAGATCAGCGCTCTTGTATGTTACGTTAAAGTTAATGGGAGAAATGTCTTGTCACATCGTGTGGACGATTAACACTTGGAAAAAGGAATATAAACACTCGTTTTTTTTTGGAGCTATATCTTTTATCAGAACGCGAAAACACCGTGGAACTGCAGGTAAGCCCTGCAGCTTTTAAATGTGGACATTGATCATTTACTTTATCGTGACGTGACTAATAAAACATGTTATGAGATATCGCCACTGGTATATTTATAAGCAGCATGCAAAAAACATCTCTCTGACACTTATAAAAAAAACAGTTTTGTATAGTACTGACAAGAACAAAGTTTAATAATAATAATCGAGTGCTCGTATCGCGTTAAGAATAAATGAGAAAGCAATAGTAACGTTACACAAGTATAGTTTTATTAACTTTTACCTCGCGCCAAAACAATAACAACACAAAAGACACTAAATATGAATAAAAAAACAAGTACTAGTTTGATCATGACACCAAATACTGCTGATTTGATCTCATTTTGATGATCATAAACAAACAAGGCCAACATGAGAGCCAGGGAATCCCTGTCAGAGATGTAGCCCAGAGAGGGCGGTGGTCAGCGGGGCGAGTGAACACTGACGTCCGCTCATGCTTTGGTTCTCATTCGTACCGAATCTCACTAAGCAAACGTTCAAACAGGCGCTATCTTTACTAATCGACTGCAGATTTAAATATAATACAGATACATTCTCGACTGAACTAATCTTAAAACTACACTTTGTGACCAAGAAACGGTAATATAAAGAAACGGCTTTTCCGTCCATTGAGTTGTTATGAGCTTTAAAGCAGCCGAAAGTTTTACCTGTCATTCTGGCCGCCCTCAAATCCGTGGCGGAAGAAGTAGTTCTCAAACAAAGAGGCTTTTAAAATAACTCCGTTGTTGTTTTCTAGTTTTCGTTTTTCAAACGTGTGCCGTCGAACTGTTGTATAAAAGCAATATCGCTCTCGGAGTCGTGTGATATAGCTCTATATCATCACGGCTGTGATTGCCTCCGGAACTCTGCCTGCGGCCTCGTGCCTCTGGCCTAATCACAGCCGTGATGATATAGAGCTATCACACTCCTACTCGAGCGATATTGCTTAAATATATATATTTCTATATGATATACAAATTTGACAAATGTATAAAATATATATAAAATTCTTAAATGAATATATGTATGTGTGTGTGGTTAATTATACATAATAATTACACAGAGTACACACACATATATTATGCAAAAAATAACTAAATAACTAAAATAAACTTTTATTTTGTATGCGTGATCGTACAAATCGTGATTCATCTTTACCCAGCACTAATCAAGCCATTATACTGATAGTGAAAACTTAAAATTTTCCTCTTCCACTGGAGCAAAAAACAAATATGGCACCTTCTAATGGTGCATTCACACCAGCCGGCAAAAGGCAGCAAAAGTAGTTGGCCGTTTAAACATTTTGAGTGGCTTCGCTTCATTCACTCGTGAAAGCCGAGCGTGAAATTCTAGTCATTCCTTCGAGACATTCACGCAGAAATGTGCATCATGGGAGGGGCTTCTGCGACTCCGCTGATACTTTGCTCACTTCCTGTAATCATGTCACTACTACAGCAAGGTTCTGATTGGTTAACGCAGCGCGGAAATTTGCTGAAGTTCAGATTTTTCAACTTGCGCGTTTCTCGTGGCAACGCTCAATTTGCGCGGAACGCGACATTCGCACCGCACATAACGCGGCGCAGGATGCCTAATCACATCTTTGCATTGACTTAACATGTAAATCACTCGCACTTGCCGCCTCTGCCGCGTCTGATGTGAACCCTGCATAAGTGTTTGAAGCAACAAGATAATGTTTTTTATTTTACTTTTTTTGTGTGTTTTTGTGTAATTATTATGTATAAATACACACACATTCATGTATGTATTTAAGAAACATTTACATGTGTATATATATTTTTATTTATATTTTTATATATTCTATATGATATATAAATTTGAAAAATTTTATATAAATAAAAATTCTGAAATTAATATATTTATGTGTGGTTAATTATACATAATAATTAAACACAGTACACACACATATATTATGCAAAAAATCACTTTTATTTTGTATGCGATTAATCGCGATTAATCTTTGCCCAGCAAAAATTTAAGCCATTATCTACTGATTTTAAAACTTTCCTCTTCCACTGGAGCTCTTAAAACAAATATGGCACGATCTAATGGTGCATTCACACCAGCCGCGGTAGAGGCTCCAAAAACGCGTTATTCACGTGTAGTTGGACGCTTGAACATTTTGAGTTTACTCGCTTCATTCACGCGTGAAATTCTAGTAATTCGAGACATTCATATGGAAATTCGCTTCATGGGAGGAGCTTCTGGGACTCCGCTAAGACTCCGCTCGCTTCCTGTAATCGCATCACTACTACAGCAAGGTCCTGATTGGTTAAAGCGGTGCGGAAATCTGCCTAAGTTCAGATTTTTTTCACTTGTGCGTTTCCCGCGGCAATGCTCAATTCGCGTGCATGCCTACCACACCATTCGCACCGGGCCGCAGGACCCCTAAACGCGTCTTTGCATTGACTTAACATGTAAATCACTCGCGCTTGACGGCTCTACTGCTTCTGATGTGAACCCTGCATAAGTGGTTGAAGCGACAAGATGTTGTTTTTTTAATGAACTTTTCCTTTAAAGTAATAGTTCACCGGAAAATACAAAGCCATTTTAGGCTTATATGACTTTCACAATCATAGTTATATTAAATCAAATTATGAAGGGAGCGAAAGAGAGAGATCAGGGTGTGATGGAAAGGTGCAACGTGCCACAGTTTTGTCTGTGACGTTACATGCTGTTGTTTAAGGCAAACAAACAACAGGTGCTGTGTTTTTGTAAAGCCCTGTTACTCCTGACTGTGAGGAAATTGGAGTCGACAGACCTGTGAAGTTCAAAGGCGAAAAAAACATTAAAACGAGATGCATTGCTCTCAGCGTGCATAGGATATCAAATGGCATGTAACACAGGCAGATACATCAAACATACACCCATGGGACCAGGCGAATTTGCATACACATACAATTACACAAGAGGACTTTAGATTGAGACTAAATAGTTTTCTACTCACAACTGACTGTCATACTGCATGAGTTATGTCACGAAGGGAAAAACACATATTCAATTGATGCACAATAGCAATTATGATACAGGACTTAATAGCGTTTATTTTTCATTTATCATGAATATAAAAGGCTTCCATGGTGACATTCATTTAAATGTTCATTTGTCATTAAAGCCTAGCTCAGCACTTCAACCACATGCTGATCATTTGCATTTTTTCTCTCTCGTCCCTTCTCTTCTTGTCATCTTCTCTTTACCTCCTTGTGGGCGAGTTTGAGTTTGAGTGAAGTTAATCTTCTCGTGAGGCGTCTGTTTGTTCTCAATCGCGCTAGTTTTGAGTTTTTATAGTCTGTTCGTGTTGGGTCATTTTCTGCCACAATTTACCAATGGATTTCCATTTTTCTTAAACCTTTGCTTAGCGTCTCAAATAGAAATATTCATTTTTTCCTACAGACCACAATAATTTTGAAAATGAAAAAACTATACATTTCCTTAATCTGATAGAGCTTAACATAAGATTGGATATGAGGTATTTGCAATGTTCCAACGTGTTGCCGAAACTTTTATTTTTTGAACATTTTAGTGTGCATTCATGCATTAGATGTTTTGATAAATATGTCTCATAATGCTGTGTGACCTTTAAAATGCTTAATGCCAAGTCAGGCATATTGAATGCTGTCTGTGGATGAAATGGTTTTTCAGGGGCTGTCTGTGAGAGTTTGTGTGTGTGTTTGGGCACAATAGTGTATCGTCAAACACAGGGGGCATCACAATGTGGGGCATTTGATTCAGAAAAAGTGATGGACAGCCCTTTCATTTGATGTATTCTTTAAAGGGCTCTGCAGTTTGTGTTGTGGTAGGTGGTCTTCTCTAATGAGGGAACCGACCTTAGACCAGGTCTATCCATCCATCCATCTCTCTCTCTCTCTCTCTCTCTCTCTCTCTCTCTCTCTCTCTCTCTCTCTCTCTCTCTCTCTCTCTCTCTCTCTCTCTCTCTCTCTCTCTCTCTCTCTCTCTCTCTCTCAGGCAATTCGAAACAGGTCAAATTTTAAGTAAACATGACAGTAACAATTTACTTAAAGGGGTGTTCATAAGACTGACATGACACCTTCATGATCATGATATGACACATGTCATGAACATATAGGAGATTTTATTCACATTTATGACAACAGTATCATCTGTTCAGTTATGTAATTTTTAATACGAAGATGACATTGTTTGAGATGTCTTTGTTATGACAACTTGACATAAACCAATACATCATAACTTGTCATAAATATGTCATAAACATAAGAATAATTATCAAACTTAACAAACCTACCAAGCGTTTTAAATTTAAATGTCATTAAGTGTTAATACTCTGTCAAATAGTTTTATAACAGCATCATGGATATTTTTCTTGACCTTAACTACAGTGGTACAAATATAATTTGTCATTAAAATGTTATTAAAGGAATAGTCTACTCATTTTCAATATTAAAATATGTTATTACCTTAACTAAGAATTGTTGATACATCCCTCTATCATCTGTGTGCGTGCACGTAAGCGATAGCATTTAGCTTAGCCCCATTCATTCATTGGTACAGTACCAATCAGAGATAAAGTTAGAAGTGACCAAACACATCAACGTTTTTTCTATTTAAGACGAGTAGTTATACGAGCAAGTTTGGTGGTACAAAATAAAACGTAGCGCTTTTCTTAGCGGATTTAAAAGAGGAACTATATTTTATGGCGTAATAGCACTTTTGGGAGTACTTCGACTCGGCGCAGTAACACCCTCCCTCTCCCATTATGAGAGTGAGAAGGGGAGCGGACTTTTCAGGCTAGTCGAAGTACTCCCAAAAGTGCTATTACGCCATAAAATATAGTTCCTCTTTTAAATCCGCTTAGAAAAGCGCTACGTTTTATTTTGTACCACCAAACTTGCTCGTATAACTACTCGTCTTAAATAGGAAAAACGTTGATGTGTTTGGTCACTTCTAACTTTATCTCTAAATGGTAGCATTGAATGAATGGGGCTAAGCTAAATGCTGACGAAGCGTTGCAGCGCGCTCCAGCGCTTACGTGCACGCACACAGATGATAGAGGGATGTATCAACAATTCTTAGTTAAGCTAATAACATATTTTAATATTGAAAATGAGTAGACTATTCCTTTAAGTGTTAATGCTATGTCTGATGTATGTGCACAATACACACAGAGGGTTCTGAATTTTTTTTTGACATAGAAGAAAAAACTAACAAAACCATTTAATTAATTAATTTAATGTAATTGACTGTTTTCCAATGATATAGACCCAACGCTGCATGGCTTAACCCATTATTGTACTGCTTTCATTGAATTTTAGGTCTCCAAATGCAATAAAATATAATTTTATCAATTATCATTATTATTATTGGATGATTGATTTTATTTCTTAAAGACCTAAAGGAAACCTAAAAAAACATTATATATAACTGAAGAATATTCATGAGGCTGTTATAAAACTATTTAACAGACTATTAACACTTAATGACATTTTAATGACAAATTATAGTTGTAGCACTGTAGTTGAGGTCAAGAAAAATATTCATGACGCTGTTATAAAACTTTTTGACAGAGTATTAACACTTAATGACATTTTAATGACAAATTCAATTTATATCACTGGTAAAAAGTGGTTATTATGTTTTCTTGGTAATGTCAAGTTGTCGTAACAAAGACGGCACCTAAAAATGGCACTTAGTGCCCTATTTTAACGATCTCAGCGCATTGTCTAAAATTCACGACGCACGGTCTAAACGTGCGTGTCTGATTCTACTTTTGCTAATTTAACGACTGGAAAAATTGTTTATGTGCCAAGCACACGGCCTAAAAGGGTTGTTCCTATTCTCCTAATGAGTAATGGCTGTGTTTTGGGCATAACGCGCAATAAACCAATGAGAGTCTCAGCTCTCATCCCCTTTAAAAGCAAGTTGCGCCTGGCGCCATGTCTATTCCCTATTTAGAAAGCGTAATTTTAAAATGAAAAACTAAGCGGAGGAAGTAGACCACCAGTTTAAGAATGATGTTAAAAAATGTATTGTTTTCATTTTTATTAAAATCATTCTTTTTTATTATAACCTTTAAAGGCCGTTTTCTTTCAGTCATAGAAGTAAAAATAGCAGGCTTTTAATTGCTGTAAATGTATTGATATCCTAATCATTGTAATCTCATAAAAAGAATTTGCAAATATGCAAAAAAAAGGTTTGTATTTTAAAAATACAAATAAGAGATAAAGAATTTACAAACGTGTGAAGAGCCGAAGCGTATAGGTGCATATTACTAATGCGTTCATTAAATAACAAAAACACTATTGCACCATTGACTACCAGGTTTTAGTTGGTCAATGGCGTAGTCTATTTTAGTTGCCTCAAAATAGCAACGCGCCAACAATGCGCCTGAACACACCTCGTTTTCAGACCAGAACACCCATGGGGGCAAAATTGGGCACAAATGCATTTGCTATTTAAACAACGTGGTGCTAAACATGAAAATTATCATTGCGCCGGGTTGAAACTAGCAAAAGACACTTGCGTCACGCATTGCGCTGCAATGCGCCGAGTGTATGATAGAGCCCATAATGACAGTTGTCATAAACGTGCATAAAATGTCCTTCATGTTTATGACACGTGTCATGTCATGATTATATAGTTGTCATGTCAGTCTTATGAACATCCCTTTAAGTAAAGTGTTAAAAAATGACTTTTTTTAGCTTTTTCCACTTAAAGGTGGTGTGTATAAATTTGAGTGGTGAGTTTATCCTGATTTTAATCAAGGCGTCTTGTTGCTGTTGACCTCCATACACACTCTTTCTGTGGTCATGCTGTCCTGCTCTTTCTGTGTGAAGTAAAAGCTTTTTTTCATAAAGGTGGTGAGGATCAGGGAGGACGTTGTGGCCTTTGGTGACCAGCAAGGTCTTCATTCAACCCACTGATTGAGCTTTCAGCCCTTCATTCATAATTGAAGGCCATTAACTCCCATGGTAAGTGCCTGTAGTTTAATTAGCTAGTCTGATGGCCCGGTTCATCACTGAGCTCTGAACTTTAATTGAGTCTTCGGTCAGCGGGCAGACAGGAAAAGTGATCCAGTTCACAAATAGCAGTAAGGATGGACATTTTAGAATAACCATTAAACCCCAGGTTTAAAGATTTTACTGGTTTTTGGTCCACCTTTAAGATTGTGTGCCATTCACCATCTGTCCTTACGTTGTCCTTGAAAAGTGCTTATGTGTGTATAACAGTTAGTTCCCTTAAAGGTGCAGTGTGTAAATTTTAGCGGCATCTAGTGGTGAGGTTGCGAATTGCAACCAACAGCTCAGTCCACTTGCTTTTTAAACACATAGAGAAGCTACAGTAGCCACCACCAGACAAACATGTCATTGTTGGAGACAACTTAGTGAAAAAGTTGGTCAGTTAAGGGCTTCTGTAGAAACATGGCTGCACAAAATGGCGACTTCCATGTAAAGGGACTCTCGGTGTATGTAGATAAAACATCTCATTCTAAGGCAATAAACACATAACGGTTCATTATGAAAGGTGTTTATACACCACAGATAATATAGTTTTGTATATTATTTTGCATTTCTGTCAAGATATCCTTCTAAAAATTACACAATGCACCTTTAATTTGAATGCCAGTCAATGTTCCAAAAGCACAGAAATGTTTCACTTTTTAGCTTATTTTGGATCCTCTTATCTGAGCTTCTGGTCTGAATTGCTTTATTCTTCTATATCTCTCACTCCTACCGTACATCTATTGGCATCTTCGTGTGTGTTTATGATTGTATATAAGTAGTGGGGAGGGAAAGCTCAGCTGTTCATAAGATGTGATGGGTAGAGGTGAGATATTCTTACACTCTTATTGCGGTTGAGCCAGAGGGCAGATGAGAGATGGGAACGGTACAATATATGTGGGTTTTTTACAAGGCTTATCATAAACAAGAAACATGCTTCTTGAAGCATATTGTTAACACACTCGGTTCCAGCAAGAGCATTTTTTGGAAAGCCAGGAAAAGTCTACTCGAAACAGAAATGCGCCTCCTGTAGGTAGCTTATGGTACTGCATTATGAAAATCCTAGACGTTATTACTGAATGTGTTGTTGAGTAATATCACTTTCATCTCCAGGGTGAATAAATGATTCTTATTGATATCTCAAGGCTTATAGTATATACAGATAAAAATAGACACAATGTAGAAATTTTAAACCACACTGTGATCTGGCGTGTCCATGTGTATGTGCATGTGTGTTGATAGACTCATGTATAAGGCTGCTTTTGGATGTTTTTGCATTGATAATTGCCCTCGGTTTCACATCTCTTAAAATGTGCGATTCAATCTGTCTCACCAGTTAAGAGTGATTTGCTTGGGGATATGCAGTATTTACATAGATGTCTGTAATATATAAAACAGATGTTGTGATTTTCTTGTGTGTATGTATCAATATCCTTAGGATTTAGCCATCATTATACATCATTATAAAATAATTTCAGAGTGGCTTTTTGATCATTAAAGGGACATTACACTCTTTTTAAATATATGCAAATTTTCCAACTCCCCTAGAGTTAAACATTTGATTTTTACAGTTTTGGAATCCATTCAGCTGATCTCCAGGTCCGGCGCCACCACTTTTAGCATAGCTTAGCATAATCCATTGAATCTGATTAGACCATTAGCATCGCGCTTAAAATAACCACAGAGTTTCGATATTTTTCCTATTTAAAACTTGATTCTTCTGTAATTACATTGTGTACTAAGACTGACGACAAATTTAAAGTTGCGATTTTCTAGGCAAACATGGCTATGAACTATACTCTCATTCTGGCGTAATAATCAAGGACTTTGCTGCCGTAACATGGCTGCAGGAGGCGCAATGGTGTTGCGCAGTGCCTGAAAGTAGTCCCCTTGGTAACTGTCAATGGCAGGGGACTGTTTTCGGGCACTGAAGTTGCTTAATTAATTTATAATAAAATACATCTTCTGGCTTTCAGGTTTATGAATATAGCCATAGGTGCTGGAATGGTGTTAAGAGTAAATAAACAAACAAACTACCTTTAAACTAACACACCTGAAAATCAGATAATGAATTGTTTCTTTGTTTTTTTCATGTCTTTTAGAGAGCACTAAAGTGTGTCAAAATTGTTACTGGTGCACCTTCAAAACAAACAGCTGCATGATACCCTTGGCTACATATGTAATAAACAAACATTTAAAGGGCAATGGACGTGCACAAGTTTTCAAAATCTGCAGGTGCAGAATCAGTGTGGTCCTGGTCATCGTTCTGATGCACCAATGAACTCTACATCAATAATGCCTAGAATGATCAAACGTAAAAACTCAAAACTAAATTTAAACTCATGAACCAATTAGATTAGCTTTGAGTAATATAATAAACAACGCTCGATCGTTTATTCAATAACAGTACTGATCGTGTTATGACCTCACGTGACTCCACTTTCTCCTTCAAACTCCAATACCTGTCTTAGACTCTGGTCCAAGGTGAGAGAAAAAGATAAGATCTGACAGGGAGAACTGCCCCAAGGGAGAAGCCAAAACTACAAGCACTGACACGCTGAGATTGATTGATTATGTCTGTTTTGGCTCAAACACATGGCGGAACAAACTTAGCACTGCGCTACTTCGGTTGTCCCGGCCCTTTTCTCCGCATCCCTCTGGTTCTACCTCACGCACACACACAAACGCAGATACAGTTTATTACATTAACGCCGGGCATTTCACCTCCTGTCAGCAGCAGAATGACAGCAGTGAAGTGTGTGACAAGGTCGGGGCAGAGCTAACCAGATTACACAGAAATTAGGCGATCGTGCCGTTGCCACTGATGCTGGGGAAATGTGCTTTTGGATCAGTGGAGTGTGTGTGTTAATCAACAGGGAATGTGAATGTCATTACATGAAATGTTACATGGATGGGTCAACCTACAAAACGGAAGCCATGTAAAAAATTATATCAAATCAATATTTTTATGTTACTTTAACAAATTAAAGTTGGAGTGTGTAACTTTTAGAAGCATCTAATGACAGAATTCAATATTATACATCAGTAGTGTAATGACCTTACATAATGAACTGTATTGTTTTTATTTTCTTAGAATGAGATGTTTTTATCTACATACTCTATGGGTCCCTTTACATGGAAGTCGCCATTTTACGCCTAGAGAGCATCTTTTTTCCCCACTGTATTTTTTCTTAGATGACGGCAGCTACTGTAGCTCCTCTGTGTGTTACGGTAAATGGTGGACTGGGCCGTTGGCTCACTGTAAAAAATTTCTGTAGAAATTACAGTGTTACTGGGAATTACTGGCAACTAGCTGCCAGTAACTTACTGTAGATTTTACATTTATGTTATTTACTGGCAACATTTTGTTCAAAGTTAAATGAACATGAAAAATTTTCAGACTTTATCTTCTACAGTAAGTTACTGGCAACCAGCTGCAAAATAACAGCAATTTTTTTACAGTGCTACAATTCACAATATCAATGCTAGATTACAGGAGCTTTTCTCCTAGGAGTTTTTTCAACCCCTATGGAGTCAGCTGACATTGGTTTAATTTTAGCTGTTGTATATCCTACTTTTGTTGTCCTCTGTTTTTTTCTGTGTTTTCCTGCTTTTATTAATGTAAAGCTGCTTTGTAACAATTAAACAATTGTGAAAAGTGCTATAGAAATTGAATTGAAGAGATGCCACTTAAATCTACACACTGCACCTTTAACCTCCTAAAACCCGAGCTTTGCTTTGGCTTGCATTTTAAATTTCTTCCAGTTATTTGGGGTTAGGAAGAACCAATAAATATAATAACCAAATATTTTTCTTTGAACATGAAGCAGTGTAATTGTCCACGTTTGTGTACAACAGGTATGTGGACACACCAGGTTTTAGGAGGTTAAAGGAATAGTCAATTTTCCTAAAAGAAAAATCCAGATAATTTACTCACCACCATCCAAAATGTTGATGTCTTTCTTTGTTCAGTCGAGAAGTAATTATGTTTTTTGAGGAATACATTGCAGGATTTTTCTCATTTTGATGGACTTTAATAGACACCAACACTTAACACTTAACTCAACACTTAACAGTTTTTTTCAACGTAGTTTCAAGGGACTATAAATGATCCCAAACGAGGCATAAGGGTCTTATCTAGCGAAACGATTGTCATTTTTGACAAGAAAAATAAAAAATATAAACTTTTAAACCACAACTTCTCATCTAGGTCCGGTCGTGATGCGCCAGCGTGACCTCACGCAATACGTCATGACGTCAAGAGGTCACAGAGGACGAACACGAAACTCCGCCCCAGTGTTGAGAACCACTCCGACGTTGTTGTATGTGGAATGATACTAATTAATGTCTTTGTGTCAGTTTATTGTTTAAAATGGTCCGCAAATGTGTGTTTCATATAACACGTGACCTCTCTACGTCACTACGCATTTACATGAGGTCGCACTGGGCCGGACCTACATGAAAAGTTGTGGTTTAAAAGTGCATTTTTTTTTTCTTGTCAGAAATGACAATCATTTCACTAGATAAGACCCTTATGCCTCATTTGGGATCCTTTATAGTCCTTTGAAACTCAGTTGAAAAAAACTGTTAAGTGTTGAGTTAAGTGTTAAGTGTTGGTGTCTATTAAAGTCCATTAAAATGAGAAAAATCCTGGAATGTTTTCCTCAAAAAACATAATTTCTTCTCGACTGAACAAAGAAAGACATCAACATTTTGGATGACATGGTGGTGAGTAAATTATCTGGATTTTTCTTTTAAGAAAATGGACTATTCCTTTAAGTTAAACAATTTCAACTTGTTTTTCTAAGTTATGTCATCTTATCACAAGTCAAAACTTTAAAATGTAGGTTGAATTGACTTGCATAATTAAGACGTATAAACTTCATGCTGGATTTTTTTAGAATGTGTGTGTGTAAAATATGACTGTGATAAGAATGAAATCTGGTGCCAAATATTACAGTGTGATCATATAGAAATGTATACATTTTATTTAAAAGTCGGGCATTTATTCTAATACGTTTGTCCTTTTTATCACGATGATACCTTTTTTGAGCTGTCCATCTTCATCGTGCATCTTTATATTTTTGATATTTCATATGCATATAAATCTAAGCACAATCCTCAGTTTACAAATTTTTAAAATCATTTGTCGAAAACAATAAGGCAGAAATCATCCATTCATGTCAAAATTTGATCAGTTCAATTGGATTGCCCATTTAAAAAAGGCCTGGATTTGTCTACCCTGCTAGTATTTTCCTTTCGAACATAATGAACTGTTACATAAATTAAATGCTGTAATAATTACATTCTTTATTTTCTACTTTTTACTCTGTTTTGTTAAGATTTTCAGACGGGATGATCTCAACCCTGTCATGTTAGTGCATTAACTAATGTTAATGGTTACAACTTTTGATTTTAAAAATGAATTAGTAAATGCTGGAATCAACATGAACTTGTCACGGTAGGAAAATCCATTGTTTTCCTCCGTGTCATGTTTGTGTGTGTGTGTTGTTCACTTACCCTGCCATGTGCTCGTTAGAGCGATCCCTTTCACCTGTGTGTTGATTGTCTCGCTCCAGCTGTTCATCATTACATCATCTCCATAAAAACTCACCTGACTTTCTGTTCCCTGCCAGATTCTATTGTTTGCTCAGTCTCCGTGTTGCTTGGTTGTTCCCTGTGTTTTGGATTACGTGTTTCAGTTGGATGTGTATTGTCGTCGTCGTCTTCGTGTGGATGTTCCGTGTCAGCCTGGATTTCACCACTGCTCACCACTCCACCAACGTCGCACTCAAAACACCAACTTCCACCGTAGTCATCGTCACCATTGCCAACAACAACACCGGACTGGATTACTTCCGCATTTGACTTTGAATACTCTCTCTTTGTTTATATTTAATAAACATTGTTTCATTTTTACACCTGCGTTTGCTTCCGTCTTTACAAGTCATTACAGAAGAATCTGGCCAACATGGAAGCAGCAGGTGGCCAGCCGATCTCCGGGTTGGAAGAGTTTCTCCAGCGATCTCTGGCTCGTATGGATCATCAGGATCAAACCATCGAGGACATGCGGAAGGCCGTCCAGGCAATGGTGGCGAAGGTTTCCGAGCTCTCTCAGCGATCTCCGAACATCACGCCTCCCACTGCGCCACCCATGCCGCCCGCACCATCTTCACCTCCAGGGGGTAGTTTCATCCAGGAACCGAGACTGCCGATCCCGGAGAAATATGCCGGTGAGCCCAACTACTGTCGTACTTTTCTCTCTCATTGTTCTCTACATTTCGCCCAACAGCCCCGGACATTCTCGCTCGAGGAGACCAAAGTGGCGTTCACGCTCTCACTGCTCTCGGGCAAGGCTGCCCTCTGGGGGACGGCGGTATGGGAAAACCACGACAGCTGTTGTTCCTCGTTCGCCTCGCTTTCCGAAGAAATGAAGAGGGTTTTCGATCGCTCCGTCGCCGGGAGGGAGGCCGCCCAGCTCCTCACGGATCTCCAGCAGGGGGAGCGGTCGGTCTCGGACTATGCCATCGAGTTCCGTACCCTGGCGGCGGAGTGCAGGTGGAACGAGGAAGCGCAGTGGGACCATTTCCTGCATGGGTTGGCGGATCGGATCCATCGAGAGATCATCATGGCGGAATTACCGAAGTCGCTCAACGGTCTGGTGGACTTGGCGATCCGGGTTGACGCACGCCTGTCTACCGTTGCCAGAAGGAAGACTCAAGTTCTGCCCCTACGTCAAGCGGAGTCCACGGATCCTCCCATCGAAGTTTCCGCCGGTGGTCTCTCAGATCCGGAACCCATGCAGGTGGGTCGAGCTCGGTTACCCTGGAAGGAGAGGAATCGGCGGAGATCCTTGGGTCTTTGCCTATACTGTGGTGAGTCGGGTCACCAATGTCAGAGGTGCCCGGTAAAAGACCGAGCCCGATAGTAAAACAGAGGCTACTATCGGGCAGGATCTCCGCACAGAAGACCTCTACTACATCCACTCTCCTTCCGGTGAGACTACGGTGGTCCACTATGTCACACTCGGGGCACGCACTTCTGGATTCGGGGGCGGAGGGCAACTTCATCGACAGCTCACTAGCACGTAAGCTCAAGTTACCTTTCACTGCACTCTCCCACCAGATTGCGCCCTTCGCCCTCAATGGACATCAGTTACCCACTATCAAGTACACCACAGCACCTATCACACTCATCACTTCCGGAAACCACACAGAGACTATTTCATTTTTTATTACTGACACTGCTCTCTCTCCCATAGTTCTTGGTCATCCGTGGCTTCATTCCCATAACCCAAGAATTGACTGGAAACTGGGTTCTGTTACCAGCTGGAGCGAGGAGTGTCATAAGTCCTGTCTTGTCTCTGCTTGTGTTTCTGTGTCTGAGTCTGTGTTTCAGGGGAAAGCAGTGGATTTGTCTACCGTGCCCGCGGAGTACCATGACCTGAAGGAGGTGTTCAGTAAGTCGCGGGCTGATTCTCTTCCTCCTCATCGTCCCTATGACTGTGCGATAGACTTATTGCCAGGTACGTTTCCGCCTAAGGGCAAGTTATACTCTCTGTCTGTTCCGGAGATGGAGGCCATGGAGAAATATATTTCTGATTCTCTGGCAACGGGGTTCATTCGCCCTTCCTCATCTCCAGCGGGGGCGGGGTTCTTTTTTGTGGGGAGAAAGGACGGATCCTTGCGACCTTGTATTGACTACCGAGGGTTGAACAACATCACGGTAAAGAATACTTATCCTTTGCCGTTGATGTCTTCAGCTTTCGAGAGGTTGCAGGGAGCGTCCGTTTTCACTAAATTGGACTTACGTAATGCATATCATTTGGTTCGCATCAGGAAGGGGGATGAATGGAAGACTGCGTTTAACACCCCTCGTGGCCATTTTGAGTACTGCGTGATGCCTTTCGGTCTCACGAACTCGCCGGCAGTCTTCCAAGCACTCGTTAATGACGTGTTGCGAGACATGGTAGACCAGTTCATATATGTTTACCTGGATGACGTATTGATTTTTTCTTCGTCTCTCCAGGAACATTTGCAACACGTACGACGAGTGCTTCTGCGGTTGTTAGAGAATGGGCTTTTTGTCAAGGCGGAAAAATGCGTTTTTCATGCACAGTCTGTTTCTTTTTTAGGACACATCATTTCGACTGAGGGTGTTCGCATGGATCCTGAGCAAGTTAAGGCTGTGGTAGATTGGCCATCCCCAGAGTCTCGCAAGGCCCTGCAGAGATTTCTGGGGTTTGCCAATTTTTACCGGCGTTTCATTCGCAATTTCAGCCAACTAGCCGCGCCTCTGACCGCTTTGACTTCCCCTGGTTTGACGTTCAGGTGGTCAGACGCAGCTGAGGCTGCGTTTGCCAAACTGAAAAGCTGCTTTGTTTCAGCTCCCATTCTGGTAACCCCTGATCGTTCACGTCAATTCATAGTGGAGGTCGACGCGTCAGAGGTGGGGGTAGGAGCAGTGTTGTCCCAGCGCGCATCCTCAGACGGAAAGGTTCATCCTTGCGCGTATTTTTCCCATCGTTTATCTCCTGCGGAAGTTAATTATGACATTGGCAATCGAGAGTTGTTGGCGGTCAAGCCAGCACTGGAAGAATGGCGTCACTGGCTTGAGGGGTCGGGTGTACCTTTCATTGTATGGACGGACCATAAGAATCTCGAATACATTAGAACTGCCAAAAGACTTAACTCCAGGCAGGCTCGGTGGGCATTGTTTTTCGGACGTTTCGATTTTACTCTTTCTTACCGGCCGGGTTCCAAAAACATCAAACCCGATGCTTTATCCCGTCTTTTTGAGCGTTCCGATCGTACTGCTACTCCCGAGCCTATTTTACCAGAGAAAATCATTATCTCTGCGCTCAGATGGGAGGTCGAATCGAAGGTTTTGACAGCCTTAGAAGGGGTAACGCCCCCGGCTCGCTGCCCACCGAACCGTTTATTTGTGCCGGAAGGGTTACGGTCAGACGTTCTCCAGTGGGGTCATAGTTCCAGTGTTGCTTGTCACCCAGGGGTTAGTAGAACTAGGTTTCTAGTCAAGCAACGATTTTGGTGGCCTGGTATGGCTCGTGACGTCCACGACTTCGTCTTGGCTTGTTCGGTTTGTGCCGTTGGTAAGACTTCCAATCGTCCTCCAGATGGGTTACTTTTACCGCTGTCTGTCCCTTCGAGACCCTGGTCCCACATTTCGCTAGATTTTATTACCGCCCTCCCACCCTCTAAGGGTAATACGGTGATTTTGACCGTAGTGGACCGGTTCTCGAAGGCGACCCATTTCATTCCCTTGCCCAAATTACCATCAGCCAAGGAAACAGCGGTAGCTGTCATTGACCACGTCTTCCGAATACATGGCCTCCCGACAGACGTGGTCTCTGACAGGGGTCCCCAGTTTGTGTCCAAATTTTGGCGAGAATTCTGCAAATTGCTAGGGGCGACTGTTAGTCTTTCATCCGGGTTTCATCCCCAGAGCAACGGTCAAACCGAGCGAGCCAATCAGGACGTCGAAAGGGTGTTGCGATGTCTGGTTTCCAAGAATCCTTCGTCCTGGTGTCAGCAACTCTCAATTGTGGAGTACGCACACAATTCTCTGCCGGTGTCATCTACGGGCATGTCTCCATTTAAGTGTAGTTTAGGGTACCAACCACCTAATTTTGTCAGTACTGAATCCGAGGTGTCGGTTCCCTCCGCAAACGCACTAGTCCAGAGGTGCCACCGCACCTGGATCAGAGCTCGCAGAGCTCTGCTCCAGGCAAGGTCACGCACCAAGGCCAAGGCCGATCGCCACCGGTCGAAGCCTCCCCGATACGTCGTCGGTCAAAGAGTGTGGCTTTCTACCCAGAATATTCCGATGCGTTCCGTCTCGAATAAACTTGCTCCCAAATTTATTGGCCCGTTTTCTGTTACCAAAATCATTAATCCGGTAACAGTGCGTCTTAGCCTTCCTCCTGCGTACAGGAGGGTTCACCCCGTCTTTCATGTCTCCAAAATTAAACCGGTGATTTCTTCCCGTCTTAATCCGCATACCCCGGTTCCCCCTCCGCCTCGTATTGTTAATGGGGAGACCACTTATTCGGTTAACCGTATTCTGGACTCCAGACGGAGGGGACGCGGATTTCAGTACTTGGTGGATTGGGAAGGTTACGGTCCGGAGGAGAGAAGGTGGGTTCCTGCTCGGGACATACTGGATCACCGCCTTATTGATGAGTTCAATCAACAGGTAAAGCAGGCTGGGAACGCCGAGGGGCGTTCCTAGGGGGGAGGGTACTGTCACGGTAGGAAAATCCATTGTTTTCCTCCGTGTCATGTTTGTGTGTGTGTGTTGTTCACTTACCCTGCCATGTGCTCGTTAGAGCGATCCCTTTCACCTGTGTGTTGATTGTCTCGCTCCAGCTGTTCATCATTACATCATCTCCATAAAAACTCACCTGACTTTCTGTTCCCTGCCAGATTCTATTGTTTGCTCAGTCTCCGTGTTGCTTGGTTGTTCCCTGTGTTTTGGATTACGTGTTTCAGTTGGATGTGTATTGTCGTCGTCGTCTTCGTGTGGATGTTCCGTGTCAGCCTGGATTTCACCACTGTTCACCACTCCACCAACGTCGCACTCAAAACACCAACTTCCACCGTAGTCATCGTCACCATTGCCAACAACAACACTGGACTGGATTACTTCCGCATTTGACTTTGAATACTCTCTCTTTGTTTATATTTAATAAACATTGTTTCATTTTTACACCTGCGTTTGCTTCCGTCTTTACAAGTCATTACAGAACTAAGTTCTAAACGCTTTAGAACTATTTTTTGTTAGTTTATGTTAGCTGAAACATTAACTAATGTTAACAAATACAAGCAATATTTGGAACATACACAATATTGTTAAGTTAGAAAACATTTTGGCAAATACAAAAAACTGCACATTCACTTAAATATTTTATTAGTAAAGTGATTAATAAACCGAAGTCTAATAAATTCAAAGGTTTCCAGTTGTTTTAAATAAAATTATCCAAGTATATTTTTGGATAAATTCTGCAGTAAATGTAAAATGCTGTGTTTCTGGTGGATCATCTGAATCGGGTATCACTGATGCCCTTGTGGGTGTTGGACAGAGAGAGGGGACTGTGCCTCCGTATCTCCCCCATGGTCCTGTCTGTTTGCTGACAGGGGGCACGGCCTATTTTGACCCCTGGCTCTCAGTCCACTGAGCTGGCTAACTTCATTCTGCCCAATTGAGTTAGAGCCCAGATTATCCATGCATATTCAGCAGCCCTCCCCGTTTCATCCACCTACACGCCCATCAAAACAAAAGTGAATGCACAAATTCTCTCATAGATATTCATGTTCACCAACCTGCAAACAGTGCAGTATGCAGTTTATTACGGTGCAGCAGTTTGATGTGGACACTTTGTCCACATTTACCCACCGGTGCACTGATGTGTTTCTCTGGCAGGACAGATGTCATATGTAAGGCTTCTCCTTGTGTGTTTTTAATAAATCAGATATACCGGAGTTGTGCAATGCGCCATAAATCAATTACTTTCTCCATGCAGACAATTCTGCACGTCTTTCGCCCTCCGTCGTGTTTGTGTGTGCGGGGTGCGCGATGCCTCGTCTTGGCTCGACTCTTATGAAAGCTTTATTGGATTCTACCATCCCCGAAGGGAAAACGCTTTAAATGTCTTTGCAATTATACCTCTAATAACAGCGCTGTGCACTTGGGCCAAGTCAACGTTAAGGAACTGCAAGTTAGTCAGTCAATACAGGGGCTATTAATCTCTGTCACCTGTCTGTCACGTTGAGTCACGCGACAGCAGAGGCGTCTCTTGACCTGCGCGCGGCCCTGTGCCGTTAAGCGGAGGAGAGATTTCTGGAAGCTCTCGCGGGACAATCTTTAGGGTGAAGTGTTCAGACGGAGATGTAGATGATTTTTAGTCGCTAGCATTATACGCTTAACAGCATGACGACATCTGTCTCTTTTCCTCTGCATTGTCTCTGTATTAATAAACGTGCTCCGAATCAATGATACGCTATACAATATGCAAATTGAAACAGATGCACCGTCCCATTTAAATGAAACCTGTGAAGCAGCAAATGTTATATCCATTTTGAAGTAGACCTATTTCTGGATTAAAGGATTATTTCATCAAAAAAATTGTATCACTTTTTTGCCCTCGTGATGTTTTAAACCTCTACGACTTCTTTCTTTTGTGAAACGCAAATATTAAAAAATATGCATGCAGGTTTTTCCTATGCCACACATTCCTTTCAAGCTCCATCGGGATTCGGGACACATAAGGGTGATTCTCGCGAAATTAGACTTATGAGGTGTCGTGAAACATTTTGTTAAAAAAGTTAATACAAAGTAAGAGTAACAAAATAAGAAGCATACAGGTAAAAACATCTCTTCATTATTATTTTGCACATGATTTCAAATGACATCATACAAACCAATTTACTTATTTATTTTTCACATTTAAGGGGAACATTTTCATTACCGCAATGTGTCCGTGACTGGATTTTGGTTCTTTGACGTGGAAAATTTATAATTAAAACATCTAAAATATTGAAAGCTTCAGTGCATGTTATACTATAAACATTTACAGTAAAGAAACGTGGTATTTGGTGATCATTGGTAAATTTAGAGACAATAATAAGGAATATAAATGTGTCTAAGAAAAATGTTCTCATCCTCCGCAACAATTTTCAATCGTTGTTTAAGCCCTCAAGGAACTAACATTTTCAAAAAAATAGTTGGAAGGGACATTGACTGTGACACTCAAGATGTCTACCAGGTAAGCAGTTCTTATTTTTTCTCTCCAGATAAAAGTTGAAATTTTGTTTGTCATAGTACATATGCATATATTTAATGTAATATCGTGTTGCGGTAATGATCATTTTTTATAATGATAATCTAAAAAAAATAAATAATTCTATAGGAAATATTTTAAAATCCTCTAAAAATAATGGTTATAGTAAGTTCAGGCCTTATATGTGCAAAAAAAATTGGCTTCAATGGCTTTTTTTTTTTAAATCTGATGCTGGACACCTTTTAAGTCTGTATTTCGTGAGAATCAGCCATAAAAGTAGTTTAGGCAACTATTTATATTCCAAGGCTTCCGATGCCATATGCTTAGTTTAATGAACAGACTAAAATTTAATCTATTATTGATAAAAAAAAGTCATTTTCACTGTAGTTCTCAGATCTCATTGGTAATGTTTTCCCTCCTTCCCTTTTATCTTTCTTTTTTTTTTGATGGGCTCATTCCTGGATCAAACATTCATCATAACCAACCCTTGTTCTTTCCCATCTTTTCCCTTACCCTGACCTTCCATCCCTCTTCGGACTGTTTGATGAGAGGAATGTGATGTGAAATTGTCACACTACTCCTAAATGTCCAGGTCACACATGCTTTAAAAGAAGGTGGCCGAGTCAGATAGGGAAGCAAGTTATAGCAGAAACCTGAAGTGAGACGAAAAGGGAAAAAACAGGCTTGTGGTAGATGATTGCTGGGGCAGTTTACATAATGAAATGCGTGACCTGCACGGTCTCTATATATGGAAATCTTTTGGCGATGTTTGTGTTGATCTTTACAGATCTTATAAAGGTCACCTGGTGTTGTGAGTGCACGCTGAAAGGGAGTTCGCTCTGTTAGTGCTGATCATAATGCCAGGGCATAGCACGACCCCTGAAAACAAACAAGACTGTTTAAATGTAAAAAGAGGAAGAGAGAAGTGAAAAATTCAGTGAAGAAGCACTGCAAGGTATAACACAGTGTTCCATCCAAGACATTCCACCTTTTCCCATTCATTTTTAATGTGCCATATATCCTGGGTACACTGGAACATGACATCTACCCTGAAGTGTGTGCGACTTTCATCATGGATTCTGTGTGGGTTTATTTGTGTCTGTCTTGGAAATAAAAAGAGAAATACAAGCCTGTAAAAACATCTCTCGCTCTACCTATTAGGAATCTCTTCCAAATGTGTATTTACATCAATGAAAGAAAGGATTTGCATGAGCGGTATGAAATATCAGAAGTGAAAGCATAGTGCTTTCAGGCAGGATATATGTTGTCGCGCTTGTACACACACACTTTCATACGCCTTCCATCATCTGTGCCGTAAAAGTTAAATGCCTTGGGCTGTCCCTGCCCGGCTCTAAACGCCGTTGAACGTCATTGTTTGACTGCCGCTGTAAAAACTGAATGCCTCACTTTTTCTTCCACTTATCACTTCATCCCTCCATCTGATCTTTCCACTCCATAGCTCATAAATCTCTTATCCGCACGCGCCTGGTCTTTCTCTCCGTCTCATATATATCCACAACATCATATTAATTTGATCTCCCATGCATCTGAGGTCCCCTTTACTTTATAATTTATACAACTTTCCACTTTCTTTTACTTGTATGCATGTTATACATAACCTTTCTTGTTAATATTTATAATCCTCTCTCTTTTCTATACCTTCCTGCATAGCCGTTTTCTTTTTCTCTCTATGTATATATTTTGCAGCATGTGCTTCATCACATTTGGCAATGCATGCTTAAAGAGCTGTGAATTAATGCAAATGTACGACTGAAAAATGAGTATTCACCTACTTGCCAAAGTACAAAGAAGAGCAGCAACTTGTTACAATATTTTCCCTTTGTTATGAATAATTATTAAGAATGATTTGTGGTCTTTGCAAAACTGGGTTTTTTTCTATTGGTTAAATAAAGCGGGAGATTTCTGCTAAACCCCAACCGATATTAAGCAGTCTGGCTGATTAGACTGCCGTATAATTTTGCCCTGTCGCAATTTTTAAATCACAGCCGTTATAGTTTACAGCACTTATGTGCATGTGCTAATTTCTAGAAGTGCCAGTCGTGCGGAGCGCGTGTTTTTCTCCATACTTGTATGTGTGTATGCATTCAGGAAAATGTGTTTGTTAGGGGGATTTTTTGTAGTTAATTAGTTCAAAATTCTTTCATACAAACTTAGCATACCTGTTAATTAGCAAAAATATGACAGGATTTGACTTCCTGAAGAAGCTTTTATCACTTCACAGTATTGACAGTGGTGATGTAGATAGCAGTACAGTACCCAGCAGGGGTCAGGAGTCGTGTAACGGGGGTCATTGCAGATTGTATGCCCTGACACGGTGATTGACAGATGGCTGTGTCTCTGCAGTATAGGTCAGCATGGACAGGGTGAGACTACAGCGGGTCAACTAATACGCCGCTTGGCTGACGCAGCAGGCACGATTTCTACTTAGTCTGCATTGCTCCTACACAACCCAGTGCTCTATTATATGAGTTGTGTTGTGATTCACAAGGTTAGGGTATTTGTAGATGAAGGACTGAGATGCAAAACCCGTGTGCCTCTATTTTACTTTAATGGCAATGAAAAGGTTAATTAGCAATTAAATGCCTTATTTTCACAAATGTCAACTGCAAAACCCTTTATGTGCATGCAAGCTTTTCAGGCAAAACATCCACTTTGAAAAAAATATACATTTCTTTGGACAAGACGTAGGGCGAAATCCAAACAATGTTTTTGCACCCTTGAAGGGCACTTCGAGAAGGTAATGTCACTTAAACATTCTCTCTTTAAGATGTAAAATAAATCTTTGGTGTCCCTAGAATACGTATGTTAAGTTCTAGCTCAAAATACCATATAGATAATTTATGACAGTATGTTAAAATTCCCACTTTGTATGTGTATGCAAAAATGTGCTGTTTTTGGGCGTTTCCTTCTGACATCTCAAGGGGAGCCAAATTTTAACTACCTATTTTTTTACATGATTGCAGAGAATGGTTTACCAAAACTAAGTTACTGGGTTGATCTTTTTCACATTTTCTAGGTTGATATTTTATTGAAATGTTTTTTGTTTGTAATTAAAGCTTTTGTTCTCTTTAAAAGTCATTATTTCAGTCATGGAGTAATAAGTAAAATCAGCAGGGTTTTAATTACTGATAAATTACAGGCCTGGATTGGCCATAGCGAGAACTGCAAGAGTAACAACAATCTATTTGATGCAAAACTCATCAGTTAATTGGAAAAAAGTAAGTTTCATGTGTTTTCTCAAGTAAAAAAATATTAAAAGCCCATTATATATTTGTTCTTTTTTGACACAAGGTAGTCCTACCTTACGTTATCTGGAAATATACACTTAAAGGATTATTAGGAACGCCTGTTCAATTTCTCATTAATGCAATTATCTAATCAGCCAATCACATGGCAGTTGCTTCAATGCATTTAGGGGTGTGGCCCTGGTGAAAACATCTCCTGAACTCCAAACTGAATGTCAGAATGGGAAAGAAAGGTGATTTAAGCAATTTTGAGCATGGCATGGTTGATGGTGGCAGACGGGCCGGTCTGAGTATTTCACAATCTACTCAGTTATTGGGATTTTCACGCACAACCATTTCTAAGGTTTACAAAGAATGGTGTGAAAAGGGAAAAACATCCAGTATTCGGCAGTCCTGTGGGTGAAAATGCCTTGTTGATGCTAGAGGTCAGATGAGAATGGGCCGACTGATTCAAGCTGATAGAAGAGCAACTTTGACTGAAATAACCACTCGTTACAACCAATGCATGCAGCAAAGCATTTGTGAAGCCTCAACACGCACAACGTTGAGGCGGATGGGCTACAACAGCAGAAGACCCCACCGGGTACCACTCATCTCCACTACAAATAGGAAAAAGAGGCTACAATTTGCACAACACCAAAATTGGACAGTTGAAGACTGGAAAATGTTGCCTGGTCTGATGAGTCTCGATTTCTGTTGAGACATTCAGATGATAGAGTCAGAATTTGGCTTAAACAGAATGAGAACATGGATCCATCATGCCTTGTTACCACTGTGCAGGCTGCTGGTGGTGGTGTAATGGTGTTGGGGATGTTTTCTTGGCACACTTTAGGCCCCTTAGTGCCAATTGGGCATCGTTTAAATGCCACGGCCTACCTAAACATTGTTTCTGACCATGTCCATCCCTTTATGACCACCATGTACCCATCCTCTGACGGCTACTTCCAGCAGGATAATGCACCATGTCACAAAGCTTGAATCATCTGTTTCCCCTGCATACTTGATCAATATTGCTTGTGTATTAATAATAATATGGGGTAAACACAAACACATTTGTTCCCTTCAGTAGTTTATGAATAAGTTTAATTTAATAATATTAAAATACCCTATGGTAGGGCTGCACGATTATGGCAAAAAATCATAATTGTTTAGGCTACTGTATTTGCACTGAATTGGAAATTAAATATTTGAAAAATACAATGAATTGCTGCAGAGAACAGTGCACTATTGCAGACTTATGTAGGCTACTGAGGATTTAATTATATTATTTTAATATAGTTAATCATGAACTAAAGTGGGCCTGTCTAAGGCATGAAAACTCCAGAGTTGAAAATTAGTCCCAATCCAGCCCTGATAAAGTATGATGCATGATCGCTGTAATCACAAGAAGTTTTTTATAAGAATAATTTTCAAAAAGATTTGCTTAAAGTAAAATTACTTTACTTGTAACAAACAGGAAAGAATTTACAAACGTGTGAAAAGCTGTTACAGCACCTGCTGGGAGAGCGCCGTGACAGTTAAAAATATTATTAAAAATGGTTCTCATCTCACTATATCCAGAGGTACATCATAGTTATAGTGTACGTCAAAGTCATCCTATAGCCTATAATAAATCTGTGGGTAGCATTTAAAAAAACATTTCAAAATAAATGCAATATTTGCATTTTTAAAAGCAAAAAATTCAGCTTACCAGGTGAAGCAGCTCTTCACGCCTTCTAAAGTCCTGTAATCTCTTCGAATTCATGTCCAGGAGACACAATAATCTTTTACATTTTAATCCGTTAATTTTTTATATTTAAAAATGTTTGTGTACGAGTCTACGCGCGTCGTCCTGCTTATAGGAATTAACACGCTCTTTAAATAACAAAAACAATATTGCGCCATTGACTTTAGACAAGGTTTTAGTTGGTCAATGGCATAGCCTATTTTAAATGCCAAAAATGTGTCTCAACACACGTCGTTTTCAGCCCAGCACGGCCATGGGCGCATAAGTAGACGCAAATGCATTTTCTTTTTTAAGCAACTTTTCGCTCGGCGTGAAAATTATAACTGTGTCGGGCTAAAACTAGCAAAAACACTATGATAGGGCCCTAAAATGCAAGTAGAAACATTGCAAATAATGAAAGTCAGAATTCAAATGGTTAAAATAAAGAAACTGAACCAAACGTTAGGGGGCGCTGTGATGCTTGTGGCTGTCACATTTGTTGTATTCAGGTTCAAGTACTCACAAAACACCCAAGTTTAAATGTGATCCACATTCGTCTTAGCGGATTCTGCCAGGATAGATAGATAGATAGATAGATAGATAGATAGATAGATAGATAGACAGATAGACAGACAGACAGACAGACAGACAGACAGACAGACAGACAGACAGACAGACAGACAGATAGAGATGATTTCAAAGTCTCATTCAGTAGTGATTAAAAAGGTTGAGTCTAATTATTGCTTTTATGAGAGAGAAATGTATTGAGACCCCTTGTCGCCAAGAGTGCATTTCCACATTCTCTCACAGTCTGTATCTGTGAAGTGTTGCGACCACTTATGCATTTAATTCTATACTTTGCCTCCTCGGGGACACCAGAGGACACAGGCCTGCCTGCCACCTCCTCTCATTATTCATCAACAGCTTGCCGATCCTTTAAATCACATTTGCATATTCACAGGGAATTGTGGGAGATGTTGTCCTCTGGGGCCCGGACGGGGTCCTGCGTTGCATGCTTTTGCTCTTGAGAAGTCATTGAGTGAGCGAAGAGGAGTCCAAGCAAACGGTGAAATCTTACTGTGTTGTCCTAAACTGCTCAGCGCCACAGGATAAAGCATCCACTCGGTTTAATGAGGGCCTGCGCAGCTAGGGAACCGCTTTCCCGTTCTCCTCGCCTGTCATTAACATCCCGACAGTAGGGACACGGGATGGGCTGAAATGGAGAAATAATAGGCAATTTAGCGGTGTGTGGAGAGAAAAGGGGGATGAGAGGGAGGGCAGGGTCATCCCTCGTTCTGTTTTTAGGGGTACCATCCCTGTCATCCCTGCAGTGCCGCTGGCGGATAATGAGGCGGCAATGTAAGCATAAATAGGTCTAAAATAGAATGAAGGAATAAATAACTTTAATAGAATAGAATAAGTGAAGGGAGAAGAGAAACGTGCTTCTACCTTTGACTCCTCCCCTTGCTTTCTGTCTATCACACCGCATGCCCTGCACTTCTGTCCAGTCCTGTCTATGCCCTGTCCTTCAGACACCTTTTTGCAAGAGAACTGCTGTACAAGGACACAATGAGCTGTCCGGAAATCGTTGAAAAAACTACTGCAGTATTTGGGGAAGCCACTGTGAAACTAACTCTGTTGTTAAACTGCAAAAGTTGATGCTACACTACAAGTACTTCAATAGAATGCATCTACAATGAATGACATAGATAGATAGATACCAAAGTGAGTGTGTCACTAACGCAGTTGTTCTTCTAAATTGGAAATTATTTTTATTTAAATGTGTGAAACTGTAACTCTTATTAACAAACACTTATCTTCTTTTCAGGTATATTTGAATCTGCAGAATAGCTGTGTTATCATCATCGTGTCGTCTTTGCACAGCTTCTAATGTGGTGAGATGTGATAATGAACACGTTTGACAGGTGGGGGAAGCAAGGCAACGGGAATTTGAAACAGTCAAAACTTAACTTAATTACCAGCTTTTCAAAGCTACGTGTTTTTTTCTCACTCTCCTCACCTGTAACTTAGCCTCCTTAAAAGCGCTGCCTTACAAGAACGATTGCATGGGACAATTAGCAAAGTGCCTGGGTTTATTTGTGTATGCTTGCATGTGAAATAATACATCAACAGGCTAAGGTGCACAGCTGTGAGAAAGGATAACTGGGTTTTATTTCCAACTTGTTGACTCTGATGTCTGGCAGTGGCAGGTAGGGGGAAAGGAAATCGGTGTAATTATTCTCCGTGTGCAAGGGAGCCAGCTGGGGACCCCTTCAACAACATAGGCTAATTTATATCTCCGTGGCACTTTCCCGGTTTCTGACAGAGGCGCTTTCTGCTCTCCGAGCTCTCCTGTCCATACTTCTGGGAGCCCTACTGCTGCTACCACACCGCTTATAGACTCCCTCCAATCTCTGCTATTTCGCCGCACTGCACTGTGCGAGGAGCAAGTCATTATGAGAGCTGATGGTTCAGACAAAGTGAGTCACTCCCAGTACAAATGAACTATTGCCTCCAGAGACTGAGGGTTTTAATCCTTTTGAAATGAGAGGTTACAACAGCTTTTTGGTTTGGCAGTGTCTGATTTATTTTTATGTAATGCTGCAAGTTTTATTAGCATTGTTTTATGTTTTACATAGTTTGTTACGTTCTTCTAATTTGAATGGTGAAGCCGAATTGTAAAACTGTTATAGAAATGGGAGTTAAATAAAAATCTTATAGTGTCAGCATGTTTAAGATTTGAGAGAAGAAATCTGTCAAGACTTTTCTTACCGGTATGTGTGTGCTGCAACCAGTTTTTTATTCAGGCATTTTCAGGCCTCACCTAACTTATGAAGTTAAAGTTGAATTAGCTTAAGTTATCAAGTTTTTATTTTTATTATTTATAGCTAGTCGAGAAAGTTTAAATGAATTGTAAATTCAAGTTGATTAAACTTAAAAATGTAAGTTCAACAAGGATGTTTTTCAGTATAGAGGAGAACCGGGGCGAAAAAACATGGGATGAAAATAACAAAGCGATTTTTTCCAAACCCTGATAAGATTTGCATTTCAAACTATGACAGCATCTTTAGCACGCAACCCTCGACAGAGCTGAAAAATATTGCGTTATTTCCTCAACGTTTTGCGTGTGTGGGTCCAAAAAGCTGTTTTCAACCATGATAAGTAAATTAATCATTTTAAATTAATACATTTAATAATATTAATAATACTTTTTTATAACGTGTTGTGTTTTTCATTTTCATTTCATGTGTTACAGTACTGATCAATCCTCAGGTTATTAAGTGTTCCAGCACATCCTGAAATTTGACTTCTCAAAGTTTTTCAAAATAAAGTTAATTGGGTTTAAATGTATACTGTAAAAAATACTTTGCTGCCTTAACATTTTTTGTTAAATCAACTCAGATTTACAAGTCATGTCAACAGAGATGAGTTGTCACAACTTATAAAATATAGTTGAGAAAAGTCAACTTAATTTTATAAGTTATAACAACTCACCTGTAGTTATAACAACTCATCTTTAGTCAAGATAAATAATAGTAAATTACTTGTAAATCCGAGTTGATTCAAAAAAAAATTTTAAGACAGCAAAGTATTTTTACAGTGCAGGACAAAAGTAAAAAGTGTTACTTTCGTCCCGCTGCTAATACTGTTGCATTACTGGTATGTTGAAAATGTATATGATTCTAATTTGATTTCATTTCATTTTCATAGTGTTCAAACTGTTTAAAAAATCTTTTATTCTCAACAATTTAAGTTTGTACTGTCAGGTTGCTTTTGAAACATTTTATGTAACTGAAATTTAAATTGAAAATGTAATTTCGTTATTTTTTGCAAAGATAAACAACAACGTATGTTTGCAGTTACATATTTACGAGGTCATATTCATGTATATATATATTTACTAAAAACAGGTGTAACACAAAAATCTATTTAGTTCTGTTGTGTTACTTTTGACCCACCTGTGCGTTACTTTCATCAAAGCTGACCGGGTCAAAAGTACCAAATGCACTACTTATATTCAAAGTGAAATTATACTGAAGTCGTTTTACATTTATTGAGAATTTTACACTTGTGAGTTTTTGACCAAAGCAAAAATATATCTCTTTCTAAAACATTATCTTTTTATTAAGTTTTTCTGAAAAATTTTACTTTCGCCCCATCTCTTCTTTATGTGATTAATTATCACATGTGATCATCTTATGCAATAAATGAGCACTCTTTAACCCAAACTCCAGCTCACTTAATAAAAAATTAATTCCCGGTTTATGCTGTACTGTGTTATGAGAAGATAATCTCTGCTGTCTCTGAAGAAAGAGAAAAAGGGATCCAAATGATCTACTTTTATTACATAGCTGCTAAACTTAATGGGGCGGTTTCCCAAACAGGGATTAGACCAGTCCTAGACTAAAATAAATGTAAGAGCTGTCCAAACTGAAAACAACTTGCACTGACATATCTTAAAATACATCCGTGCTCTTTGATTTGCCTTAAAATGCACACAAGTAATATTTTTAGTAAGGCATGTTTGTTAAAACTAGTTATATTTAATAATTAAACTAAGGCCTAGTCCTGGCTTAAACTAATCCCTGTGCGGAAAACCACAATAAGTGTTAAAGTGCACCTATTTCATTGCTAAAAACAACGTTATTTTGTGTATTTGGTATAATACAATGTGTTCGCGTGGTTTATGGTTAAAAACACATTATTTTGTGAACAAAACTGTCCCTGATTGGGCAGCTAATCTGTATGTTGTGATTGGTCTGAACTTGAAGTTAATTTACAGGCTGTGAGTCCAAAGCGGGAGGAATTATGATAATGTCGGTCTTGTCTACATCACCAATCCCAGGAAGTAAACTGTTGCCTACAATCAATGTGTCGAAGAAAAGAGATTTACATTGGAGACGATAACTTGCATCATCGTTTACTTTGGGGTTTGTACCTTTTGCATATCGGTAACATGTACTAATACACACCTACACACCAAAGGAATTGTAAAACCATGAATTTTGTCTTCTACACAAAATATCTAATGAACAAAGAATCAACATGCCATAAGAGTAGTACACTGAGAATGTATATATGGATTCTGAGCACGCTATCGTATTTTCCTTCCATGTCTACAGCAGCTGTTGATTTGATCTTTCTTTTCAGCAGCTAATTAGAGTCTTTTAGTTCCTGTGAGAAAAGGTCAGTTTCTCCCTTTGCACAGATGCATTAACAAGCCAAGTATTAATACACTCACCTCCATGTACAGGTCAGACTGTGGCATACAGCTCCTTCGGATTAAAACAGCCTTTTCCCTATAGGGCCTCTCCCCCAAATTAACTCTCAATTATCCATCTCTACTCTTTAGTTGTTGCATAATAGTGGGTGTGTTCTTGTGTCAGTCTTTTTTCTATTTTGCTGGTGCACTTTATATAAAAGTCTGTTGATGTGAGTGTTGATGTGAGGTTTTCTTAAGTATAGCCACTGCATAGGGGAAAAACAGTAAATCATGTTTAAAATTTCTCACATATGTAGATGAAAAATCTCTATGGCTTTAACCTCTATAACAGTGCCGGCGCATTCACACGGGGCATAAGCGTTAACGCTTAACAGAAGGCTTGTCACAGTGGCCGCTACACATGCTCCGTTCTTCCATAAATGTAATTGGCTGGCTCTGTCTAGATAATTTGCATAAGGTGATCTGATTGGCTGACGCACGTGTTGCCGCTTGAAAAGTTGAAAAATGTTCAACTTCTGCCGCGAGCAACGGCACTGACGCGCCGCCGACGGATCCACAATTCAGTTCGCCAACGCATGACATCAACCATTAAAAGTGAATGGGAAGCGTTAACGCTGACGCTCCGTGTGAATGCGCCGTGATGTTTGTGTTCTTTGCGTACCATGAACAGTGAATTAATGAAGTTCCTGTAATCTATAAAGAACTCAGTACACACCAAACTCTCACTGCTTCCTCATCCTTCAGTAGCTCACTACTTCTTCCAAACCCTCAATGTTCCTCTTCCTCCAAACCCTCACTGCTTCATCTTCCTTAAATACCTCACTGCTTTCTATAAACCCTCACTGCTTCCTCTTCCTTGAATACCTCACTTGAATACTCTTCCTTGAATCACTCACTGCTTTTTCCAAACCTTCACTGCTTCCCATTCCTCGAATACCTCACTGCTTCCTCCAAAATCTTACTGCTTCATCTTCCTTGAATACATCACTGCTTTTTCCAAACCTTCACTGCTTCCCATTCCTTGAATACCTCACTGCTTCCTCCAAACTCTTACTGCTTCATCTTCCTTGAATACATCACTGCTTTTTCCAAACCTTCACCGCTTCCCATTCCTTGAATACCTCACTGCTTCCTTCAAACCCTCACTGCTTCCTCTTCCTCCAAACCTTCACTGCTTCCTCTTCCTTGAATACCTCACTGCTTTCTCCAAACCTTCACTGCTTTCTCTTCCTTGAATACCTCACTGCTTCCTCCAAACCCTCACTGTTTCATCTTCCTTGATTACATCACTGCTTTCTCCAAACCTTCACCGCTTCCCATTCCTTGAATACCTCACTGCTTCCTTCAAACCCTCACTGCTTCCTCTTCCTCCAAACCTTCACTGCTTCCTCTTCCTTGAATACCTCACTGCTTTCTCCAAACCTTCACTGCTTTCTCTTCCTTGAATACCTCACTGCTTCCTCCAAACCCTCACTGTTTCATCTTCCTTGATTACATCACTGCTTTCTCCAAACCTTCACCGCTTCCCATTCCTTGAATACCTCACTGCTTCCTTCAAACCCTCACTGCTTCCTCTTCCTCCAAACCTTCACTGCTTCCTCTTCCTTGAATACCTCACTGCTTTCTCCAAACCTTCACTGCTTTCTCTTCCTTGAATACCTCACTGCTTCCTCCAAACCCTCACTGTTTCATCTTCCTTGATTACATCACTGCTTTCTCCAAACCTTCACCGCTTCCCATTCCTTGAATACCTCACTGCTTCCTTCAAACCCTCACTGCTTCCTCTTCCTCCAAACCTTCACTACTTCCTCTTCCTTGAATACCTCACTGCTTCCTCCAAACCCTCACTACTTCCTCTTCCTCCAAACTCTTACTTGCTTCATCTTTCTCCAAACACTCACTGTCTCCTCTTCATACAAACCCTCACTGTTTCCTTTTTCTCCAAATGCTCACTGCTTCCTCTTCCTCCAAAGTCTCACTGCTTCCTCATCGGCTGCATCCCAAATGACACACTTCATGCGGATTGCAGTCTTGTGGATTTACAATGGCGACGCAATTCCATTAATTCCATAAGACCGTAGGGTGTCACATTGGTCATTTTAGTTTTTTAAAGGGTGCTCATGGGCACCCCCTTTCTGGTCAATATGCACCCTTGACTCACACTTTTCCTGATGCTATGCGGCAGACTTCTTCCCGACATTCAAACAGCATTAAGTCCCGAAAGTGCAGACTTAGGAAGACCGGAGTGTTTAGGGTGCTATTTGGGACAGGGCCCAAATACTAGATGTCACCACTTTCTCTTTCACCAAGCCCTCACTGCTTCCATTTTCTTAACCAGATCTTACTTAATTTCCATGAAATTAAACCACCAATTCCTCTACGCTACTTCACCACCTGCACTCATGACTCCTCTAAGCCACAAATAACTGCTCGGCCACCCTGCATCTGTCCAGAACAGTCGCGTTCTGCAAAACCGTTATCATCTTTGTTCACTCAATACATCCAATAACCTGCACAATTACGTAAAGGACTTGGGTCTAACAGTCTTGTTTTTCTACTGCTCCGCCTCATGCTGTTTCTGTCTTCCCTGCAGTATTGATTCGTCTTTGGTTCATCTGTAGCAAGTACCTATTCCTGTCACCCAGACACTTAGGTGAACATCTCTTTAATTGCTTGCCATGTATTCTGAAATAAACACTGCCCTAGAGTCTCGTCGCCTCTGCTCGGCGGGATAGAGCGTGAAGAATGAATGCAAGGTGGGTAGATGTTTTTGATGAATCAAGTCTGTTTACTGGTCAGGTTGATTTAATGTTCCATGTCTGTAAAGAAATACAGCTTTAATTGCCTTCTGTGGAAAAACTCCCTTACAATAATTCGAAAAACATGTTTAGTATCTTTTAATATAAAGTAAATTGTAAGGTTCATGTTTATCTGACTTCCTATTTTGAAGCTCAACTGGTCATGGGTTCAATCCAAGGAAACGTATAGTGTAAATGTAGCTTAAATGCACTGTAAATCACTTTGGATAAAAGCATCTGCCAAATAAATGTATGTACAGTATGTAATAAATGTATGTGACAAAAGAAACCCAGGTCTGATAATGCTATGCAGGAAGATGAAATGTTTGTCTGTTTCTGTGATGTGGCAACCTTAACAGATACCCAGATATCCTGCCTTGCCTCAAGTTTTTTTATAAACTTTCATTAGGAAAGAGAATAAGCACAATGGGTGAGTGAGAAATAAAAGGAAATTACGAGAGTAGAGGAAAAGTGAGTAAACATTGTTCGTGGAGAATTATTACAGGCACATTAAAACCTCTAAATATTAGTTATTTTTGTATTCCTATGTGGAGAAATGGTTTGTCAGCATTGGTTTTATCATTCACAGCAGGATCTTTACACCTCTTGTGAGTGATTTGAGGGAAGCGAATCAGGTGCTATGAAATCAGAAGCAATTTGAATCCAAAGTATTTGAGCTGCTATTAAAAAATGGAGAGTAGGTGGGGGAGATTTACCAGCATCGAAAAGCTGTGCATCAAAACATACCACATATGTTTCACCATATGGATTCTAAGTCTCTGAAATTGTGTAATTACTGGGTAAACACCGTTTTCAAATAGGAGTGAATAAACGCATATTTCCTTGCACGCTAATATAGCAACTGAATAATGCAAACTTCTGATATTCTTGATATATCAATCTCCTGGGGGCATGGGAATATGCATATTATGATAGTAATGCTGTCTTCCCCCAAAACCCCCTGGATGCCTGCTTGCAAATAACATCATTAAAGGACGAGCTGCTAGAACAGATAAGTGAAGTGGTTAATCTCTGTCAGATTATTGTTTTACCCCCCACACGGCCTACTACCTTCTCAAAACTTGCACAAACGCTGAAATATACGACTTTCACCCTCAAACTAATTTGCTGATGACTTAAAATTATGTGGGAGAGTTTGTAGAGCCGTTATTTTTAAGAAATATAAATATAAAGTTGGGGTCATAAGTTTGCGTATGCCTTGCGGAAACTGCAAAATGGTAATTGTTTAAAAAAATTATACTTTTTGAGGAATTATAATAATTGTGGTTGTTGTACTGCCCTGCATAAGCTTTTTTATTTACTTCATTCATGTGATGTTATCTGGACAATAAACAGCCGTCAATATGTTTCGTCATATTTGTTCATGAGTCCCTTGTCTGCCCTGAATCCTGAGACATTAAGATGTCCACTAATCTTCATAAAAGTCTTCCAAGTCCTGCACATTGTTATAGCATCGTTGCATATTTGACCCCCTTTCCAGCTTGTAGCTATGTTGAGATTCATCTTTTCACATTGAGGACAAAACTATTACCTAAGGTGCAAACATTCACTGATGCTCAAGAAGCCAACATGACAAATGAATAAATAAGCTATAGAGGGTATGCACGTGACGTCACCTTCGACGAAAGTGACTGCAGTTACGGCCACTGAGTGGCAAAAAAGACAGAACAGAAGAATGAGTGTACAGTGTGAAATCAGCGAAAACAAGGTGAAAACGCGTCTAAATGGGAAACAGCTTTTGTGCGATAGACTGTACAGATTAACAAGAATTCGGAGCTATCATTTTACAGACTGCCAAAAAACACAGAAAGAAGAAGTAAATTGATCGTTCATGCCAACGTCCACTGACCACAGGCGGGTTGATAAGTTGCTAGGGTCACTATCATGACTTTTTACTTTCTACTTAAAAGTATTTTTTCCAGTATCTGTATTTTATTTGTGCTTTTCTTTGGAAAACATACATTCCAAAGCATATTATCATAATTTTTACTCTATTATATTTCATATACAAGTTTTTGTTTTACATTTAATATTTAAGTACATTAACGTACTTTTACTCAAGTAAAATTACACAATTTTAATGTAATTAGGTATTAAATACAATTTAATATGCAATATTAAAGAAAACACAGTATGATTCGATGCTTGGAAAATGTAACTAATGTAACTAAGTATTGTCCACCTCTTATATCAAGTCCAACTAAATTCAATTTAAGCGTATAATAGTCAGTTTTACTGGCATTTTCGCAGCAACCGCTATGAAAACCAGCTATTTTGTTGAACGTTTGCCACTCAACAGGGCGGGTTCCGGCGTGGTCACGTGAAAAAGTGACGTCAATGCATACCCTCTATTTAAAGGTATGCTAGTCAGTTTCAGAGAGGCTAGCCATAGCAAGTTAGCTTTGAAAGCAAAAGACCATGCCTCGTCTCCTCTAAAACACAAGCTTAGCTAGCTATTTTTTGATTCAGATGTTTTTCTTCATAGCCATCAATAGACTTGTCTTTATTTACCAAAGAATAGTCTTTATTTTCTTCTGTCATGTTTTGTAGGTTCAGAAGGATTGACAGGTGGTCACCCACTTGGTCTGCATGGTGTAATGGAACATGCAGGGTTGCCAGATCTGCATAACAAAACCAGCAGTATGAGTAGTTAAAATGCTTAAATACCGTATTCTCCGGACTATAAGTCGCACTTTTTTCGTAATTTGTCTGGTCCTGAGACTTCTAGTCAGGTGCGACTTATGTGTCAAAATTAATTTGTATGAACCAAGGTTTACAAAGAATGGTGTGAAAAGGGAAAAACATCCAGTATGCGGCAGTCCTGTGGGCGAAAATGCCTTGTTGATGCTAGAGGTCAGAGGAGAATATGCCAACTGATTCAAGCTGATAGAAGAGCAACTTTGAATGAAAAAACACTCGTTACAACCGAGGAATGCAGCAAAACATTTGTGAAGCCACAACACGCACAACCTTGAGGCGGATGGGCTACAACAGCAGAAGACCCCACTCAACAGTAGGGTACCACTCATCTCCACTACAAATAGGAAAAAGAGGCTACAATTTGCACAAGCTCACCAAAATTGGACAGTTGAAGACTGGAAAAATGTTGCCTGGTCTGATGAGTCTCAATTTCTGTTGAGACATTCAGATGGTAGAGTCAGAATTTGGCGTAAACAGAATGAGAACATGGATCCATCATGCCTTGTTACCACTGTGCAGGCTGGTGGTGTAATGGTCTGGAGGATGTTTTCTCACACTTTAGGCCCCTTAGTGCCAATTGGGCATCGTTTAAATGCCACGGCCTACCTGAGCATTGTTTCTGACCATGTCCATCCCTTTATGACCACCATGTACCCATCCTCTGATGGCTACATTCAGCAGGATAATGCACCATGTCACAAAGCTCAAATCATTTTAAATTGGTTTCTTGACAATGAGTTCACTGTACTAAAATGCTAAGTAAATACTAAGATGCTATCCTATCAATATGGGTCAACATTCTAAAGAATGCTTTCAGCACCTTGTTGAATCAATGCCACGTAGAATTAAGGCAGTTCTGAAGGCAAAAGGGGGTAAAACACAGTATAAGTATGGTGTTCCTAATAATCCTTTAGGTGATTGTATAGTCCAGTGCAACGTATATATGTTTTTATATCCTTTTTTTTAAGTTATATTTTTTGCCTATTTTTGCCTTTGTTTGACAGTGATTAAGGAGAGGACAGGAAAGTACAGGGAGAAGAGAGAGATATGGGATCGACAAATGACCACGAGCTGGGAATCGAACTCGGGGCGCCGAAAGTGCGAAAGCACCATGTGTCGGAGCGCTGCACACTACACCATGGGCTCTGACAAAAATGCATTTTTGACTGATGCAACTTATACTCCGGAGCGACTTATATTCCGGAAAATACAGTACCACAACATTGCTTTAATAATTATTATTATTATTAACAGCTGATAAACAGCAGACAGAGTGATTTAACCCACTGAAAAAAACAAGCAGGGTGCACAGAAGAATATAAAGATTTTGCATAAAACATAACAAAAATGTTTCTGGACAAAATCTCCTACCCTGGCTTTAAACAAAATAATAATGGTTTATATAAAATAGAACATGGATAATGCAAAAACATGTCATGGCATCTCAAGTGCAAAATATTACTGGAAATTTGGAAATAAATAATTTATTCTATTTGTTTATAAAATAATTGCTCATAAAATAATATCCAAAATAGAAACATTTTCACTAATGGTCTCAGGTTTTAGACCACCACTGCATGTTTGTGTGTTTGACCCTTATAAACCTGATATGACGGGTCCTCCACCAAATTTAATCACCAGTGTCCTGTACCATTTCATAAAACGCTAAAACATGTTGAATTCCCCAGGGCTCGATATAACTTTAATTGCCTCATATTATTACAAGCTTCCATTAATTGTTAATAGCCAGTCAATAATCAGCCAGTTAAGTTAACTGCGCGTGTATGTGCCTTTGTGCACGCAGGTGTGCCATAAAGTCTCTCTCTCTCTCTCTCTCTCTCTCTCTCTCTCTCTCTCTCTCTCTCTCTCTCTCTCTCTCTCTCTCTCTCTCTCTCTCTCTCTCTCTCTCTCTCTCTCTCTCATTGTTCACCCAGGTAAGAAAAATCTGTGTACCGCTGTTTATCTCTGAGCTCTCAAAGCTGAGAGAGAGGTCTATTTTTGTTGATTGCTATGGGAAAAAAGCAGACTCCGGCTGACCAATCAGAGCCCTCCACGCTTTCTGCCCACTATGTTGAGGAGTTAAATGTCATGAATTCTTAATGCTTAATGAGCCTATCAGCCCTTGAGTAAAAGTGCTCTGTAGTGCTTCTACTAATTGGCTCCAGTCGCTGCTCTCCCATGCCAGGCTGGACCCGGAGAAGTGGGCAGGGGTGGAAGGAGGGGATAGGTCTGTTTTGGGGAGGGTATCCGAGATGAGAGGGTCGGCCAGGTCGAGTGGTCTGTAGCGACTGTTGCTGATTTAATGGATACAGTTCAGTAGATCCCTACTGCTCGTATGAGCTTGCAACAGCATGACGGTGGTGGTTATTATTCGGTATAATTCATTTGTATAGTTTCTTGGCTGATACAGAATAATGCAAATATAAGGTTTATTATAAGCTTTCTTTCTGTCAAGGCTGTCCATGAATGAACACACCGTAGTTCTTATTCGTTTTTAGCTACCTGCAATTCACAAACATTTTTCAGTCTAGCTCAGCTTAAAACTCAGCCCACAGTATGCAAAGCTACAGGGTGGAGTTAACATAACATAAGATAGACGAAAACAAGCGAATGTGCGAGAGGAAGAAAGAGGCTTGCGATCGGTAGCACGAGGACTTTTACCTCTCAGCCCCTCGACTCCCCTGCGCGCTCATTGACAAGTGTATTCGCCGTCGCAGCCTCCCCTGCCGTCCGCGGCCAGCTTCCTTTAACGACTGCAATTGGCGTGAGCGGCACACAGGCACACACTGTCCACCCCTCCCCTCCCTCACCTGCGAGCAATGTGCCATTCCCAGCATCTCTACCAATTACCGTCCAGCCCAGCTGCCAGCCCTAAATCTGTGGCTGAGAAGACGAAGCATGTCTGCTGAATCAGCCCCTGCAGTGCCTTTCATCTGGATGTGAAGTGGGCCACCACCGGTGGACATCTGACTCCCTCAAGAGTGAGAACAGACATCATCCCTGTGGTCTAACCTGCCCACGTCACTGTGTCGTCTACCAGAGTATCACAAATATCGATCTGGTCAATGTAAAATTGTGTTGTGCATGCAGAGCTCTCAATTTTTGGTTTGTGTTATTTCATCGCCCGCAATGCAGCTTTATCTGCAACTATATTGGTGACGAAGCAGAATCGTTGGTGTATGCTGCTGTGTTTCCTTTAGTACCCATGTATAATGCTCGGTATGGAAACACAGGAGAATAAAGGTACTGTTTCTTCAGCGACTAATGTAGGGTCACACCTCATGAGGTGAAATCAAAGTGTAAGAATGTTTACCCTCAAAGTGTCATGTTGTTTAGCAAACTCAGTGTGACTCTTAGACTGTCGTCTGCAGATTTTAATAGAACCCCGGCGGGCTTGATCTAAGATATCATGTCACTTTTTGGGCATACATAAAAAGTTTGCATGTCATAGCATGACACCAAGCAGCATTGAGAAAAAAGATCTAAGAAGGTGGAGGTGAATATCAGAAATGGGATAAACAAAAAAGATGATATGCAATGACAATTATCAATGACATTGTATGTTTGAAAGGTGGGGAGTGAAAGAAACAAATGAGATGTGATATAATACTACAAAAGCAACAAACCATGCAATTATGTATAGTTGGAAAAGCAATAAACAAGCTTTTGTATGTTATCCTATTATATTGTCATATTGATAGATTTGCACTCTCTAAAAAAATTGTATTTTTTAACGTAACGTTGGGTCTGTTGGGTTAAATTAACCCATGGCAATGTTTATATTTGACCTTACAATGACAACAACAATGTACTTGCCTATAGACCCCTAAAAAGTTTGTAAACATTGCAGCGTCTCCAGGTGGGCGGGGCTTAGCTGGAGGCAAAAAAGAGCCACGGAGGCAATGTTGACATGCATAAGCTAGGACGTTTTACGACGAATTTATTAAACATGGATGCAGAAGAAGGTTCGGAACTGTCCGAATATGTACAGTCACTGATTCTCCAGGACTGTGATAGCTATTTTTCTAAATCAACTCTCGCGATTTTAACCAGGTTTTGGATATTTTCTAAACAACTTATGAATTACTTTCGGGTATTTTGGGAAATTTTGTCAAGGCTTATTGTCTAATGTAACCTCTTGCTGGGCTAACTATGATTAGCAATGTGGATTATTTTAGGAGACCATTCAAAGGATGGCACACACATCTATCGTTGTATGTTTGTTTAACATTTAAGCTAAACAACATTGAAGATTGGCGACTTTTCACCTAGAAAACAGAAACTTGCTGATTTGTACTAGATAAAACCAACAAACCAGTACATATGCATAGATTATTTTACCTGATATGAAGTGTGCACGGCAAACATGAGCGTTATCGTCTCCGTCTAACTTATGCTGCGTTTACACCAGCCGCGATAGAGTCGGCAAGCGTGGGTGATTTACATGTTAAGTCAATGCAAAGACGTGATTAGACATCATTCTGCGCGAATTAAGAAATCTGAACTTCGGCGGATTTCCGCGCCGCGTTAACCAATCAGGACCTTGCTGTAGTAGTGACATGATTACAGGAAGCGAGCCGAGTCTTAGCAGAGTCGCAGATGCGCTCATGACGCGAATTTCCGCGTGAATGTCTCGAATGCTGAGTTTACACCAGCTGCGGTAGAGGCATCAAGCGCGAGTGATTTCAATGTTAAATCAATGTGAAGACGCGTTGACGCGCGTCTTGAGGACTCGCGGTGCGGATGAGGTGTTTAGCGCGGAGTGGTAGACGCAATTCCGCCTCATTGGCGCGAACTGAGCATCTGGTGTGGTACGCGCGAATGGTGCTTTTTGTGCATTTTGCGTTTGACGCGAATTTGCGGCTGGAGCCAGAGTTGAAAATTTTGAACTTTGGCGTGTTTTCCCGCCGCGTTAACCAATCAGGAGCCTGCTTGCTGCTGTGGCGGCAGCCCCGCCCGGAGTCAGTCATTCAACATCAAGGAACGCTTGATATTGTCCGTAAGCAGTCACTCGGAGCTATACGACACAATTTGGTGCTTTTTGTGCATTTTGGGTTTGACGCGAATTTGCGGCTGGAGCACGAGTTGAAAAATTTGAACTTTGGCGGGTTTTCGCGTCGCGTTAACCAATCAGGAGCCTGCTTGCTGCTGTGGCGGCAGCCCCGCCCGGAGTCAGTCATTCAACATCAAGGAACACTTGATATTGTCCATAAGCAGTCACTATACGACACAAGTTATTATTTCTATATAGACAGGAATAAAAAGGACCTCGCTTGTAAGAGTGTCAGTGAGGACATTGGGCAATTTGGTAAGTTGTAAATACACGTCACTTTTGAGTCATGTGACGTTTATCAACCCGCACTAAGGTGACCAAATACAAACCGGTAACTCTCTCGATAAATGCAGAATCAGCATCAGCCATTTTGCAAACAGACAACCGCATAGCACTTGCCCCTCCCACAAGAAGCCGATTTTGCCTCTGACGCGCATCAAATGCTTGCTTTTTCCACGTTCTAGACGGGCGAATGCATTCAAACTGTTCAAGCAGCAAACTAGGCGCGGTAGACAGAATTTTGACGCCTCAAATGCGGTTGGTGTAAACGCAGCAGAATTACTAGAATTTCACGTTCGGCTTTTATGCCCGAATGAAGCGAGTAAACTGAAATGTTCAAGCGTCCAACTACGCGCGAATAGCGCGTTTTGCCACCTCTACTGTGGCTGGTGTAAACGCAGCATTAGTCTGTACGCCCTATTGCATTCAACCATAAATGTCTTGATTTCTGTGAAGGAATGTCTGCCGGGATTCAGTAAAACTTTAGATTTGAACCAAAAGTGCTGTTCCTTTTATTCTGGCAACCAAAAACACAAGAAGATGACATTTTAAAGTCAAAACCTCAAACTTTTAGCGCGCCTTTTTGCCTCCAGCTAGAACGGTGACGTCACAGTGACATAGGCGATTAAGGGGTCTATACATTTCATGGTAATATGTCAAATGTTAAATGTCAAAACAACATCTAAGGCCTCTGCATCTGAGATTCATAAGAGATTGTGTGACGATTTACTGTTTTATTCAACATGAGTCCTGATAGAAAACTAAACTAGTCTATTCCCACCAGCAAGCAATTTTGCATTTAAAAGACCTCTAATAGACATCCAAACACAACCCAGACGTCTAGGCTAAAAAGAGGCAAAATTTGGGCTGTCAGTCAAAATTTAATAGACGTCTAACCATACCCCAAGAATATATTAAATAATATAGGCAAAATAAATAAATGAAACCACTTTATAAGGTGATTGGGTTACTTATAGCTAGACTATATTGGGTCTATAGCTAACCTAGACAGTCAATTGATGGCTATTGCTTGCTGGGTTGTCTCTGGAACCAGGGCTAAAGTGTTGAATCTAACAAGCCCAGTTCTTGTCAGGGGGTGCCGAAGACCGCCTGAAAGACCCTATTTGTCTCACTAATCTTACACGAAATAACATTTGCATTCAGCCAGCTGCCTGTAATAAAGGCTGGCAGTTATGAGGCCCGCTTTCATGCATTACCATTAATCACAATTAAATAGAGCTTAGCGCTTGTCACATGAATATTTACAGTGTGGCCAGGGCCATCTCACACTGTAAATTCATAAATCATTTGGCCAGATTATAGAATTTATGGCTGTTTTATTATTCATGATCTGCCTTTTATGTGGCGTTATATTTATTTCCCTCTCTGCCGGACGGGCGTGTTGAGCCGGGTTTAGTGGGCTGTCCATCACACCTGACGCACACATCTGGGCTGTCACAGACGCACATGCAGGAACAACGCAAACCTCACCTTACCACTGTCTCTTTCGTATAAAGTGTAAAGTATGCTGTACTACATCACACCATGTCAGAAAAGCAAGTGTTTGTGAATCTAATCTGCCCTATGCTTTGTTTCACAAGAGCTCCCTCTGGAGGCCGGGTCCAAAACCACACAAAGTCACAGCTTCAGTGAGACATATGACAACAAGGTAAATTCTACCGCATGGCATCACTTCGTCGCCAGCTTTCCTTTTATATCTCATAAAGAGCAGCAGGTGTCTTTGCTGTCTATAAGAGAAACTGTGAAGTCACCGTCCACCCCCTCTTTTTCTCACACACGTTGGGGTAAGAATTCAAGTGGAGGTGATCAGAATAAATGACTGCATGTATATGTATGTGAAACTAATTAAAAACTGCTAATTTTCTGTTTTAATTTTTCATATTCACTTTTATTCTCAGAGCACGTGAGACGCCGTTAGATTCAGATTAGCATGAGCTTGATTTCTGTGATTAATAGCGGATGCAACCGTTGACCTGCTCTGTGCACAGCTGTGGCCCAAGCCTGGCCAATCAGAGTCTAAGTGGACCATGTGTTCAGGGTCAAAACAGCCTGAAGCCCACCAAAAGTGAGACTAGTACTCTCTACATTTAGCTTCAGAGCCAGAGACAAAGAACAGGTCCAGGAACATCTAAGCAATTGCAGGTATAATGCCCAACTTACAACAGTGAATGTAACACCACTAATCTTTGGATTTGTTTATCTTGTTGGATTGCATTAACCCTCTTCTGTTTATATTTGCTTTGTTAATTTAGGAGAATTTTGGAAAGAAGATTTGGCGAATGCATTAGTCCTCTTTTGCCTTTTACTTAAAGAAAAGAGATGCAGTGAGAGATTGTTGGCAGGCAGATGTGTTTCATAATGTGCATGAGAGGGATTGGGAACAAGGCTTGAATAGGTGTGTATATGTGTGTGCGCGCGCGTGTGTATACAGGAACCATTTGACTGGCAGTGAGTTAAAACATTGTGAATCTCAAGTAATATTTGTTCGTGTAATCATTCATGCCATCTTCTCCGAGACTACGTCTGACATATTTCAACTGCTTATGCGGATAGGAGGACAGACAGCAGTCAGAAATATTACACTTACATTTCCCATTGGATGGACATACTTTCATCTACTGTTCAACACTGCATCTCCTCTCGGTGAACTTTAATAAAAACTGTATTCCCCTGATCTGTACGTCTGAACTCCAAATAATGAAACATATCGATCTGTGAATTGCATCTCGCTCGATTGACACACTGCAGCTGAAAGAGACTCGTACTGCATGCACGCAAAGCGAGAGAGAGATTGCGCCATCTAGTGGTAATGATACAAACAGCCGTGCTAGGTGATAAGCAGTTTAGTGTGGCATATGTTAAATATTCAAATGTGTGGATATGGGATATTACTGATTATTAACTAAAAACAACTTTGTGCCTATGCCACGCAAATACAACTACTAAACAATATATATTTATTAATGTTTAGGTGGTTGTAATGCTATAAACTTTGTTCCCATAAGTAAATATACATTTTCAATATAGTCATATAATTAAAAATAATAATACAATGGAGCAATGTGCAATAAAGATTGAAGTGTATTATATTGTACCGTAGCTGCTCTGTAAAAAATACTGTTTAGGACACAATTGCTTTTCAGTGTTCGGTATGCAGTTTCAGACTGAGGTTGTTTGCTAAAAAGTGCCCCATTGGGCTGTTTATGTTGCCTTTACCAGGATCCACTACTGTTGTTTAAATAGGCCAGCCAGACCATGCTGGACCTTCTTCTTAATTTATAATGTTTGCATATTGGCTTTGTATCTGAATACAAAGAAAAGTATTCCAAAAAGCATAAAATAATTTAATAGGACAAAAATGTGTAGATTTTGCACACAAAACTGTGTGTGCGTGCGTGCATGCATGTATGCGTGTGTGTTTGTGCGTGCATGCCTGCGTGTGTGTGCATGTGTGCGTGCATTCATGCATGTGCGTGTGAATGCATGTGCACTTTTATGCTGTGTGAATATTTCTCATCTCTTTGCTATAAAGAAAGTGCTCCGCTGCTAAGGCCCTCGGTGGATAACAGGCTGTTGTCGTGAATAGCTTCTGCTTCTGCTCTTTATATGGCAAATCTGATGGCCTTGCACCCTTACAACTAGCTTTTGTTCTAGTTCCTCTTCAGTCGCTCTCTCCCCTGTGCAAATACAGTGCCCACGCACTTCCTGTCCCTGAGAGATTTAAAGAAAAAATAAAGTACTTCTTTTGATGCATAAGCTTCAATTGTATCATGAAACTCAGGTGTTTAAGTTTCATGTCAGCACACATGCTGCTACATGTGTTAATGCACAGATCGACACAAACACGTGCAATCAAAGTAAACTTTTAAAAAAGACTTTTTTTATAAATATTTAATCATCCTTATGGGGTCACACTCTTAAAAACTGGCAATATCAGTCCTTAAAGAACCTGTAACATCCAAAGAAACTTTCTGTTTCAGAAAAGATTCTTAGGCTATAAAAAGGTAAGATAAAAATGGTTCTCTTAAAAGCCTTTGCCGGATGGTTCAAGGAACCAAAATGTTCTGTGACACTGCTGAAGGGAACCTTTATTTTTGTATGCATTGCAAACTGAAGTACCAACAGTTGAGGTGATTGGGTTAAGTGAGATGGGATAAATTTGATGCTTGGGAAATTTATTTAAAATAGTAAGTGTTAGTGAAGGATGGCATTCAGCATTCATACATCTTAAAAACAATGACATATTTATAGAAAGTTTTACACTTTACCTTCTGTCAATCCATCCATCAAAGCCAGGTAAAAAACAGCTTTTTTGCAAAGAGGGCAAAAAATGATGACTGTGAAAATGACAAGTATGTATCTGTGTCTAATAAATGCATGGCCTGTATATAATGTGGTGGTGGTTGTAAAACTATATATGAAAATGAATTTCGAGAATTTCCTAGCAAAGTTGGAAACGCCTTTGGCTGTGGGCATTCAGATTAAGGCGTTTTAGGCCAAACTTTGTAACTATGCAGATCAATATACATGCACAAACAGCTAAATAACCCACTATATAAAAGAAAACATGAAATCGTATTATTTGACCCTCTTAAACATTTACTGATTGTGCTTGAGGGGGTCTGTGATTGGATGAAAGGTGTCTGCGATCATTCTCAAAGTCAAGTTTCGTGATCAACATTGCTGTTACTGCTTGTGACGCCGCAAGAACTGGCCGGTGGATGACATCAAAGTACCGCGAGAGCACTAGCAGAGTCTCCTTTATGATTTCTTGAATCGCTCTCGCGGGATTTTGATGTTATCTGTCTCGGTTCATGAAGTCGAAAAAACTGTATCAGGCATTAGGCTTGTTTGAGATGCAGCTTGCCTTGCCTGAAATTCAGACGAGAGCAGACGGCTGCAGTAAGGGGAGGAGTGAAAAAAGAGCTTTAAAGTCAGACACTTCACCAATCTCGCAGTCCAGTCGACTACAAACGTCAGCATAGGCAGAGATCACGTTCGCGTTTTTTATCGCGGATTAAATAGATGCAACTTAAATACCAATAAATTCATTTACATAAAGATGTTTATAAGGAGAATCAACGAAGGTGAACTGTTCGTTACTGGAAAAGGTTACTTAGTAAATGTTGGGATGAATAAATCTAGTGATAATACAAATTCGTTTCTGTTGTGTGAAATATAAACAGCTCACAGTACAAATAAATCAACACCAATAGACCCCTTCACGGTTCACGTCACAGGCTGTTCCCACTGCGCATGTCGGGGTCAGAAAAGTCATTACAGCTGATTGAGTTGCGTATTATTCGGTATCGTCAAAAATGCCTACTTACGTCGTGGGCTGTGAAAATCGCACGAGGTCTTCCGTTAAGTTTTCGCGATTCATGCACAAAAACAAAAAAATACAACATCTGCGCCTGCAAGCAATTAACGTGCAGACTGGGACAATGCAAAGATCAAAGAGACTTGTGTTGGTAGTGCTCACTTCATTTGAGGTAAGTCATCATTTTTCAGCACTGTTAGATTAAATTATAAAGCCTAAATGGTATGAACAGTTCGACCCCGTTCTGCGCGCGCACCCGATAATCATTCAATGTTTACAAACCTTGAAGGGGTCTATACAGAAGTTTACAGGAATTCATAAAAAATATAAATGTCATAGTAAAGAACAATTGAATTAATATAAAAACTACTACAGGAATTAGAGTTTTTCGAATTAACAAGTCATCAGCTGACAGAACCTGGCCAATGAGCATTAAGCTGTGTCCTCAGCAAGTCTTTTCCCATCGTGCTTTTCGTCAACGCAGTCGGTGGAGAGCAACTGCGCTCGGCTGTAGAATCCGACGAGCCCGCCTCTCCATCGCGAGAGTTATTTTGCACACGTCAGCGTGACATCAGAGCAAGTCGGACGTAAGTCGGACACTTTTCTAACCGACATGCATCTTGCGCGGATCATCGGTGATCGATTCTGCGCAGAATTTGCTCATCTCAAACAAGCCTATTGGTTAGACCAGCGTAGCAGTCAACGGGACAAATAAATTAGGCTCAAAATACCAGACACCTGGCAACCCTAATGCTGATGTGGCCTGGGATGAAATTGAGTTTGCCACCCCAGACAGACAGATACTGTTTGTACGTATTCAGTTGTACAATTTAAATAATAAAGAATAACACATTTTATTTTACTAACCACCACAGACATATCAGTTATTACGATGATTGAATAATTATTCCTCTATTAACTTATAAAAGTGTTTCATTGCAGTTTAAAGTAATAACAGTAACCCTAGTAACTACATCGTGTTATGGTAACTATGGTTACCACTTTCGACAAACACTTATCTTTCATCAAAGCGTGACATCTGTAAACGTCGTCGTCTCTTGATGACGTCTGAGGGGGTTTCCGGGTGCGACGGTCCAGATGTAGGCTAGCAGGCTAACCGAGAGTAACGTCAAAACAGAGATAACTTACTACAGCGCTACTTATATACGTGAGGGAAGAAGCGAAGCAAACATGAAGGGAGTAAATGATTCGTTTCACACGTACTAATTTAATAGGAGACGTTGCCGTGATCTACATAAATCGTTATAACGTTAGCTAAAAATAAAATGTCAACAACGCGGCCCCTTCTCGGCATGAAGCGAATCACCGATGTTACCTGCACGGACCCTCCCGGAGGCAGGCAGTCTCCCACCGCCAGCAAAACACAGCCCGAGTCACTCACCGTAGATGAGTTTGCGGTACATGAAGACAAACAAACAGAACTCAGATGCACGAAACCGAGAGTCGAGCAGGTTTTCCAAGTGTCGTTTACTATTATTGGGTTGTTGGATCACACTGGAGCCCACGGAAGTAAGGCTTCAAGACAGATATGGCTCCAGCTGAAGGGGGATAAGGAGGATGTTTCAAAAGCGAAGGTAAATATATTTTGAAGATGCTTTTATTCAAAGCGATTTAACATTTTGTTAAAAGAGTCAACAATACGTCTACTAAGTTAAGCTATGAGTGGGAACGATTGAGAGATTCAAAACGTGACAGCGAAGGTTTTATACGTAAACAAGTTAAAGAAAACTTTTTTGCCTATCAGAAATAAAAATGACAATCTTTAACTTATTTACAGATTTACAGTGTAATATCTACATGTCAGACTGATCTCTCTTGTCTGCCATATGTTTATGTATTTGAAGTGAAAACAAACCTTTTAATTACTACTTTATTTACGTTGTGTTATTACAACAAGTGCGTTGTCACGTACTCCAAATGTAATCACGAGATTATTTTGACGTCACCTGGGAAACATTTACCAAAAATATCCCTTTGTCCCAATTTGCATACGAAATTAAAACCAACACCAGTACATGTATGCTCTCTAGCTTTACTTTAAAATGTACTATAAACTTGTACTATGCACTAAAAGTATGTACTACTATTTTTGTTATAGATACGAAGGCAAATTTGGACGTAGCATATGTACACATGATGTCATGATCAATGCTAACTGTTTATTAATGTTATTATGAAAAAGCAGAGACAAATTTTACTGAATTTTCATACTTATTTTAGTATGTTACAATACTGTATATATTCTGTATACTTCATGTTTAGTAAACACTGGTTACCACAACAAAAAGCACACGTTCCCTTATCAGCCTGTCATGCCATTGTCCACAGTTCTATTAAGGAAATTCTAACCAATACTGCCAGTAAATGTGGAATATCCTCAATGTACTCAAAGTACTGACACAGAAACATCAATCAGTGGATGTGTTTCACCACCACATGCCACTTCCTCTTTGTTTTGTTTTTTTACATATTTTTAATATTCATGTCTACTGTTGGCCTTCACAAGTGTCAGTGTATTATCAGTAGTATGACAGTATTATCATAAAACACTAAATTTAACATGTCCATAAATGTTATGTATAAATCTGGTAGATTAGGACCGTTTTTGACAGTCATCTAAATGTCAAAAAAAGCTTCCTCGTATACTTCAATCTATATTTACTTAAACTGAAGTGAAACTCTTTAGTTTAATGTCTGACTTCTGTGTCTGACTAGAGTCAAACAACCGGGGTCAAATTTGAGTATCTCTACCCTTTTGAATTCCAGATAAAAGCTTTATCTGCTTTTCATTTAAACTGTGTCACAAATGTTCTCATGGGTCTTTAACATGGGCCCAGTCTGCTTAGTCAAGACAAAACGGGAGGCCCCCATTGTATTTCACTTTCGGTTTTAGTTACTACTACACAGAGTAGTGGCTTTTGACCTTATGTCATTACTGGTACTGCATATGAGTATTTCTTTTACCGTAACCCGTGTGCTGAGATCAAAGAAAAATGTTGTGGAAGAACGGTCCACCCCATTCACAGGGGTTCCTGTGTTGTTTTTGTAGTTTACGATCTTCGGTTGTAGCACTAAAGAGAGAGAAAAAAATCTAGTTTAGTCGTTTCCTAATCTCAGGCAGTTACACAGTATCATCTGTTTTTAATCTGTAGATTGTAGTACTCGCTTTTTTAGTCAATTGTGTGTTCGCTCATTTCGCAAGTCAATTACTCGGACATAATGTTTTCTTTAACTTGCACCGAATGTCTTGGCATTGCAAAATTGATTTTGGTGTGTAACAGTCTGTATACGGGTGTGGTGTCATACATGCAGTGGTTATTAAAGCTATACACACTATGATAATGAGCAAATGGAATCCCCCTTGAAGCTATCTGTACATAATGTACTATGTCAACAGATCATGCAGCTATTTCTCATATGTTTGTCTAAGTTAATCTCAATTCATTAATCTTAGTGTAAAATAAATACTCAATTATATGTGCATGCTGGTTTCTGCTGAGAATATCAGTTCTGGTCCTGATGCTTGTGTTCTGATGCCACACAGCTGCTTATAGGGGTAGAGTCTTGTTTCTGTCATTTCGCAACTAATGTGTCGTAATGTGTTTTTTTAAGGAGTATGTGAAAGGCCTCTGTGATCCGGAGCTGCAAAAGGAAGAGCGTTACCCTGTGGACATGCACTGCATTTTTGCTGGCGCTCGTGGACTTTTTCTGGACCGGTTGCTGAGAGACACAAGCGCGGAGGTTCAAGTTTTGGAACCAGGCCGTCTGAAATTGATCGGTTGTGCGGAGGCCGTTGTCATGGCTCAAAGTCGCGTTCAACAATTTGTGGCCCTTTTCCACGAGAAGCGCAGCTTGCCTGCTGATAGAGAACCTTTGGTTAAGCGTGCATTTAAGACTTTTGTTGAAGACAGGGCTGATGTATATGCTATGGAGCTGCTCTTGCTACCAAGTGCCCTCAAAGAGGAGCTCCTGGGGTTGGCCCAAAGCCCTACCCAGTCTATCACAATCATCAACATAGAGCAGGACCGTTCGCAGACCAGCACACCTGTAACGGACCTTTCCAACCGCATCCTGGACACCACTTTTGAGGACAAGTCCGCAGGTACCGCAACCACTTCCGACATCTTGACTGGTCTAAACGGACGACCCTGCAACAAGCGTCGATGCTCTGAAAATGAGCAGAGGGACACTAAGCGACAGTTTTCGCTGGAGAGAAGAGAGGAAGAACAGTTGGAGGAGCGACAACTGGAGCCTAGCCAGATTAGGGCTGTTACACCCGCAAAGGCAATACAGGGCGCAGTGGGTCTGAACTCTAGTGAGGTAACGAATGAAGGTGAGGTGGTGAGCCCGGAGACTAACTTGCGGTGCCTGGTTAACTTTTTCAGAACCATGGGCTACCAGCAGGAGGTGGTGGAGCGTGTGGTGCGGGAGACGGGACAGACGGAAGACACCTTTTTGCTACTTGAACGGATTGTGGAAGAGACCCAAAAGACCCAGAGCACGCAGGGAGCCCAGCGTACTTCTCGGACGCCCGATCCTTCTCCCTCTACTAATGCCTCCTCCACCTCCACCTGTGCTAGACTCAAAGAGAAAGAGCGAGTGCAGATGCGAGCTCTCACAGAGATCAAATGCAAAGAAAACATTAGGCCACCCAGTAGTAACGGCATAGGTCAGAGGAACCAGGCAAGCACTGCGCCACTCGCCTCAGCGACTCTAAAAAGAAACAATGCAGCGCAGAATGACGTGTGTGAAGTGATCGTCATCGACGATGATGATGACTTCACAGAGGTAGAAAGGAAGCCACGAATCACGGCACTAGATAAAAAGTCAGAGTCGAGATTTGATTATTTGCCGCGGGGTAGCTCTCAAACCATGGTTCCTGTGCGGACGGAAACCGTGACCACTCTCCGCAGTTCCTCTCAAGGTCCTCCTCTCCGGAACAACGACATGCGGCCAGGCTGCTCCTACCAGACTCTTCCAGGAAGGGCACCTTTACCTCGGTCCGAAGTGCTTAGCACCCCTAAACCAGCACCGCTTACTGGCATGTCTCGTTTTCAGCAATCCTTGAGAACCCCTTACAGACTAGTCTTACAGAACGAACCGGGTTGTCCCGATCTGCGGCACATCATCATCGACGGCAGCAATGTGGCAATGGCGTAAGTCTTCATACATTTGTGTCATTGTTTTTGTAGCAGGGGTACCCAAACTTGGTTTTGGAGGGCCGGTGTCTTGCAGAGACACCGATATACTTAAAAGGGTCAGCGATAAAAACAGTTTTTGCAAGATGAGAAATTCAATTAAAAAAAAAAAAAGCACGCATCAGGTTTATTTCAATGCACATAGTGTGTTTATGTTAAAAACATACATTTTGCACCATTTTTATGAAAGTTAATACTGAATGGACCTGAAAATGTCAAATGGTGTAACCGCCAGTTGCGCCAAAGAATGAGAAATTTTTAATATTTTATCCACCTTGATGGCATGTATGCGTAATCATCAAAAAAAATCATTTTAGTTATTTCTAAATGTAATTATAATACGTTTTTGTAATATTTGTCCTGACATATGCTGAAAACAGGTCTGTTTTCTAAATAATCTTTGACAAATTATGTAAAAATGTATGTAAGAAATCATATTGCACTAAACTAGATGATTATATTTGATTCCACATTTTTTATGAATATATTTATATTTTATATTTAAAAAAAATACTAGTTACACCAATTTTTCCATTTTTCCAAATATTCTTTCGAAATGAAATAAATCCAGAAATCTTTGACTTGGTCCTCAAAAAAGAGAATGTATGCGAGTAATCTGCGAATTTATTTTGAAATTTTAACCCTTTTACATTTAATTGAACCATTTGGACACAAAATAATGTCACGTCATTGACCCCAAAACACAATTTACCCCAAGATAAAAAAAATGTATTTACCCGTTCTCATGTTGGCCAAAAAGCATGAGTTTGTTATTTTTGTGGAACACAGAATTAGTGTGTTTTTTTGCCAGTCAGACAATTGGTTTCATAAAAGTAGTCCATACCACTTCAAAGGCCTTGTGATTCCTGTGTGAGGATCTGACTGAATTTCAATTTTTGGATTCAAGTTTACTAGGTTCAGAACATTTGAAATAGTTGTACTAGCTTCTTTCATTGTGCTTTATGGCACTTAACGCCACTATATGCTTTTAATATTATGAAAAGGGCAAGGTGAATTGGAAAAAAAGTATTAACATTTTTGAATTACACATTTTTTTTACTAAAATGCTTATGTCATCTAACTGTTAATATGGATAGATGAGGTTCTTGACGTATGGAGGGAGTGTGAAATTGTTGATGTTTTTGAGCGTTGTTAAAGGTTAAAGTAATTCACTTCCAGTAAACTCTGAGAGTGTGTGAACTCTAGTGTGTAAGTGTTTGTGTATAAAAACCTAAAACAAGGTGCACCCCCCCACTTCCTTTTTGCATCGCTGCATCTCTCCCACACACCCCTTTGTCCCTCCGCCCTACAAGGCAACTCTATGGGTCTCTCCCCTCATCAGCCCCTGTGTATGCCCTTTAGTTGCTTACTGGAGGTGACTGTAGTTCTTAGAAGCCCTCGTATGGAAACTAAGGTGTGAGGAAAAACATCATTTAGGACCCTGTTTTACTCACTGGTGAAGTTTAACAGGATAGTGAAGAGTATCGTGGGATAAGGTGTAACGTAGGAGTTATTTAAAAACGAAAACCCTTTCTCACCAGCATACACACGTAGGCATATCTAGAAAGATGTGAAACATGAGTTTTTAAGAAATGTTTCTGCTCAGTCAAATATGAAAGGTAGTGTGACATGTAACGAAGGTTGTACTCCTCTTTAAACAAAAAAAAGAAAGCAGTGGGATGCTGCAGAGCTTTTGTACCTTGACTAATTCCTCTATGTAGAGCCTTGAACTGTCAGTCCATCACATGCTTAACCAGTCTTGATGACAAGAGCTCACAAAGGGTTGCTCAAGGCTGATTTGTATGCTTTCATGACAGTTAGACGATCTGAATCTGCAGGTGAAATCCTGTTGCCATAGCAGCCCAAATATGTAGTTACCAAAAACAGCTACCCTAGCATGCAGGGCAGATCTTGATGGTTAAAGTGTTAACGTCATTGTGGTAGTGCTGTAGTACAGTTACACCTTCACCTACTGCTTAGAGAGCTTTGGCTAAAAATGCTGCATTGCAATAGCACAAAATAACTTATGATTAATATTGTTGTTATTGTAATAGCTGCATTTTTATTACTTTTTTGGTTGAAGTAATAATCAGTTATTGCATGCTTAAAATATTATTGATTTATATTTTTATATGATTGCCGTATTTTTTATTTTAACCCATGCTACCGTTAAGTAGGGCTGGACAGTGACCAAACTTCATATCTTGGTCATTTTGGGGTGAATTGCAGTATACGATAAATATCTATGGGTTTTTTTTTTTACAAAAACCGTTATGTTACATGCAAATCAAAACCTTATGATATGTCACAATCACCTTTATCAAAAAAAGTGTTTGATAAAAATACAGAGACAAGGTTTTCCTCGCTGTTTGAAAATATACAGCTGGTTGGAAGCATATATCTGACCTCATTGTACATTTCTGGCAGAGCTTCTGTTGCAAAGGAGGATCATATCGGCCTGTACAAATATAGATGATTTTGTCTCTTATCAAAACTCAATATACTGCCCAGCCCTACCATAAAGTACCCTGCACTTTTATGTTTCAAACAGAGATGGTAATAAAACATATAGTAACCTAAACAGTCATGAGTCATGACTTTATCTTATGGTACATTCACACTGTGCGTTAGCGCTTCTTTACTTTGAATGGGTGACGTCATATGTTGTTAAACTGAATGTATCCATCTGCGTCATGTCACTTGCGTTGCTTGCAGCAGAAGTTGAACATTTCTCAACTTTTCAAGCGCCAATGCAGGCGTTTAAAAATGTCTCAACTTTTCAAGCACCGACGCAGGCGTTTGCCGATCAGATCGCCTTATGCACATAACCTAGTACAGATGCTAGCCAGTTATGTTTATGCAAGACTGGAGAATAGAGAAGTATAGAAATGGAGGAAAGCAATAGCAGAAACAATGCCGTAAGGTGTGCCGTAGTGAATATGTGCATGTCATCGCAACCAGAAGTTATGATTCAGCTCTTTGACAGGAATTTAAGCGCATATCAACAATCACAACGAGAAATGTCGGCAAACTGGACCAATTTATGCAATTTCCAATATTCAATGATCGTTTAAATTAACGATCAATCAATTCACTAATCGTTAACTGTAAAAGCGCAATAAGCCTTTACAGCAGTGGCATAAAGTCAACAACATAAAAGTGTGTGTTAAAATGACAGCTTCATCAACAAACCAACAAAAGCATTATTTTCCACTACACGGCACGCCGCCTGAGGAAATCTTGAGTTTGGTTGAACGGAAGTTAGCAACATAGCTACTTATATTATGAAGATCTCAACCTTCCATTAGAAAACTTGCAACAGTCAACAGTGTTTAGCACGTAGCGCCTTAGCCAGTCAATAATGAATATCAGTGATATATGTTACACACGTGCTTGCTTTTTCGACAATTGTTAAGTTTAATTGATTTAATTTTTATCAAAAATTAATCGAAGATCGATTAATTGTTAACATCCCTAATTTGAAACGACACTGAAACATTGTGTAGTTTTTGTAAAGTTGTTTTAGAACATTGTATAGTTGTATAGTACTGAAATCAATAACTCCGCAATAGGCTACCGTTAGCAAACAGACTTGGGCTAGTTAACAAATCAGGTCTCCTTGGCAACAACAAGTGGGCGGGTATAAGCAGCCAGTGGGCATCTATTATTCAAAAAAACACGTCCACGTAATCAGGTCACAGAAATAACTGTAGAACTGCATTTCAGACATTAACTGTAGATCATTAAAAATGCCTTAAAGGGATTATCTTCCTTTAAATTGGACTCCGAGCTTTGTAACTCTGCACAGCTCTTTTATGCTCAAATTGCTAGAGTTAAAAAGGGAAAATCCATAAAAGGGACTCTGCAGTATTTCATTTAATATTTGGCCAGATACTGTAATGTTACTACTGTAATTGTACTAGTTAATACTGAACTGTATAGTCTCCAGTCACAGTCAAGTTGTTATATAATCAAATTTAAACAAGATCTAATAACTGATTTGTAGAGTTTTCTCTTTAACCACTTCATTGTAGCAAGGAAAGTCAACTTTTACCTCCACATTTTAATATTCTTTAGCAGTTTTCATATATTTTTGGTGGCGTTTCTGCTCCCTGGTGCTGTTTACCTTTATTCTGGTGTAATGATGTCATCACTAGTTTTGTTATTTTCTGGGATTTTGTCATCTATCTCAAGTGGTGGAGGTTTTGAAAGGCCAGCTTCCTCTGTGTTTACAAGCACAGTCCGTTGACATTCAAGATATAGGGTCGATCTTATTCGCCATAAGTTCTAGACGTCAGGTTCTACTATCGCTAACCTGAATCTATTATTGCAAGATAATCAGGTTAGAACGAAGACATGGTGGATAAGATCTTAATAAGGATGAGTTAGAGGTAAACCACAGGGGTTTTTATTTGGTGCTTTTGTCAAAAATTCAAGGGAGAAATGAAAGGTTTTTTTGCATATTTAGCAATTTACATTTCCAGACTGGGAAAGTTATTTTACTTTTACGTCAGCGGTAGTGTATTTAGTAAGGCTTCCTGTTTAAAATAACTTTCTCTCGTAGAGGGAACTTCCCCATGACCCCTTCGCGGTGCAGTTTTGTGTCTGTGTGGACGGGTGGGTGTGTGTATATGGGTGAACATCTGTATGGTTGTGTCATTGTGTCTGATCATTTTGAATGGATGAAGATTTGCATCTATTTTTACACCCTTGTGCGTCAGTTCTGTGTCTAGGCTTGTCAGGTAAAAGGAAGTAAACGGCGACTTCATTTCTCAGATCGATTTGCATGCGTAATAGGCTTTATCTTTTTATCCTGGTCGTGGTGTAGATGCATTGTGGTTTTGAATTCAGAGCTTCCTGATCGCACACATTGATATTTGAGAGGGGAACTTTTGTTTATAGCTATTTATTTGAGATTAAATCATTGTGTTTGATAGTGTCTGGATGTAAATATATTACATATCTGTTTGCCAGCACACAATTTTCTAAGACATTGTCCCAAAGTAGAGATGCATAACGATTAATCGCAATTAATCTATAGCAGAATAAAAGTTTTTGTTTACATCATATGTCTGTGAACTTTGTACTATAATTATGCATAGATAAATGCACACACAAGCATGTGTATATTTTTAAGAAATGTTTGCATGTGTATAGACATTTGAATATTTATGTATAATTTATATTATATATATATAAATCTAAATACTTTATATATGAATATATATTTTTTCTTAAAATTATACATGCATTTGTGCATATTTATATATACATAATTATTATTATACACAGATTACACACATATATGATGTAAACAAAAACTTTTATTATGCTATAGATTAATCAGAATTAATCGTTATGCATCCCTTTCCCAAAGCTATGTTTGGAATACAATACTAGCATACAAGTTAAAAGGTGAAAATTTAATGAAACAACAGCATGCTACATTATTAATCCATTTTGTCACTTCAGACATGGTTCATTTTTTATTTATGTCTATGAATGTCTCAAACCTTTGCCATTTCTGTTAACTAATAAAGCAAAGGTGTGTTCAATTATGGGTACAGTGTCACTGTATTATTCCCATTTTGACCAATGTCACAAGTCATCTCATTCTTCAGTGCAAACATAAGTATGAAAGTATGCATACTACACAAATAATAGTGTAATCATATGCGATTAATTGTTCTAAACTGACTATGATCATCAAGCTCGCCGTTTGTTCTCCCCAGGCATGGACTAAATCGAGTCTTTTCTTGTCGAGGGATCGCCATCGCCGTGGAGGCCTTTTGGCGCAGGGGTCACAGAGAAATCACAGTCTTTGTACCTCAATGGAGACAGAAAAGAGACCCCAACATCACCGGTAGATCCACAGAACTATTACCCTCCCAAAATCCTAAAGCTTGCATGATTATATGTTTGTATTTATGTAAACAATATTTTTCATATTATTACCGAACAACACTTTCTGACCCAGCTGGAAAACTTGCGACTTCTTTCTTTCACCCCTTCTAGAGAAGTGTGTGGGCAGAGGATTTCCTCTCACGATGACAGGTACGAGATCCAACATCTGCTTGAACAAAAGTGCTACCTAATGCTTGTCTGAAATATTACCACACAACATAAAATTTAGTAGCTTGTGGCTCTGTATCTTTGCATACAGAATTTCAATAACAAATACTGAGACTCTGATTCAGTCTATTTATTGAAGAGAGGCCTTACCAAAATAAAACGATCCCCGGACAAATCCCGGGTGCATTTTCTGTAATCTCTGTGTTTAAAGGGCTTGAATGAACTCTCTTTTACAGGTTTCTGCTTCATCTAGCCGAAAAGACAGGAGGTGTCATTGTCACCAATGACAATCTGAGGGATTTTGTAAACCAGTCAGATGTGTGGAGGAGGATCATCCAGGAGAGGTTCATGCTATATCTTTATTTTTTATGTTCTCATTGGCTTGACTAGCCCCAAGACGTAACTTCATTGACTCAAACAATGGCTTGAGGTTGGGTGGGCGAAGCAATCTTTTGGAGGGTTTTTCAGGGTTCCCAGGGGTCCTTAAAATCCTTAACAGTTTGTGAATCTGGGGGGAAAAATCCAAGGCCTTGGGAAGTTTTTGAAAATATACATGCATAGATACAGGTCATTGAAAGTGCTTATCTCTTTTAGGCAAGAAGTTTTCTGGAAAAAATCCATATTATTCCCTATGTAGTGTAGGATTATATAATAGAAATTCTAGACTTTTTAAGCACACATGCTAAACAGTTCGCTTTAAATGCTTATATCTTCTGTATGCGAATGTTGATTTATACCAAAAAGCTTTTTTGCATAGTTGTGTTTGACAAATGAAAACGTCTCGGGTTACGTATGTAACTGTTGTTCCCTGAGAAGGGAACGAGACGCTGCGTCTCCCTTGCCATACTTCATGCCTCCCTGTAACGCCGTCTTTGGCAATATTTTATATAGCGATATACTTCCTGGCTACCGCGTCCCCCCCTTTTTGTCGTTAAGCCTCACCATTGAATTTGATATACACATTCAGACGCACTTACGCCTGGAGGCGACCCAAAGTGTCAGTGCAGTGACACAGCACAAGTTCCCTCGAAAGGGAACTGTAACAGTGTATCTTAAAAGGTAACACGATGTAACCTTGCTCTCACTTGAAATGTGACCCCACATTTAGTCCTTGAATTTGAGGGTATTGGATCTGGAAAGTCCTTGAAAGTTCCTTGAATTTGAAGTTAACTAAAGTGTGGGAACCCTGATTTTTGGTGCTGCTGGAAATTTTTGTATCTTAAATGCCAGTATAGACGAGAATCGTTTTCATGCCATTTAAAACATAAATGCTCTAGTGTTAATAGCACTTTAGAGCTAATTGTATGTTTTGTTTTTCAGACTCTTGCAGTTTACCTTCGTAGAAGATCTCTTTATGATCCCAGACGATCCACTTGGAAAACATGGACCTCATTTAGATGAGTTCTTGCTTAAAGATAACCGGTGAGTTAAAAATACACCAATTTTTAGCGGTGGTTATTAGTGGTATATAAATATCTGTCTAAAACTTAAAAAAACCTTTCTGACTCCTCGCAGAGGCAGCCCCCTAACACCCCCTCTAAGGACAGAGCTTCGGGCAACTCCGTCGGTTTTCGGCCAGGCAGCGCAATCAACACCACATCCCTCCTCTCCCTCCCACTGGCCACATTCTGGTCCTCCTGACTGGCATCTTCCTCGGCCGTCCCCATCTCCACCTCCACAGCGGTCGCCCTCAGAAACCACAGAGCTTAAGAATAAATTGTACGACATCTTTCCTGACCAAAAGCAGCGAATTGATCGTATCCTCAGCGACAACCCGTACATGAGGGACCTGAATGCACTCTCAGGACTCTTGCTGGGATAATGCACATGCGCCCAATGTACAGTTTCGCCCGTGTGAGCAAGTGCATGAAGATCACAAGGATTATTAGAGACCACCTGGATGATAAAGAGCTGCTACAAGCATTTATTTGTTTTAAGGGACTTCTTCATCAATCATTGACGTTAAGATATCTGGGCCCTCAAGTACGACCTTAAGCACAAAAGACCTTTGTTGAAATTTATGTGGGAGCTTTAAGTATGCGAGAATGTACAGTCCGAATGGCATATATTCGATGTAAATATTTATCTTTACAGAAATCTTTATTCTAAAAGGTGTTCCAGCTATACAGTTGTTTTGAACTGGCTTCGCTGAAATTACTGCTGAAGGAAATTTTATTTGCATTTTTATATATAATTGTGCGTTCTGCAACTTTATTTTGTTGTAAATATTGACATAATTGAGCCGAATTCGTGCTATTATCCAGTCACTTAAAGTGCCCTGTTAAAGTGCCCTGTTGTCTGCTTACAGGATGAAATCTCCACACTCTGTCCAAAGTGAAATTGCTTCCACTAATTTTAGTTTCTGTTTATGGTGATGTTAGTAAGAACCCTATATTCTTTTTCTAGGAATCCCTGGAGACATCCTCTGCGTCACTCAATAGATTACAAAACATTTCAGATTAAATACCGACAAAAGTTTCCAGATTACTAAGTAACCTGGCACTCCCCGTACACTAATACACAAGTTACACAAGTTGCGCAAGCCACGAACCAAAAATAGCAAATAGAAAACTGAGTGGTCAATGATGTAAACCTTTGTCCCAGTTCTTACCATCAGAGGGCACTAATGGGTTTATCAAAAATGGGGACATGAACAAAATACAATGCACAGCTGAAAAATTTGGTTTTCTTAGTCATTTTTAAACTATAAAAGCATTTTATTATATTACACTAAGGTGAAAATATAGTACGATACTTTTAAGTGTCTTTTCACTGTCTCCGAAAAATGTGTAGCGTTAAGTTTTGTGAATCGGTATTCAGTTTTTGGGGGTGAAAATTGAACTGTTAATCGCATGGAAGCATCACAAGCTCAGCAGGCACTGTGGGTATCTCACAGTATGGCTGCTATAAGATTTTGCTTTTTTGGAAGGCAGTGTTCAATAAAGGCCATTATGTGTTCTGAACTGATCTGTGGTCTGCACTTTCTTGTATACTGAAAAGACATTTAGCACAGGTATTTTCTTCTTAGGACACTTTATACTGAATTGTATTGTTTATTTTCACAGGGTACTGAAACTGCACATTCATGGAGTTGTTCCTTATCTAGGACAGTAGGGGGCGTCATGACCTCATACAAGTCTAAAACGCAATGCTTTCCAAGCATGTACATTCAGAGTCATCATTGTCATATCTGTTGCTTTTATGCATGCAATAATCTTGTACTTTTTGATCACACTTTTTCTTTTATGTAAAGTTAGGGTAGCTGTCAAAGCTATGAAACAACCAGACTTTGGTAGTGTTACATCAGGGGTGTCCCAGTCCTTGCTTTGTGACATCACACTTGGCTTAGGTTCCCTGATGTTAAGTGAGACGAGATTGGATCTTGCCTGTATATTTAAGCACTTTAAACTGAATGTAACTGCATTCTGCTACAATATTAATAGTTTGGGACAGTATTTTTTTTTCTTGTAATCCACTAATGCTTCAGACTAATGCTATAAGATAAGTCTTATAGTATTTATAAGTTCTGCAAATTGGCAATTATATCCTGATTTAGCTCTATTTATTTTTTAACAACTTATGGAAGTGGATCCATGAAATCTGAATGATGTTTTGTTTACACTGTAAATTGTAGCATTACTTTTCCAGACCAGACACTTTTCTATTGACTTTCATATTGTTTAGTCCCAAGTGAAGAGTTATTTTCAAAAAGCACAGGGATATCATTCAATCTAAACAACCTTATGTGCCATCTGTTACCCTTTGCTCCTATTTCTGCTGAACAGTGCAATAGCAAACTTGCTTTATTTTTTCATCATAGGCAGTTCAAATGCCAACAACATTCCAGAAAAGCTCAGCATTCTCGGGAACAGAATTTCTCCTCCTACCAAATTTCCCCAATTGCTTACTTCCTGAACCCTACTAACCGTTTTCCTTCACCACCCCTCTCTCCTGCTGGCTGGATGGTTTTCTTACATAACTAGTACAATTAATTTGTTTCATTCTTATGTACCCATGAGGTGTTAAAGATATTTAGCAACAATATAAACACTCATATCTACTGAGATTACCAGTGACTACTTAATAATTAACATGCCAATTAAAAGATTTTTACTTTTCACTGCAGGACTAGGTGAACAGAAGCTCAAAATATGCAGCAAATCATTCATAAGTCTCACAAGTATGCATGGAAACATTTTGTTCTGGTTGACCTTACTGAATAAGAGGCATTGTTATGGATTTTTATTAGTTGGAAGGCTGTGGAGATTTCGGGAATGTGGATAATATTAGTTTCAGAGGAAAACATCAAAGTCCAGATAGTTGTGGGGATGGATTTCATCCAAATAGAAACTGCGAGAGAAAATATATCTCTAGTATAGTAGCAAATGCTTGATCACTTTATTCAAATGTTTGCATCATCCAAATGATCTCAACTATGTCACACACAAATACGCATAAGGTCCACATGTACACTCAGAAATACAATTTTATATAACGTAAGAAAGAAATGACTGGATTTAAGAGTTTGCTGAGACCTGCAGACTTGTGATGTACATGGTGAAACTGAAAAGCTCTGGATTTGTAATACTCTGGGCTGTACTGAGGCAGAAAGGAAAAACTGACTATGTGACTACATGCTGTTTTGAATTCTCAGTATTGCACACTGGTTGCTTCTGTGACTGAGGGAGGGGCCACTCCCATCTCTCCATCTGCTGCAGAGCTGTAAACAATGATGTCATTTCCTTTCAGTGGCTGAGTTGGCAAATTTGGAGGCACGCGGGCTAATTTACAGTAAAGGTTTACTCACTTTTATTTCTGTTTCATTTTACAGTGCTTTATGTGTGTGAAAATTCTCTGCTTGTAAATAGTTGCCTGTGATGTATCTATAACAAATGACTCATATCATATGTAGTCAATAAGTATGGATCTGCAGGTGTGGCTTGATGACATTTCATCCTACTGACACACTTACAGAGGTATTTCTGCTCTACTGTCCTGTCACTTTGTTAATAACTGCTTTGTTAGCAGTTCTCATGGCTTATCTTATGCAAGAGAAAGTTTTAGCATAATAGACAGACAGAAAATGTTGGGTTGTTTTTACCCCATGGCTGGGTGGCTGTTGGACAGAGCAAATTTCTGGATTGGGGTGGCCCAAATGATGGGTTGTTTTGGCCCAGCTGTTGGGTTGTTTCAACATGGTTGATTAACAATAACCCAGCATTTGGGTAAAAACAACCCATTATTTGGGTCATTTAACCCAGAAATGTTTTCTGTCCAATTGTTGCCCAGCCCTGGGTTGAAAACAACCCAACATTTTTTAGATTATATTAGAGTAATTAAAATGACCTTTAATTTGGCCCGTCATGCCATGTGAGATAAGGAGAAAGGATAAACGTCATTGACGCTGCTGTTTATATTTCTAATTAAAGGGGCCATGGCACAAGACTTTTTTAAGATCTCAAATAAATCGTTGGTGTCCCCAGAGCACATATGTAAAGTTTTAGCTCAAAATACTATATAAATAATTTATTATAGCATGTTAAAATTGACACTTTGTAGGTGTGTGCAAAAATGTGTCATTTTGGGTGTGTCATTTAAAATGCAAATGAGCTGATGAAATTCAAACACTAATCACAATGATGGTGGTTTGTTGCAATTAAAACTCAATTGTGATTTTCTTTGCACTAAATGGCAGTGCTGTGGTTGGATAGTGCAGATAATAAGAGCTCCTTATGACATCATAAGGAGAGCCAAATTTCAACAACCTATTTTTTCATGTGCTTGTAGAGAATGGTTTACCAAAACTAAGTTACAGGTTTGATCTTTTTCACATTTTCTAGGTTGATAGAAGCACTGGGGACCCAATCATAGCACTTAAACATGGAAAAAGTCAGATTTTCATGCCATGGCCCCTTTAAAGATTTTCTAAAATGTGAATTTTTTTGTTTTATTTGTACATTACAAAAATGTTAATTTAAATTAAATGCAAGGAATTAAAGTGAATACATTTGCATGCATCACGGATCTCAACGAACTCGTGTAGTAATGAAGAGGTCAGGGCAGTTGCACACAGACAAAATGATTTCTTTTCTTTTTTTTACAACAGTTTCCTTTGAAAATAAAACTGCATTAGTTATGCATAAACAGAGTAATGTTTGCTTATTTATCTTTTAAATATTAGAAAATTATAAATGAGGATAATCAGGGCAACTCTAATTTAATATAACCCAGCAACATTTACTTTCAGCCCACGGCCCTCAGAGAGGTTTGATTTTTGGCCCTTGGTAGGAAAAGGTTTGGGCACACGTGCTTTTAAGTGACTGTTACACTGCATTGCTATATTGCTATATTTTATCAGTATTTTCACTGAAATCAAACCGACAACCTTTGCACTGCTAATGCAATGCTCTACCACTGAGCTACAGGAACACAACTATAGGCTGAAAAAATAACATCACAAAAACAGCAGCTACAGTTGTGCACATGTCTAATCTTATTTATTATTTATTTATAAAGCCATGTAATTAAGATAAATAGGATTAAAGGGGGAAACAATTTTAACAATGTACCCTGAATAAATTATAGCTTGCCGTTATAAGAAATAATTGTGTCAACATTTTAAAACTTTTAAAATATTAAAATATATACTTTACAGTGTGTAATATACAAGCAGGCATTGACAAAATGTTATGCAGGTTTCTCATCTTACAGCTATAATGTGAAAACAGATTCCTTAAAATGTGTATTACAATGTTGCATTCTTGTGGTTTATCAAAATAAGTTTGAATGTATTTTGTTTGAATTCAGTTGTTTAGGTTGTCTTAAGGGTAATGGCCATTGGAGTGTGTGCACTATACCCCTATGTTCATGAGAAAAGACACGTAGAAAACATTAAGGTGAACATTAGTAACACAATATGACACCTTATAAACAGTAGTACCTAATGACAGGTAAAGGTATCTCTGTCCTAGACAGGGAACTCTCAGGAGTCCTCAGTCAATAAATAATTTAAAAAACCAAGAGTAAAAAATAGACTGATATGGAAAAGAAACTATCTGCTTAAATACAATACGTCACAGGCAGTTAACATACCACAGATGCTCATGTGCGCTATTATGTAATTAACAGTGCTGCACGAGAAAACAAGATATTTACTGCACAATAAAAAAGTCAAGTCGTTTTAATTTATACAGAACATTTCGCAATGTATTTTGTTTTAAAGCAAGTTTACAGAAATTCATACTGTAGGGACACTGCTGAGAAGTTAATTTCATTGCATTAATCTTTAGGACACCAACTGAGAAAGCCAAGGATGAGAAACTCTTTCTTTACTGAAAAGAAGAAAAAAAAATTCTTATGGTTTCCCATACAAATACCAATATGAACCCGTGAGCTGATTACAATTAAAAAGCATTACAAAATCTCTTTATATTGTGTTTTGGGCCGTATTCTAGTAGGATTTAAAGTCTTTGTAATGTCATTTCAGATAATAGTTAACACATTATAAATGTTAGAAATGTATTGCTGAAACACATGCTTGTGCACTATGTAGTAGGCTACTGAAAAGTAAAGTTACACGTTAAACAGTTTTTCCACATTTCTGTGTCAGGATAAGTTGGGCGTGGTTAAGAATGGGCGTGGTTTCAGCGCCGACAGCGGACACGCCTCCTGCGTTTGTGGGCAAAGAATGCCACTTATTTTTCCCCGAATTTGGCTATGTGGTGAATAACACGTTTTTCTGTGGTGTGACAAACTCAGAACACATATTTAATATAACTTTACACGGACTTTAATAATGGTAATTGGTTCCCATCATAGAGAACACCAGTAAAACACATCACATTGCCTAAACAGACCCACAGAAACCATTGATTATAGTTTCAATTAAAACCAATACCAATACAATTCCCATTATAACCAATAAATCCACTAGAATTTCTTTAACGGTTTCTATTGTTTTTGTTTTAGCCGGGTGGCACGAAACACTGCATAAATGGTACTTAGAAATTGTACAGTAACTTAGTTCGTGTAATTTATTTTTGTCTGTTGACCCAACGCTGTTCTCCTTTCCGCGTTCGTGTGGCTAATGTTGTATGGACGCGCGTTCACGTGGTGGCCCTGACACCGCTCCCGTGCAAAAAATATATTTGAACAGTCTCTCAGTCAGCGCGCGACACCGAGCCTGCCGGGCGACAGCAGCGTCTCCTTTTAACGAATGTTGAAACACAAACACCCAAACGATTAACGGACATATAACCCAAAGTGGACCGACGTGTTGTGGATTATTTTACTTGATTATTTTGGCAGCAGAAGGATATATCTCCTGAGGTAAGCGATGCCTTTAAATGCCTCATTCGAGGATAATGGCTCTGTTGATTTTACTGGGCTTAGCGAGCTTGCTAAACGCGTTAGCCGACCAGAATATCAGTCTATTTACGGTGTTCCCTTATAAATACAACCTGCTTAAGTGGGCTCGCTGTTGTGTTAATACATTAACAGTCATGATGCCATTCGTAGCCAGATATTTAGTATTTATTAAATACCTTAAACGCAGAGGTTTGGTCCACGTAGCCGTTATTAGCCCGGCTTGCTAGCACCCTGTGTTTGGTGCTAGTGAGACATACAGTGTTTGTGTTGCACTCTACAGCTATTCAGTGTTAAATTGCAATTTGTTTTTCTTAATATTCAGTTTTATGCATCCAGGGATACCGTGTTGTTTATTTTAAGATCTTTAAAGGTTGTGTGACAGTTTGTTGACATTGAATCATTTCTGACTGTCTACGTATAGATAGGCATAGATCCGGTATTAATCTCACGAGCACAGTCTACAGACACAGTACACGTAGTATTTAGAGACAGGGCTTGTTAGTTCCCCATGTGAACCTTTTAATTACTGTATAACCTTATTGTAATGATGTTTGCACGGTGTGTCTGTTTGAGGAAATAATCATCATCAGTACACTCAAGACATCATCTGGGAGTCTAGGATCTTATATCTTTGACTACAGCAAGATCCCCAGATATGGATATTTGATTGCATTAAAACCCAAAGAAGGTTGATGTCATAAATGCCTCTGTTTTTATACACATGGGATTATTTAAAGCTCCCAAGCTCAACACAGACGCCTTGAACTTGGCAACGTGATCACTCAGTTTTGTTTACAAAGCGACTGGGATTTGTCATAGAGATGTTTTGCTTGCATCATTGTTGCATCGCACATGGCGACTAAATTGAGCTATAACAGGTTATTTGGTTGATCTTTACCCTTTAGGATCTATTTAAGCACCTACACATCTACTCGATTACAGTAATCAAGGTTAAGTTGCAGTTGGTTGCAGCAATGGCAAGATAGGATAGGGTCAAACCTCATCTGTAACTAACCTGTTTCACAAACCTTGTAGAGACTGGAGTGTTTCCAGTTGCCCAGTTAACATTTTTGCAGCAAATAATCAAAGATTTGTTTCAGAATAGCTATGGGTTTACCTGATTCTGTCTTGGATATGTGTCTGTGGGCTTTTTTATTATTACATGACAAAGTGGGCATAAATGTGTAACGTTAAACATTCATTATTTACATTGTCTTTTTGTGATGCAATAGACCGAAAGGTTGAGTTTCTGTGTCCAGGTACTTTGATATGAAATCCTACTCTCATTCACCTCGCACACATCAGAGTGAAGAACTACAGATTGTTTTTGAGGAATCCCTACTTAGTAATTTATTGTTTCTCTCTTTTGGTACTCTATGTAAATCTGCAAACAGTCAATTGTGAATTGGGCTGCATAACGATTAATCACGACTAATCGTTTGCGAAATTAAAGTTTTTGTTTACATCATATATGTGGGTGTACTGTGTATAATAATTATGTATAAATAAATACGCACAATTATTATACAAAGTACTTGCATATATGATGTAAACAAAAACTTTGATTCTGAAAAACGATTAGTCGCGATTAATCGTTATGCAACCCTAATTGTGAATATTTATGTTTGCAAAGCTGTGTTCGTATGCAGTCATAATACGAAGTGCAAATCTTAGTATCTCAGTCTTTTGTTTTTGTCACAGATTTGAGTCATTTTATTGTGATTCTTTTATGCTCTCAACCTGTCTTCTGCAGGGCAGCTGCATAGACTTGGTCAGGCAAACCCTGGTCATCCCCCCTGGCCCCCTCACAAAAATGACATTTGTCTTTTAAAGTTAGACACGACTGCTCCAGAGTAATGCTTGGGTAATTTGACTCTGTTTACCCAAGCTGAAACAGGAGTATGGATAGACACCATTCACACTCTCTAACAACCTATTGTATCTTTCAACCACTGTTTCTCGCTAACCCACACTTCTCTTCTCTCCACCCTTGTGCCAACAATATGTCTACTAGATGATCGCTACATGATTGTAATTCTGGTTGACCATCTGTCCAAAAGTAGCAAACAAGAAGCCTGATTGTTTACGTTGTGTGCATGAGCTTGTGTTCAGGCATTAAGTGGGTGGATTCATTCTTTGCCTCTTCATGATGCTTCTGATTTCTGCATATCTAAACTCACAATTTTGTGTATTAGGGTGTTGCATTTATTTCTAATAATTGTACTTTTTTTTGTTGAAATATTGTTATTGTCTGCCTATCAGATTATGAAATAATAGCATTTTGACTTGTCATTTACGTATATGATGCATGAGGCTATTTGCAGAGTGTCTTATATTGTGAAAGTATGCATTTCAGTAATGTACAGTCCATTGGACAGTTATGGCCGGTAAAGCTTTTACAGCATGGTCACTTATCAGAGAGAGAGGGCATTGTGTATAGCACAAATACACTTTGAGCATGATAGATTTTGAAATTTTGAAGCTTAACAAACGCCCCCTACCTAGTCTCCAGCCCTTTTACATAAATGAAAGTGATCACAATTACAACACCACAAAGCGTTGTTTCCCATGTGTTGATTGTGTCCTTACTCGCCCTTCTTATCCACAGCATGGGTCTGATAATGGATAGAGCTGCTGGTTACCTTAGCAGCCCCAGCCCAGAGCTCTCTTATAGAGCATATAGAGTTACGGGATGGGGCTCTAATGGATTTTGTCCATTGAAAAGATATCTTCGAGATGACCAGGAGATAATGGATGGGATAGAATCGCTAATGAAGTGTGCATGTTCTGCTTCATTTCCCCTGTTTGTCTACAGGCTGAAAAGCTTATGCGTTGCTTTTGAAGTTGAAGGACAACTTGGAGACAGGAGGGCTAAAGATTTTTGTGCAGATGTTTGTTTGGTTTGTGATAATCGTAATGTTTGATTTGAAATTTAATGCTGCTGTTTAAATAGTTTAAGTCAGTTCTACTTATTGTATGTCTTTTGTAGTGGTCAACCGATATGGGCCGATACCGATATTAAGAAAGCTGATGGGCCGATAACAAATGTTATTACAGTAAATAAGAGACGAACTGAAAATTAGTGAAACTAAAAAAAAAAAAACATTTGTTATGCATAACATTTATAAATATACCCTGTACTTAAAGGTCACATTCTTTCTGGTCCCATTTTTTCAACCCTAGTTAGTGTGTAATGTTGCTATATTAGCATAAATAATACCTGTAAAATGATCAAAGTTCACTGTCAGGTGATATATTTTCTTTAACAGAATCCGCCTTTCAAAGCCTACAGCGAATGGCTGGTTTGGACTACAGCCCCCTACTTCCCGGTTAAATGACGGCAATAAAAGAGGTTTTGACTAAACTTCGCCCACAGGAATACGTAAGTCGCCAGCTAATGGCAAGCTAAGCTGCTATCGAATCACAACACACTAAACAAGCTACACAATCAGAACTCGACACGTATTTCTGAAGGAGGGACTTCATAGAACAAGAAAGACATTAGCCTGTTTTGAGGACAGTAAAACAGTGCTATACACATACAGATAAGAAAATTGTGTGAAAAATACCGCTTTTTTACACGTGAAACATGAACGCATGTTATATTGCGCACTGTAAACACAATCAAAACCCAGAAAGAACGGGACCTTTAAAACATATTTACAAGACACAATTAATGTGGATCTGACATCTCACGGTATTGTTTGAATAAGTGTGTTAAACTAGTTTGGTTTTGTGTGTAACACAACACAACGTCAAGTTAAAAAGTGATTAATGATTGGTCATTTTACTGTCGGTCAGACTTTGGCTTTACATTGGGTGACACTGAGTGTCTTTTCATAACAAACATCAAATTTAAGTAATAGAGAAATTTACTGGTCGATTGAACATATTTTTTTAAAGCCAGATATCGGCCTCTACAAAACATTGTCCTATCACTGGTCTTTTGTATTATTTGTGTTCATATTTACTGTAATGGATATGCTTTGAAAGGTTGTGTGTTTCCTATGATGTGCATAAAGTGTATAAAGTGTATAAAGGTCATCTGTTTAAATGAGCAGCGTACCAGCGTTATTTCATTCGAAGCAATTTAAATGATCAAACTATTAGTTATGGTTGGTTTCACATGGGTTTGTGTGCTGCCACTGAGATTAAATACAGTATGTGACCCTTTCTGTGAAATCGGGAAATAAGTCACAGAGTTGTAAGATTAGGAGCATCAAACTTGAATTCACTTATTTATTTCAATCTTTAGCATCGTCTTACTCCGTTAGTACTAGGAGATGATGTTTTTTTCACGCAATGTTTTTAATTTTATTTCAATATACTTATGTATAAGACTCACTGACTGTAGCTGGGTTTTATAGGTGGGGTCACGTGTATACGATTATATGAGAGTTGATATGTGATTTATTTTTATATAATTTTCCACTGGAAACCAGTTTTGCATCCCAGTGATACGGGTGGTGTTCAGTCACGTGCATGTAAATATTGTACATGAGCATTCATTTAAATGGAAATGCTGGACAGAATCTCTGCCCTGCCCTCAAGGCCTTTTGTTTACGAGGACTTCCCTTGTGTTGATTGGAGCTTTGTACCTTTTACAATTATTCTGTTGTCAGCCCATGATCAGGTCCCAAGGGGGCAGTGTGGAGCACATGGTGATTTGGTTTTTAGAGATGAAATACAATTGCTATTCAAGGGTGAATATGTGTATGTTCATCTATGTCTTTGCATAGAGTATTATTAATGTTGTACATTAGTGCAGACAGTTCAGTGAAATGTGAGCAGACTTTGTGTAGTAGTTTTGGTCGACACGGTATGTGAGGCAAGACTCTGTAAACCCTAGTTAACAAGCGTGAACTCTCACATCCTCTCCCCTTTCTAATGATAATGTACAAATACAGGAACAAAAGAGCAAATGGTTTTCTCCTGTCCTTTAATGGCTTTTATATCTTCATGTGATCATCAGCTTCATTGTATGTAACAGCTCTGTGTTTAACAGATGTTTTGCCTTAAAGGGTGTTAAATAAAAAGGACTTTTAAAATGGGTGTAGTTTCAATTTGATGGTTTTGGTTTCATGAGACCAAGTTAAATCTACAGGGCATGTTTTAACGAAGCCGAGGGACCAAAGGCCACACAAGACAAGCTCTGTAGTATCACTGAAAATGGCATCAGAGGATATCTTCCAAGCTTAATGTCAGTTTCAAGAGCAGAAAGGTCAAGTTGTTTTTATCACCCTCATTTCAAGCATGTGGGTGTGTACGGGGGTATTTTGGGTGGTGGTGAGAGTGTGGTAAGTGGCGATACTTAGTGGTAAACATCTTTGTGCGTTGTATATGATGTGGCTTGTGATCTTTGTGCTCTGAGCAGTGTTTCCTCTAGGATTTTTTTCAGCTGTGGCGGCAGGGGGCGCCCATGATGATTATAAATGTACATTATTTTTTTTTAAAAGTAGAATATAGGCTACAGTAAACTAACATGTATTTTTTATCATTTTCATGCTGTCATTTACTTTTCCTCATATTTATAGCATATTGCTTTTCTATGTTTGATCTAAAATGTATTTTCTTAAAAAACGTTACATAGCTACGTACGTAGTTCGGATATTTCATTGTAGTTTTAATGTAGTGTGCATTGCAAGTTGTGCTCGTGTTTAGCGTTACAGAGCTGTTGCAAACTCACGCACAGTCCTGTTTGATAATCCGCACCACTGTGATTGACCGAACATCCATCAGCAGCAATTTTATTTCACACCCGGTCCGGACCATTTGACATAAAGACCCCGAGCCGGTCACACCGCAAATCGCGCAGTTGAATAGAAACCTTTAACGGTCTTCAGACAGATCTTAAACACAAAGCACGGGGCCATTTAAAAACGAGTCGAATTTTGGTCTTGGACCCGCATTTTACTCTTGTCTATTGAGTCCTGACCTGCATCTACAATGCAAATGACACGCGAATAGTCTATTATTACACCCGTTAGATCAAATCCCGCGGGTACCCCGACCCTGCTGTTTCGTCTGAAAACAGATAAAACAGTCTCACCGTCTGCCTCAAGTTTCTATTACCAACGTTCTTCTCTTCCACGGGAATAATGTAAGTTTCCTTACAAACAGATTCGACTATTAATGTCTTGCAGTCGCATATAAGTAGTATTCAGTATTTAGCCTTTTGTTTTTGGACAAATATCATATCATTTAATGTGAAACCGAGTGTCGATCTAAAGCACAGAAGATTGATTGACAGCTGAGCGGTCAGCAGCGCGCTACTGCGCTTATAGCCAATATTCTGAATAACTAATGACCAGATAAGTTGATAATATGACTGAGTACAGTGATTCCAAATGAATGTCCAAAAACCTCGTAATATGTTAAATCGAAAGTTTAATAATGTATTTTCTCGCAGCCCTGCGCTGCGTCCGCGTTGAACATCAAATGCGTGATGACATTGCACCTTAAATTACCCTAAATTTATAGTCATAAAGATAAAAGTAAAACAATATTCGAAACTTCAAATTATGTATTTTTATTTGTGTAAACTCACAATAAGGAGAAAACTTTGTCCTTACTTAAAATCATTAAAAACATGACGTGCTTTCTGCTGCTTTGGTCAGCGCGTCACAAAAAAAAAAACAGAAACTCAAATACTTTTTTATTCGTTTTGTCAATTTAATTATTATTTAAGTGTAACATATTTAGGCTTATTTATTTTATTATTATTTCTCAAAACAGAGACGTAGCCTAATTATCCTCTGTTGATTTAAATCTATTTGTTCATTAAACTAAACCCATGGAAGAAATTATGATACTTTAGGAGATTTATTTATAAATGAGTTAACAACGCGAATCCAGAAAGGAATTTATTTCTAAGACAGCCAGTCTGGCAGAGCGGACATTTATGTAGCTTTTTTGCGAGCTGCCGTCGTGGGTTTTGTCTAGAAGGGATACAGCAAATGCCGAAAAGTTAAGGATTAGATTTGGAGGTAGGATTATTAGGATGAAAACAGCGGCTCTGGCTAAATGAGATACAAATACATCCTACAATCGTGTGAAATTTTGTGTTTAGAGTTGGGTTTGGTCATCCAGCGAGATTTCGTTTGCTGTATCCGTATCCCTTCTATCCACAACCGCAGGCGTGGCGGGGATGTTTTAGGCATGGCGGGCCGCCACGGTTGAATGTATATAGCGGAAACACTGCTGAGCTTCTTTATAGCAGTAAAGAAGCTGGGAGCATTACATATAAGGAGCTCAGATGCCAAAGTCGCTGAACACTACCACCATCAAAAATTACACGTATTACACATTCATCAAATACTCTTGCTTGAAATCCACGTAATCTCATGTCATGCAGAAATACAGATTTGTTGGCAGAATCCATTAAAGCGATAGTTCACCCAAAAATGAAAATAATGTCATTAATGACCTCCATTCATCTTCAGAACACAGTTTAAGATGTTTTATATGTAGTCCGGGAGCTTGTTGACCATTCATTAAAAATCTATGCATGGTATACTGTCCATGTCCAGAAAGGTAATAAAAACATCATCAAAGTAGTCCATGTGACATCAGTGGGTCAGTTAGAATGTGTTGAAGCATCGAAAATACGTTTTGGTCCAAAAATTACTTATTCAGCATTGTCTTCTCTTCCGTGTCTGTTGTCAAGTGCATGCGCAAGACTAAAGTTACAGGACTGCAGTGACGCGGCTGACGTGTTATCCGGTGCCCCCCAGTTTTTTTTTTTGTTCGCCCAGGTTTTGTTTACAGTCTAAAGGAGAAGCACACTGTAAGTTTGGAAAAAAAAACTTCGCAAACATGTCTGAGGATAACACGTCATCCGCGTCACTGCCGTCACGTGACTTTAGTCTCGCGCATGCGCTTCACAACAGACGTGGAAGAAAAGACAATGCCGAAGAAAGTCATAATTTTTGTTATTTTTGGACCAAAATGTATTTTTAATGCTTCAACACATTCTAACTGACCTACTGATGTCATGTGGACTACTTTGATGATGTTTTTATTACCTTTCTGGACATGGAGAGTATACCGTGCATACATTTTCAATAAAGGGTCAACAAGCTCTCGGACTAAATATAAAACATCTTAAAGAGTTTCTCATCTGGACTGCCGACGGGATACTCTTCTTAAGTCCTGGGAGTGGTCTTTCTCACACGGGTCTTGGAATGTGCTTTTAAGAGGGGGAGAGAGAGCGAGTTAACTCGGCTTACCCCTGTTTTTCCTCTTTCCCCCTCTCTCAGGATTGCTTCTTAGGTCTCCAGCCAGACGTTGGAAGCTGGATCCCCTTGTGTAACATTCCTGGATTACGCTATTTGTTTGCCTCTTGCTTGCTTTTCTGAGCTTATTCTGGGCTGTACTCACAACCAGGGTCCTTCTGTTCTCCACTTGTTTGAGGAATCGACTGGATGATTGCTGGAATTACTTGCGCAAACTGTGAAGTTTTGAAGAAACGTCCCTTGCTTTTTTGGAGGGTCGGACATGAGACGTAGACCTTGGGTGACCCATTGGAGCTGTTTCTCTTGCACTGGTTTTTAAGACTGTAAGAAAACGAAGGGCTTATGGGCTCTCTTCTTTCTATGGAAAGACCATGATGAAGAATCGATCTGCTCCTCATGTCGGCCACTGTTAGGCTGCAGCCTGTGTATTCATGGAAGGGGGTGCTAAAGCTCTTCTCTTGCATAGCTGCCCGAACTTCCAGTAAACCTAAAGGTAACAGAAACCTGCACTTATTGCAGCTTAAATGTTTATTACCTGAGTCAATTCACCTGTGAGAGACAAGCCATGCCAGTTTTTATTTGCACTCCCAGCTGTACTGTTTTTATATTTGATAAAACATATCAAATATAACTTTAATATTGACTGAATAAGGTCAAGTCAAAGATTGAATTCAGTGTGAAATCTGTGACTATAATGCAATGTTGATGCTGCTTATCTTATTATTTAGATTATGGGACTTCAACCTTGATTTCACACGGGGTCACATACGAAGAAAAACAACGTTGGTTTCTGGTTTGGCTTCTGGTTACTTTCCTGGGCTTTTTGCTGGGGACAAAAGAAATTTGGTCTATTTTGAGAGTCATTTCTCTTCTCCTGTTTGCTTTACAATCCTGAGATCCCTCCTATCCACGATTTTTGTTTTCTTTCTCAAAACTTGTGAATGTATGGTGTGAAAGTGGAGCTGTCATCAGTTCCACTGTGTGCATTGTCTCAGTATCTTTGACAGAGTTTTTTTCTGTTGACTCTTTGTTGTGTGGTAGTTTATACCTGGTAAAACATGAAAACGGGTTGGGTGGGGGGGCATTGGTGAATACTAATGCACAGTAAAGGCGTGCTGGGACTCGTCTACCTGCCAACACTGACTCATAGGCTGGAGGTACACTTGTGTTTCTTTGACCTGTACATAGTGCCCTTATCTCATCAATCTCAGTCTGTGTCTGTTTATCGCCCCAAAGCTTTTATTGTCGGCTGAATTATTCCATTCGATTATTTACTATGTAGAATTGGTTCTTTTTAGGCAAAGGCTTGGATTTTGTAACCTGAAGAAATAAATCACTGTCAAATGTCAAAGGCAGCATTTACTCACCTCCATATTGTTTCAAACCTTTGTGATTTTCTTTGCAATTTAAAATAATGCACTTGCTCCAGTTAGCACCAACGTATTTTAAAACTAGCCCAGATGTATTTTATTCCCAACCTTTCTGTGCTTTGTAATCTTCCAGTGTTTCACAAAAAACTAAGGTATCCCCAGTAATGAAGGTTCCATTAGCAGCAGAGTCAATGAATATTAAAGTGAAATTGAGTATTGAGTTTTAAGTCTTTGTTGACTTTTTTCATTCTTGTGTTACTGACCATCTGCCTGATTTCGACGTTTATACCTCTTAAAATGCTAAACTATTTCATCAGATACTTTAATGCACATTGATCCACCTTCCGTCCTGAATGGCATCTGATTAAATATTGAAGTGTAGCCTAATGTGGAGAAATCAATGTGAAGCACTGTGGTGTGCATTAGTGCTGAACTATTTTCTAGGAAAAAGATGTTGTGTTTGCTTTAATAGACTTTACATTTAAGATGCTAAAACTAAAAAAACTATATCCATAGGGGCAAAGTAAACCGGTTCGGTAGAGGGGCATGTCAACATACACCGTTTATGGTATGAAGAAATGTCTGTTCTTCTTGTTTTGTACCCAAACCCGGGTTGTAAATCTTCTTATTAATCAGAATTGTTGTACTGTACAAAAACTAAAGCCCTAAGCTGCTAAAACTTAAATTGCTGTCAATTAAATATTGAAGCATTTAGTAAAGTTGTGATGTTGCATTGCTTTGTAGATCATTTTTGATATCCGATGGGAATTTGGTTGATAAAAAGGATTTGTAAATAAGCAGTTATTGTGTAAGTTTATGTAAAGCTACCGAGATTTGTTCTTTATATCTGTGTGAAAACTCTTTGTACCACCAAAAATAGACTGACTTGTTTTGCTGCACTGGCTAGATTTGAAACCTGAATTTCACCTGCTGTCTTCCTCAGTGAAACCCAGATTGGTTGATTTGAAAAATAAACCAGGAAGCTCCTTTTACAGTGGTTAAAGACATTTCATTGCTGGATGAAAAACTAACCAAATCCTATTGTCTTTCTTTTTCTTACGTTCCAGAGGTCCACACATTTCAAGGAAAGAAGACAGACGTACTTGGAAATCATATGGACGAAGGCAAGTTTCCATTTAATCTCTCTATGTGTGAGTTCTGTTATGAAATCTAACAATTGGGCTACCCTAAACAGATTTCTGTGCCAGTTTGAAGCCCTTATGTAGGTACGTTGTAACTTGCAGCTGGGTTTGGTTTCCCCTGGCCATGATTCTTCTGATGTGTAGTTCAACTTGAGTTCACGTGGATGTGAAGAGCTTTACACCGACAGTAAATTCATCCAAAGCAGTGTCTATAATTATTCTCCATCCCCATCTGTAAGAGCAGAACAAATCTGTGCCATCAGGCTCTCATTTCCTCTAAAAGACGCCCATGTCCACCAAAGCCATCCTGTGCTCATTCCAGTTGCCATCTCCTTGACTTTAATCTCTTCATCCACCAGAGCCATGTTTACCAAACTCTTGCCTGTGCCTGCCATCAATTCCATAAGGACTGCTTCCAGAGAACCACCTAAAAGCTGTTTACAAATGAGACTAGACCAGGAACTGTTTATTTTATTGGAACATGTCCCAGAACATATCCCACAAACCCCTCATGCAATCATGCATTTGTTCTGTAGAAGCTTGTTTTCCGAAGTACATGCAGGGCATTTGCAGAAATGAGATGGCTAGTCAAACTTTACTCATAAATCTTATTACACAAAGCTTTTATTATCTAGACTGAAAGAATGTTAGTTACAAATCTCTGGAGTTAAGCTAATACCCCTTACAACATGCAGACCGCTAAGCACATTGAAAAGACCACAGCAAGCTTAAACCCAATGCGAGTGAAAATTGCTCCTGACCACCAACATGTCCTTGGAATTTGGCTTGATGTTTTATCTGATACGGTAATAATGTTGTCTCATGCCAGAGTTCAAAAATATTAGCATTTGCTAACTCATTTTATGCAGGGAGATTCATTATTCACATGAAATATTTGTACAGCTGGAAATACCAACTAAATGTGTCTCACTCACTAACTGTTTAATTAATGTAGATGGTTTGTATCAGAGGTTACTCAACCAAGTTTTGCAGAACAGCTCCTTTCATTTCACATTGTGAATGTTTATTTTTTTAGGCTTAATATTGTTCCTGCACCTCTTTTGTGTTTATTTTGTGAGTGACATTAGTGACCACAAATGAACAGAATCTGATTTGCCTGTCATAACTTCACTTGTTGATTTTTACCAGACCGTTAATTCAGAGATTTTGGCTGGAGTTTTTAAGATTCAATGTAGTATAAAAATATTTAGATGGTAGGGCTGCACGGTCATGTCCTTCACTTTAAATTCTGCCGGGTTATTTTTAACCCAATGCTGGGTAAATATTGGACAAAACACATGTTGGGTTACTTATAAGTGAACCTATGCTGGGTTGTTGTTAATCCAATCCGTGAGTTGAAACAACCCAGTATTACACTGAAACAACCAGCATAGGTTTATTTATTGACCCAGCATGTGTTCTGTCGAATATTTACCCAGCACTGGGTTAAAAATAACCCAGCATTATTTAGAGTGTTGATATTGTTATTGCAGTTATTATTTGAAGTTTTTAAATGTTTTATAGACCGTTTCAGCAGTAACAACATAAACAAGTGGCTGTCGCGGTCTGCACGTAACTTCCGGTAAACTCTGATAATAATAAATAACAACAAAGTACTTTAAACGTAGTTTATTTTTATAACAAGCACAAAAAACAACACATAGATTACCTAGGAAACCAAAACATTTGTTATTTTCGACGAGGCATTTGTTCAAGAGATCAGTTTAGCAACTAGTCAGACCATTAAAAAAACGAAACCGGAAGTAAGGTTCGGATACAGACGTGTATAATGGGCATCTGATGAAACCGTCTATAACTTTGTAAAGCAAGCTGCGTTTATGGCTAAAGGACACGTCAACTTATCAATTTTAAAATATCTGATTCACCACTGTATTTGGTGCCCACACATACTGCCGAAACACATAGAAATGAGGACAAATGGACAGCCGTAATTGAGGCTTTTGGGGATTAGGTAATTGTTTCACACGTAATTGTAATCCTGATTTGTTTTTCGATAAATTCTGCAGCCCTTCCAGATGGTTTTAATATACATTCAACCAGTCTTTTAACAAAAAGAACTGTATCTTTTTTTAGAAAACCAAGAGCAAAGATGATAATTTGGTTGTAATTTTGGTGTGTCGTCTAGTCCAGACTCCAGTGAAAGACAAATGAAGAGTTTTCTTGCAAAACGAGATAACTCCTTTTTTTTCAGAAATCTAGTTTTTTTGGTTGTGCATTCCAATAACATCAGTTCCACTGCAGTTGGTTTGTTTTGATTTAAACCTTCATAACTTTAAAAGTACAGCTAAGTAGAACCATAAAACAAAATAATAACATGATAACATAATAATAAACATGTTTTGACAAAAATGTTAAAAACGGAGTTATCTCATTTTGCAACGAAACTCTTCAAATGTTCTCTTTTACAATTACTTTTTATACTAGTTCAGTATATACATTGCATAGCAAAACTTTGATTTTCATGATTTATTTCTTTGCATTATAAAATGTAGGGGTGCAGCGAAATTTTCGGTCGCCGAAAATTTCGGCCGAAAATGGCATTATCGGTTTCGGGCCGAAATAAAAAATCCAGCCGAAAATGTAAACCGAAAATGAATGTCAACCGCGCCCCTCCCATCTGTGCGCTAGCGCTTGGGTTTCACTCACAGTGATCAGTCGTCTCCCACCCCTCCCCTTCATGCTCAAGCAGGTTTCACTCACGGTCGAGCTGTTTGCACGCGTCTGCAAAGATTAAGCATGTCTTGATTTGTGTACACTTTAGAGAGAGTCGCGCTAATGTGTATCATACTGTACTCCATTAACATATATTTGGCGAATAAAGCAATGAAAAACAACGTAACGTTTTTATGTGGAGCGACTGTTGCGCTGTTTGGGATTCACCCTCGGTCTCTGTATGTGCACGCGTTTAAGTGCCCTCGGTAGTGCACATACGAGAGAAATGCGTTTAAAAAAAAAACAAGCAAACATTAAATCTCGCTGTTATTGACAGGGCACATATAAACAAAATGATCTCCACAGTATTCTTTTTCTAATAAAAACATTTGTTTATGTTTTAAGTGTATGTATAGATTACAGTCAGATTAACCTACTTAAGTCTGTGTCATTAATGTTGATCGAACAACCCATGACAAAGAGACAAATAGCTCTAAAAAAATAATAATATATTTAATTTATTGTGTTATGATTCATTTAATTTGATTTCTGTACCTAATGCTAATTTCAGACGTTATTAATGTACAACTTTGTTCTCTTTTATAATTTTTGCAATTTCTTTATTGTTTATTAGATTTTTTCAACCTGCTTTTTGCTGATCCGAAAAATAATCTGATCTGTGCCTCAAAAACTGTAATGTGATCCAAACTGTGAGTTTTTTTGTCCGTCACACAAATTTAGTACACAGTGATAGCCATAAATGCAATTTTACTAATAATTGGCATAATAATTTATTTCGGTGTTTCGGTTTTTCGTCCTTGGTTTCCTTTTTTCGGTTTTCGCTTTCGGACAAGAATTTTCATTTCGGTGCATCACTAATAAAATGCATTTGTTTTAGTTCTGACAACTCCTCTGTCAGGAATCAGCCTGGGCATGACAGACTTATGCAGTGTTGAGAGTTAGACAGTAAACATTAGGATACTTGAGACATGACACTGACTTGATGGCAATTACCTGTGACTTGATTTGGAAGTGAGTAATGACTCCAAAGACTCCGTTTTTCTTGCTGTAGGGTATGATATGTGATACGCTTTTTCCTTTTAGCCAAAAGCTTAAATGTGTGTGAAAACGTATTATTAAATTATGTAATTGAAAATAATACCACTGTGTGACTTTAACATCTTGCAATATTGAAAAATAGCCAATTTATTACATCTGAACCTATTGCTTGATATATTAAATTATAATAAATTAGTTCTGTGTATTTCTTTGTTAAAGATGCAAGGTTTAACTTTTAGAAGGATCTCTTGACAGAAACGCAATATAATATGCAAAATTATATTATCAGTGGTGTATAAAGACCTTACATAATGAAGTGTATTGTTTTTATTACCTTAGAATGAGACGTTTTTATCTACATGCTAGGGATGCACAATATACCGGGGGAAAACATCATTATCGTGATAACAGTATATGTGATATCCGTAGCACAGAAACTTGCGATAACTTAAAAGTCCCGTTCTTTCTGTGTTTTGGAAGCTTTGATTGTGTTAACAGTGCGCATTATAACGTGTGTTCATGTTTACGTGTAAAAAACGCGTATCTGTATACAGCTGTTTTCACTGTCCTAAAAACGGGCTGATGTCTGTCTTGTCCTCTAAAGTCCCTCCTTCAGAAATACGTAACGAGATTAGTGTGTTGTGATTCGATAGCAGCTTAGCTTGCCGTTAGCTTAGCTGGCGACTGACGTATTCCTGTGGAGTTTAGTCAAAAAACTGTTCTAGTGATCAGAAAAAACATGACCTTTATATTCATTTTACGTGTCTATCATTTGTGTGGTGCATGCTTAGATTGTCCAAATTAGACCAGTCAGTAGGGGCCTTACTAAGTAGGTCCTATACTGTTATACTATTGGTTAGACCACGGGTGCACCATGTGAACTTTTGTACCATTTCTTTCTAAGAGTGTAGGACAGAGTTACCTTCAAATTTCTAGATGGACTTATCTCTGTCATCTATGTTGTTCTCTGTCGTCTATCTCTGTCATCTATGTTACCCATATCTTTTTACTTAACAGGAAACCCAAATACAATCTTGGGTTTTTCTGTGCTGTAGTCTTGGGTTTTTTGAAGTGTAGTTTATACAATGTAAGTTTGTTGCTTTCCCTTTCATTCTGTCTTCTAAACTCCATTAGAGGACCTGACGAATGCACTTCAACCATTTCCTCTGGGCTTACAGGATTTCCTGTAATATGTGATGGACTGCAAACTTTCCACTGACACAGCAGCTCAGCACTGCTGGAAAATGAAACACGCCACATTTCTTTTGATTCCCAGACAGTGGAGATCTTTACAAAGAGAAACCCAATGCCAAAATGACTGTTGCAGCATTGCACACACTTTTAAACCCAAGTGTACTATTTACGTGCCATATAATTTCTACACAAAACATGTTTTCCAGACTTATGAAAAATGTGTAGGCAACGCACTCTTGGAACAGTGAAGTTAAAAAATAAGACATATGTAGACCATAATGATACACAATGGATCTTGCTAAAAAAAGATGTACAGTAAGCCACCCAGACTGGACTAATTGATTGAAAGAGTATACAGAGTAGTTATCACAGGGATGAACAAAGACATGATGTTTGAACATGCTGTCCTGGAATGCTTCTTTTCTGCCCCCCCTTTAGAAAAGCAACATATCTGAAGGATTGATTTTAGCATTGGCAGTAGCAGCATGATTTTCCTGCCAACCACGACTTATAAAAGTCAGTATCCATAAATAATCTTAAAGTCTTCCCCCAGTTTGGCTTTATCTCTCAAGCTGTAACTCTAAACCTGACACCAGACCTACACATTGTTGTGCACTTAAGTCACAATCCAATTCATTTACACTTCTCTTTGGTAAGACTCATATATTACTTCAGCTGTTGTTAAATCTCAGCTTAATAAAGCGCTGCTGTTGTAACGCTAGTGTCATGCCGTCTGTAGTGAGAACTTGGCTTTATGTCTCTTGGCTCAACATCTAGACAGACTCTTAGGATCACTCATTGTATCAGTCACACCACACAACAGCAGCTTTGGCTATAAACTGCATAAGTTAAGCTTGCGTGTAACTTGCAGATTCTCCCTCGGGTTTCTGAATCAGCATTGTTTTCCTGTCAACCAAACACACCCAAAAAACCCAAAATGATAAACTGATACAATTTTAAGCCACACCAGAAAAGACAGCCTGGAAATATCCCTCTGGTAACTGCTTTTTTTACCTCAGTGTCTTTCTACGCCTCTAGTCAGTAGAGCCAGTAGCACACTTATTATTCTTGGGCTAAATTTGGCCTCAGTTATCATACCCAGAATGCCGTTCAGTGATGGGGCTAAAAATACATTTGGCTTTATCAGAGCAGATGTGTTTACTAACCACTTACACACAGACAAACCTCCCTGTCCATCCACTCCACCGCCCTGCTTTTTGGCACTGTCCTTATTCTGCCACATGAGACGATTTTTTTATCCAGCTGCGGTGCTCATTTGTTCAGTGTTCTGCTTCATTTATTTCTGAAATGATGCTGTTTAGTTGCTCCCTGTATTGATTTACAGTTGGTAGCTAGTTATATATTTTTTGTGTGTGGCTAAAGCACCGTTTTTTATACAGCAGGGAAGAAGCCATTCTTCGTCTGGTACACATGCATACTGCTTACTGCAGCTAGTTGCCATAGGAACGCTCCTGCAGCAGACATGCGCTTTGACATCTGAGTCCACGCTCCCTGTCTGGCTTTTTAAAAGCGTGAGGATCTGTGTGTTTTGCTCATGCCAGAAATAGCTGCCCTGAGCGCTCCCTATAGCCCACGTGTGACTATGTTGCATAGATGGCTGTATTTCTGAGGCACACGGGGCACAGACAAGCATTTCCGAATGGCATCGCTTGGCTTACAGCATTGCTGAGAGTCTGTCAGATCTCTATATTTCATACTGGATGAATCAGCAGAAATGTTCCTATTTTGGAATTAACTAAGGTTTTAGTTTAGTCCTGCCAGGACTTTACTATGCTAGCTATCACATATCATAATTATATCCCTTTTACCCTTAAGGTTGAGTCTACTGGTATACTCTTAAAATTAAAGGAATAGTCTACTCATTTTCAATATTAAAATATGTTATTACCTTAACTAAGAATTGTTGATACATCCCTCTATCATCTGTGTGCGTGCACGTAAACGCTGGGGCGCGCTGCGACGCTTCGATGGCATTTAGCTTGGCCCCATTCATTCAGTGGTGCCATTTAGAGATGAAGTTGGAAGTGACCGAACACATCAACGTTTTTCCTGTTTGGGACGAGTAGTTATACGAGCAACTTTGGTGGTACAAAACAAAACGTAGCGCCTTTCCAAGCGGATTCAAAAGAGGAACTATATTGTATGGTGTAAAGCACTTTTGGGAGTACTTCGACTCGCCTGAAAAGTCTGCTCCCCTTCTCACTCTCATAATGGGAGAGGGAGGGTGTTCTGTTACTGTGCAGAGTCGAAGTACTCCCAAAAGTGCTATTACGCCATAAAATACAGGTCCTCTTTTGGATCCGCTTGGAGGAGCGCTGCGTTTTGTTTTGTGCCACCAAACTTGCTCGTACAACCACTCGCTCAAATAGGAAAAACGTTGATGTGTTTGGTCACTTCTAACTTTATCTCTAAATGGTACAATTGAATGAATGGGGCTAAGCAAAATGCTATCGAAGTGTCGCAGCGCGCTCCAGCGCTTACGTGTACGCACACAGATGATAGAGGGATGTATCAACAGTTCTTAGTTAAGGTAATAACATATTTTAATATTGAAAATGAGTAGACTATTCCTTTAAGGTGCTACATAAAGTCCTTCACAGCAATGCCAGCGGTTCCCCAAAAAGTTGCGGCTCTTGACTGCTCATCCGAGGGGCACAAATTGAAAATATGTGTTCAGAGTGTCATGTGTTGCTTGTTTTTGTCAAAATATGTGCTTGTTGCGTCATGAGAACCGTGTGCGTCACGTGTTTCGTCAAAATAAGTGCCTGCTGCAGACGTCAAAACCGTTTATGATAAAAGAGACGCTCACGTTCACAAAATACACGCAAGACAGTCCCTTAACAGTAAACTCTGATTACACATGAGATTATGCGAGTATCTGGCAAACGCAAGCATCTCTTTTATCATAAACCCTTTAGGAGCGTCGGCAACAGGCACTTATTTTGACAAAATACATGATGCACATAGGATCACTCGACGCGCCGAACACATATTTTGAAATGACGAAACACACAGATGATGGGCTACATACATGTTGTGACGAACTTCGCATCGAGTTCCCCCAAATAAAGAAGTCACCGGCCGCCACTGGGTTTTAGTGCAACAGAAAGGTTCTTTAGAGGGTTTTTTTAGAACCATACAACCAAAAATCTAGTTTGCCATTGTGTAGCACCTCTATTTTATTAGGAGCGAATGTTTAGAAAGATGCTCAGGCTTGGATTTGTTGTTCATGCATGTTGCATTTAATGTGCATGCACTTCTATTTGTCTGGTTGTTTGTATGCTAATTTTTTTCCATCTCTTTTTTGTTCTTTAGAAATGAGTCGCCAGACTGCCACAGCGCTGCCTACAGGAACCTCTAAGTGTCCCCCTTCTCAGCGCGTCCCAACATTGTCGGGCACCACAGCATCCAACAGTGACCTCGCCAGTCTGTTCGAGTGCCCGGTTTGTTTCGACTATGTGCTGCCCCCCATCCTGCAATGCCAGAGCGGCCATTTGGTCTGTAGCAACTGCCGGCCCAAACTCACCTGCTGCCCCACCTGCAGAGGGCCGCTCGGGTCGATCCGCAATTTGGCCATGGAAAAAGTGGCCAACTCCGTGCTGTTTCCCTGCAAGTACGCCTCATCGGGCTGCGAAGTCACCCTACCGCACACAGACAAGGCCGAGCACGAGGAGCTTTGCGAATTCCGGCCATACTCTTGCCCCTGTCCTGGCGCTTCCTGCAAGTGGCAGGGTTCGCTCGACGCGGTCATGCCCCATTTGCTGCACCAGCACAAGTCTATAACCACGCTACAGGGTGAGGATATTGTCTTTCTGGCCACAGACATCAACCTGCCTGGGGCAGTGGACTGGGTCATGATGCAGTCGTGCTTCGGCTTCCACTTCATGCTCGTGCTGGAGAAGCAGGAGAAGTACGACGGTCACCAGCAGTTCTTTGCCATCGTGCAGCTGATCGGCACACGGAAACAAGCCGAAAACTTTGCCTACCGGCTGGAGCTTAACGGCCACCGGAGACGACTCACTTGGGAGGCCACGCCACGCTCCATCCATGAGGGCATCGCCACCGCCATCATGAACAGTGACTGCTTGGTCTTTGACACCTCTATCGCTCAGCTGTTTGCTGAAAACGGCAACCTGGGCATTAACGTTACCATATCCATGTGCTGAGGACTAACAGCTGTGCATACTTGAACGCATTCACTCACAGTCATACGTACAAATACAAACGACATTTCAAAACACTGCAGGATACCTTGAGTTGTGCTTGGGGGACGGGGAGTAGCTAACCTAGGGAACTTTTTGCTGTTGTACGTTCCGAATACTCATCAGATAAACTGTCGTTGGTCGGAGCTTGGCACGTCCGACCAGACCCGGGTTCTCAATTTTATGCTACAATATTATATAAGTTAAATAATTAATGTATTCTACATTTTTGAGAGCAACGCTCATTGCCCTTGAAGGTATAGGAAAGCCACGTTTGTTGAATGGACATTTGCAAATGTGACATTTGGGTCCCGGGGTGGAAAAAACGGCACACCGGGCTGAATGGCAGTTGGGAATATTGATTTTTGGGGTGGGTTGCTCAGAGGGGCCAACCCTCTGAGCAGGCTTTTTCCGTTTTTGTTTGTTTCCCAAGACGTTTCGCATTTCAGTTCAGATAAAACACTAACTTCTATGTTCAAATATTAGGTTTTGTTTTATTCTAGTCTTTATTTCCCCCTTTTGTTTCCTGCTTTGATACAGAAAGGTTCTGGTAACTGGTGCATGACCACTGGATAAGTTATAACAAGTCCAGATTTCATTTTAGAAGTCTTGTTTGTTTCTACCCATGAGTGCGGTATATCTTGTTTGTTTTGAAGGGACGGTTTCAGTCAAAGCTGGCATATGCACATCAAGCCAGCTTACAAAAGTAATTGTACAGTTCGTTTGCGACCATTTAAAAAGGTTTTTTCCTCATGACATGAAACCCCTCCATTACAAACACTGCATTGAATATCAGACTAGAAACAAGGGCAGTTAATACAATTAATATGAGATTGTCATCATTATTATTTTGTAATGACATAGGAAAGTTGAATGAGAAAGGCTGTTGTAACTTTGTTGCTAATCTTCAGTGTTTGTAGATAGTGTTGTTCTTCAATAGACCTCAGTGTCTTGCTCTTTTTGTAAGTCAATATTTTTGTTGCTGTTGTTCTTTGTATGTCTCTATTTCTGTTTTTGCAAGGATAGGGTGAAGCAAAGCCAAACATCTCTGTGGATACATTGTACTGTCGCTAGTCCTGATCTCTAATTTTATTTTGTTTTATTGTTTGTTTTGTTCTATTTTGCCAGTAAATAAATCTATCTTTTTCATACTCGCTGTGAATTTTCTTTGTCCCCCTGGGGAGCTGAAGGCGGCCACAGTATCTCTGGTCCTGGCTTCATCTGGGGCCTCGTTTATAAAGCGTGTGTACTCACAGATTTGATCGTAGAGGGCGTGTACACAAATCCACAGCAACGCCGTTTCTAGGTATAGGCAAACTAGGCGGTCGCCTAGGGCGCCACCAGCTGTAGGGGGGCACCAAAGAGCCATATATATTTTGACTGCTGCTTCACTGACTTAAATGAGTCAAGATTTTAGAATTGGTTCCGTAAAAAGCACACAAAATTATTTTTCCCATATAAAACTTTAAAGGGGCCGTGGCATGAAAATCTGACTAAGTGCTTTAATTTGGGTCCCCAGTGCTTCAATCAACCTAGAAAATGTAAAAAAGATCAACCCAGTATCTTAGTTCTGGTAAACCATTTTCTACAAGCACATGAAAAAATAGGTCGTTGAAATTTGGCTCTCCTTATGATGTCATAAGGAGCTCTTATTATAATAATACCACCCCTTAATCTGCACTATCCAACCACAGCACTGCCATTTAGTGCAGAGAAAAGCACAATTGAGTTTGAATTGCAAAAAACCACCAACATTGTAATCAGTGTTTGAATTTCATCAGCTCGTTTGCACTTTAAAAGACACACCCAAAACAGCACATTTTTGCACACACCTACAAAGAGGCAATTTTAACATGCTATAATAACTTATATAGTATTTTGAGCTAAAACTTCACATGTGCTCTGGGGACACCAAAGATTTATTTGACATCTTAAAAAAGTATTGTGCCATGGCCCCTTTAATAGACAATGGAAAAAAGGTACATTTAAAATTTAACTGCTTTGTTGAATTTAACGCATTTAAGATTGAGCACATGATTTTTACTTGATTTGTGTTATTTTTATGTAATATTGCTAGAAACAATGTGTGATTTTGTTTGGGGCGGTGCCAATAGGTGTTTTGCCTAGGGCGTCACAATAGCTAGAAACAGCCCTGGTTAATCATGTATTAAAACTGACTTTGACACGGAAAAGTGCTTCACGCCACGTCAGGGTCTGAGCAGACGTACGCATTTTTGTTTGTCGAATTGTTTCAGGCTTTTGGAAATATAAGCTTTATTGCTGCTCGTGAAGGATAATGACGTTAACTGGTGCTCTTTTATGTGTCAATGACATTAATTATGCACAGTTTTTAAGGCTGAGATCTGAAACCGTATAACTGTGGACAATAAATTTTCGATTTAAAGATTTCACATCTGAAAAGTAGTTTATAGTTAGAAGGGATACAGCTACGGCCAAAATCTTGTAAAATCTCCCCGGATTAGCATTGTTTTCATCCTAATCCTACCCCCAAACCCAACATATCGCGAGATTTGGCCGTAGCTGTATCCCCTCTAGCCACAACCTTAACACGGGTTTTCTGTGCATATGTTAGTTTTATGAATCGCATGTACGGACTTTTGAGAAGTGTTCGTAAGATCACATTTTCTATGAAGCATTTTATTGAATCTGGTTAGACCATTAGCATAGCACTCAAAAATTACCAAATAGTCCCCTTAGGATCTTTCAATAGCAGAGGACTATTTTCGGGCACTGTGTAATATCATTGCGCCTGTTGTATCCATGGTACGGCAGCAACGTCCTTGATTATTACGCCGGAATGAGAGTATAGTTCCTAGCCATATCGGCCTAGAAAATCACAACTTTTATTTTTTCGCTGGTACACAATGGAACTACAGAAGAGTCAAGTTTTAAATAGGAAAAATATAGAAACTCATTGGGATTTTTTAGCGTGATGCTAATGGTCTAATCAGATTCAATGGATTATGCTAAGCTATGCTAAAAGTGCTACCACCAGACTTGGAGATCGGCTGAATGGATTCCAAAACGGTAAAAATAAAATGTTTAACTCTAGGGAAGCTGGAAAATGAGCCCATCCTCAAAAAAAGTGGAGTGTCCCTTTAAACCCAAAGAGTGTAGTACTTTTAAGCAAATTATGAAGTGTCAGTATAATTGTATTGTCAATTTCCTCATGACTAATGACTTCTGTGGGTCATTTTCATGCATGTCCCATATGCTGTTTTTCCCAGAAGGCAAATTCCTTTCATTGTTATTACTATGATCAGAGTAATTTAGAGTGTTTTGATGCTCAGGATTTTTCTGACACATTAACGTAATAATACAAAGGTTTCTGCTGTATGCTAAAGTAATTTGTGCGGAAAGGAGCTGCTTTTTGGCAACTCTTGACAATATGAATTATGTTAATACGCAAGACCTTAAAGCAATAACCAATGTACTTTTACAGCATTTATTAATTATTTAATTGTCAATACAATTGTTTGTAAATGTATTTGTTCACTGTGCATTAACTAATAGCCTACAATCTACAATGTTTGATTTTTTTTTAATTAACATTATAAGTTAACACTAATAAATGCTGTATCAGTATTGTTCATGGTTAATAATGTTATTTTTACGCATGTTTTTATCTAAAGTAACCATATACATTATACATGGTAATGCAATGCTTTAACATTTGAGCTACAGCAACACAATTAAATTATGTTAACAAATGGAACCTTATTGTCAACTATTACCATTATTTATCACTATTATCATCATCATACTCTCAGTGTGGATCCAACCTGCCTCTGTGAAACTGCCTCCATCACAAAACGTTTCTAAACACGCCTTATGTTTTCAGGTCAGAGCTGTCATTCAGGTATAAATGTCATCAAACAAGAATGCGCTGATCTCCTACACGAAAGGCAAACATAGGATCTGTTTGCAGTAAGCCACATATTTAGATTTCGTAATGAAAATTGCAAACTGAAACGTGGTGTAGTTGTCATAGTAAGACAAAGCATTTTAACGGTCATGACAGAAAGCTGCAATACAAGTTTGATCACGTACAATACGTTAACTAAACTACAGGCCAGGGAATATTTAATGTTTTATAAATATAAAGAAAACAAAACCACGCACATCAAACTCAAATGGGTGCTCGACCAAAAACCAAGTGAGAGGATTAAATGTAAAGGTGGCACACCATATAACATATCCAAATTTACTTAAAATATCAACTTTACCCATGGCACAGCAGGCTCATCAGATGCCTGATAAAGAGTATATGAAGAGTTTCGTTGCAAAACGAGATAAATCCATTTTTTTACATTTTTGTCAAAACATGTTTATTATTATGTTATCATGTTATTATTTTGTTTTATGGTGCTACTTAGCTGTATTTTTTAAGTTATGAAGGTTTAAATCAAAACAAACCAACTGCAGTTGAATTGAAATTAATTGGAATGCACAACCAAAAAACGAGATTTCTGAACAATTAAAAAAATGGTGGTTATCTTGTTTTGCAACGAAACTCTTCATATGTAGTCTTTAAAATATAAATATAAACTTTTGACCAAAAAATGGGTGAAAACATGAACTCTAAATGTGAACATTGAAGAACTTTATTAATTTAAAATGCATTTGCATATCATTAATCAAATTTTAAGTGCAAGCCAGGCATTTCCAAAATTTTCATTTTGCTACATAAATATTCTATCTCTGGAACCACAACATATTTTATAAGGAAAATAAAATTATGAGCAAACATTTTTATTGAGTAGTGTTTATTTCCTTGTCATTTCATTAATGAAATTGACGTTTAATTGCCATATCAAATTCATCTATTATATCAAAATAATTGTCATTGCAAGTCATTAAATGGACTAAACTGTCATTCACAGCAACAGCCAAGTGACTTTGCATGACCCACCTTATCCCACTGTGTGATCCACCAATAGGTCCTGACCCACAGTTTGAAAACCCCTGCACTAAATATCACATTTTTATAAAAAATCTGTGGATATTTAGTCGATATCAACTCGCAAACAAAATGATACTACATACAATAGATGTTGTCAGTTGTTATTAAATTAGAAAGAAGTAAGGGATCTAAATAGTTTAATCTGAATTATAAGCCAGTATTCACAGATTAGTAGTGCTGATGTGTTCAAAAAAGAAAAGTCTCAGGCTTGTGTGCATCTGTAGTACTGTGTCAAAGTTTGCTAGCAATTTGTGGCTGACTGACAGTGGATGGGAAGCCCCCATCAAAAGCTGCATTCAATACATCATCCAATGTGCTGGCAAAAACAAAATCCAGGTCTGCCCGCACATGGGCGGGTATTTCCTCCAAGTCCTTCTCGTTGCGTTTGGGGATGATAACTCGTTTCAGATTGGCGCGGTGAGCTGCCAAGACTTTATCCTTTATACCTCCCACCTGTCAAGAGACAAGATCCATTCTGTAGGCTCAGACAATACGTCTATATAAATGACTGATGATGAACGACTTTTAAATAATAATTTACTATTATTTAACAGAAAACAGACTGAACCACTGCATATAAGCTTCAAACTGGAATTTGCCCAATCACAAAGTCTGTCCACAAAAAGCTTCAGTGATCAATTTTTGCCAAAAAGATCAAATATCGCCACCTCTTGCATGTTTATTTTTAAGCACTTTGTCAGATTAGATGTGTTTTTACAAACCAATATGATGACAGTACTCTCAGCTCCATTTAACATTACATATAAAAAACAATATACTCTGCTCATTCCAAAATAAACACAAAAATACAGATACACCCCCCCCCCATGTATCTTCTTATGGGTGTTATTGTAAAATAGCTATAGTTTTATGTTTCTTACCGGCAGCACCAGTCCTCTAAGAGTGATCTCTCCGGTCATCCCCACATCAGAGCGCACCAGGCGCCTGCTCAACAATGAGGCAAGGCACGTTACTATGGTAACACCGGCCGAGGGTCCATCCTTAGTGACAGAACCTGCTGGGAAGTGCAAGTGGATGTCGGTGCCCTCCAGAGGATCAGTGCTGCCTGCATGTTTCAAACAGACAAATATAAAAAAATCAGTGAATACAATTTAGGCTTTAGAATAAGTTTTTAGGGTTTGTATTTCTGTTTTACCAATGGTAGGATGTGGCTATGTTGTCATTGGTGTATAGGTTTGAAAGCGTGTACTATGTAACCAATAAGGTGCAAGAGACTGTGTTGTGCCTGGTTTGTGTCTAACAAAGCACTTTAACAGCTTTCGAGTGCTTAAAGGTGCAGTGTGTAATTTTTAGAAAGATCTCTTGATAGAAATGCATAATAATATACAAAACGTTTCAGGAGTGTATAAAGACCTTTTTATAATGACCTGTTATGTTTTTATTACCTTAGAATGAGACGTTTTATCTACATACACGAGGGTCCCCTTACATGGAAGTCGCCATTTTGTGCCGCCATGTTTCTACAGAAACCCTTAATGGACAAACTTTTTATTAAGTTTTACTAAGCCGACCAAGACATGTTTTTCCAGGGCGGCTACCGTAACTTCTCTGTGAGTTAAAAAGTGAAGGGTGAGCAGTGGACTGAGCTGTTGGTTGCAATTCGCAACCTCACCACGAGATGCCGCTAAAATTTACACACTGCACCTTTAATTGCTTTAAAAATTTTACATACGTAATGTAAAGATAACAACATCATAAAAATATTAAAGGACACAAATGTGTCTTTCAAAGCTGAACTCTAAACTGTAACTTTATACATATGAAGAGTTTCGTTGCATAACAAGATAACTCCGTTTTTTTAATTTTTCAGAAATCTAATTTTTTGGTTGTGCATTCCAATTAATATCAATTCAACTGCAGTTGGTTCATAAAAACTTAAAAAATACAGCTAAGTAGCATTATAAAACAAAATAACAACATGATAACATAATAATAAACATGTTTTGAGAAAATGTAAAAAAAATGGATTTATTTCGTTTTGCAATGAAACTCTTCATATATAAGCTATTGACCACTTAATATTTTTTATTACATGGGTAATTTTTACGGTATTGCACAAATTTGTATCTTCAGCACAAATTTCTCGATAATATATAATATCTGATATATTTCTCAGCCCTAATGTAGTTAATAATAACAATTACACTGCAAAAATGACTTTTACTTAGTATTTTTGTCTTGTTTTCAGTACAAATATCAAAAAATTCTTAGATCATTTTGCTCATCAAGAAAATGCATCTTGATTTAAGAAAATAAGTCTAGTTTTTAGATGAAAAATATAAAATTTAAGTGAATTTGTGCTTTAAAAAAAAGCAAAAATATCGGCCAATGGGGTGAATTAGGTGTTTAAAGTAAACTTATTTCATTTTTTTTCAGCCTATTGGCAGATTTTTTGCTTGTTTTAAGCACAAATTCTCTTAAATTTTATATTTTTGTCTTAAAGTTATATTTTTTTTCTTAGGTGAATTTGCTCATCAAGAAAATGCATCTTGATTTTAGAATTTTTAGATTTTCTACTCAAAACAAGACAAAAATACTAAGTAAGAAAGTCATTTTTTGCACTGTATTTAAATAAAAGACAACACTGCAAAAAATGATTTTCAAGAAAAAAATTCTTAGTATTTTTGTCTAGTTTTCAGTAAAAATATCTACAAATTCTTAAATTAAGATGCTTTTCCTTGATGAGCAAAACGACCCAAGAAAATAAATCTAGATTTTAGACCAAAAATATAAATGTAAGTGATTTTGTTCATAAAACAAGCAAACAAATCTGCCAATGGGGTAAGCAAAACAATCTTTTTTATCGAATCTAAATTCAAGAAAAATTCAAGAAGAATTTGCTTACCCCATTGGCAGATTTTTTTTTTGCTTATTTTATGCACAAAATCACTTAAATTAGATTTTTTGGTCTAAAAAAAAAACTTTTTTTGTTATTTTGCTCATCAAGAAAAAGCATCTTAATTTAAGAATTTGTAGATATTTTTACTGAAAACAAGAAAAAAAATAATAAGAATTTTTTTTCTTGAAAATCATTTTTTGCAGTGTACGGTATACACAAAAAAATCAACAACCAGCGAAAGGTGCTGTTTGCATCTGTAGAAAGCCCGGCTATTGACCATGCAAAAAATGACAAATGTGCTTAAAACAAGCACAAAAAAATGCCAATGGAATAAGACTTTTTTTTTTTGAATAAGTGTTTACGAAAAAAGTTAACTTATTTCAAGAAAACATTTCTTATTCCATTGGCAGATTTTTTTGTGCTTGTTTTAAACACAAATTTTTTGTCTAAAAACTAGTTTTATTTTTTTTAGGTAATTTTGCTGATCAAGAAAATACATCTTAATTTTTGTTATTTTTACTGAAAACGAGACAAAAATACTAAATAAGAAAGTCATTTTTTGCAGTGCAGCATTAATAACCAAAACTGTTTTTTTGGAAATGTCTATAACTTACCATTAGTGAGGTTGTATGTTTTGGCATTGCTGCGGAGCCAACTGATAGCTAGATGGGCCGATTCTTTCATGACATCGCCTAGCTGTCCGGTCAGAGTCAGCTGCCCCTCCCCTTCCATACGGCTGGCCTCTACAAACATGATCTCTCCACCCATCGGAGTCCAGGCCAGCCCTACCGCCACGCCTGGTAGGGTCAGACGCTCCGATACCTAAATACACGAACATGCATAAAACTCCCCTAACAGCAGGCCCAACATATGGGAGGACTTAAATCATTAAAATAGTCCACAGAGACTACTGAGAACTGAAACAACATCTCTTTCTAAAAACCTATAAACTTTCGTCTACTGTTAATGCATCAAAGTAAAGCTACTGTTACAGTTACTTAAAAAGCCAGCAGTAGACAGTAGAGCACTAACACAAGGGTTGGTGGGAGAAAATTGCCATGAACTCAAACTGGCTGACTCTGGCTCTCCTCGTACTGACTTGGATCTTTCCCTGCCCTTTTTCCATAAGCATGACCGGAATGCATGCCTGCATTACTGAGAAACACAACTGCACACTACAGCACACAAGAGGGCTGAAGCGCAGCGGTCCTGAAGGTTTACAGGCAAATCAAAAATAGTGGTAATGGCAATACTCTCATATCTAAAAGAACAAGTGGTAAAATAAAGTTTTTATATAAAGTTGAAACTTTAAATTATGATCAGCCAGGAAAATTACGGTAGTATAAACGCTTAAGTTTATTACTTAAAAGGAAAATAATTGAAACAATGGCTACTTTGTTAATATAAAATAGAGGAATGACAACAAAGACATTTATTACTTAAACATTTGGGGTGGAGGTTTATCACTTCGGGTAACATTTGCCCCGAGCCGTGGTTCATTTGAACCTCCAGCTACAGAAAAGAAGAACCTATAAAACGCTTGTGTCTTATTGTTGTCTTGCCATTTCACCGGGTTGGTACACAAAGGTGGGATGGTAAGTGCATGCAATGAATACTTGAAAAAGATTTCCTGAAGAGACAAAGCTTTCAGACATTTATTTGATACTAACCTCCATTTCAAAAAGTGGTGGGCCAAGAATATCTTTAAGAGCGATGTGATCGATAACAATGGGCATATCTGGAGGAGCCGCAATCCCAGAATCCTCTTCTTTTCTGTCTGCATTACGGTCTGATACACAAGGAGAGAATAAAAGTGATATAACTGTGTGCAAACATCACGTAATATTATCAGTGCTTTGACTGACTGGTAATGAACTGCATTCAAACAACGATAGCATCATATTATTCCATAAAGTAAATTAGAGAGAGAAAATTGCAGTAAAATATTATAGTACCCATCTTCTTTTATCTCCTCTGCTCAGTTTTTATTAAAGAAAATGACAGACATTGTGGCTGAAGAAAAATAACTGAAAAGAAAAAAGAAAGAATAAAAGAAAGAGAGAGAGGTAATAATGGAGAATTTTGTGATATAGAATGATGCCATAGGTGTCCAGCTATGGGGGAGAGCAGCAGGTGCTATTTTAATTTTGGAAGGCAACCATAAGGTGCAGTCTTGGTATTAAACAATACATAATGTAATAAGCTTCACAGTGTATTTACTTAGAGAGTATGTATGGGTCTATTTTTTGACTGTGTTTTGTGTTCTTGCAAGGCTCGCTATTATTTACATTGCCCTTGCTGGCCACAGGTCATGTGACTAGACTGTTAAAGCTCACATAACACACACTGTTTCTGCTTATCTCATGTTAATCTTGAGTACCTGTAGAGTCTTTAGTTTTATCAGATTTATAAAAGACAGATCAGCTTTACCGATTTTTTTCCAAATAAACTCAACCCCCTCGAGGCGTACTGCAGGCGAGTCACGAGCAAGCAACACACAAAACATTATCCCACTATCTCTGGATAACCAATGATTCACTACATGTTCATGTTGTTTACATTATATGCACTTACGTGCCGATTGCAAACAAAACACAGACATTTGATGTAGTTTTACTTACCGCCTGCGACTCGTGACTCGGTTGGATCCGCCCCATTCCAACAAAATCCAGCGTTAAACAAACACACACGCACAACTCTGCTGCTACCCCAGATAAACAAACTATATCCATTGTTTCCATAAGGCTGGGTTCATTAAACAAGCTCAAATTTCCCTCACAATCAACAACACACTTCTTTAGTGACGTTGATTTCATGTTACCTGTTGGTTGGTGTGTGTGCGCGCGCTATTCCAGTTAAAGGGGACATTTTTCAAGACTTTCACAATGTAAAATAAATCTTTGGTTTCCCTAGAGTATATATGTAAAGTTTTAGCTTAAAATAGCATATAGATCATTTATTTTGGCATGTTAAAATATAGATGTGAGCAAAAACTGTTTTTGGTTTTGTCCTTTTAAATGCAAATGAGCTGATCTCTGCACTAAATGACAGTGCTGTGGTTGGATAGTGCAGATTAAGGGGCCATAATATCCCCTTCTGACATCACAAGGGGAGCCAGATTTCAATGACCTTTTTTAACATGTTTGCAGAGAATGATTTACTAAAACTAAGTTACTGGGTTGTTCATTTACACATTTTCTAGGTTGATAGAAGCACTGAGGACAAATTATAGCAGTTAAACATGGAAAAAGTCCCCTTTAATGTGCCCATATAAGGACTTCCACTGTACTTCCTGCACTGAAATAGAAATAAAGCAAGATTGTTTTGTATGAATCTTTTTATGATCGAATTTTTTTTTTCCAAAACTTGTACAAACCATGGCAAAGTGCATATGGCACAGAAATACTCTGCACAGTCATATGTCCAAATGTTTTTTTAACACTTTGCCTATGTTTAGCATAAGGAATCCAACTCTGGAACAGTGTTAAAGGATTAGTCAATTAACATTAATCCAGATAATTTACTCACCACCATGTCATCCAAAATGTTGATGTCTTTCTTTGTTCAGTCGAGAAGAAATTATGTTTTTTGAGGAAAACATTCCAGGATTTTTCTAATTTTAATGGACTTCAATGGACCCCAACACTTAACACTTTGATCAACACTTAACATTTTTTTCAAAGGACTCTAAACGATCCCAAACAAAGCATAAGGAGCTTATCTAGTGAACGATTGTCATTTTTTAAATAAAAAATATACACTTTTAAACCACAACTTCTCATCTATCTCCGGGTCCTGTGATGTGCCAGCGCGACCTCACGCAATACGTCATCACATCAAGAGGTCACGGATGATGTATGCGAAACTACGCCCCAGTGTTTACAAGTGTGGAGAGAAAAAGGATTTTAATTATCTGGATTTTTTTAAAGAAAATGGACTAGTCCTTTAACTCTTTCCCCGCCAGCGTTTAAAAAAAAAGTTGCCAGCCAGCGCCAGCATTTTTCATGATTTTCACAAAAGTTTAATGCCTTCCAGAAAATGTTCTTCTTTAAATATATAAACAAACAATATATCAGATGAAAGAACAGACCCTCTGCTTTCAAACAAAAAAAACGTTTCATCCTACCTTCATTAGTTCTCTTGTAATCACCTCTCAAACATGGGTAGGTTTCTTCAAAAACACTCAATTTTGAGCAAAAAGCTGAGATAATTCCATTTTTGTGAAAGACTTTTGATAGAGATCAGATGCAGAGCGATCTTTAAAACATACATGGAGTTCTTTCTCTTTCACGTGAGGCGCTACTTCCGGGTTGTATAAGTTGCGGATGTGCGCCACCTGGTGGATAACAGCGGTATTGTGGAAAGACGGAAAATCTCGTCATTGGCGGGGAAGCGGTTTCTCTTAATTGACGAGATATCTCGTCAATGGCGGTGAAAGAGTTAATAAGTCTGAAAGCATAAATAGCTGCATACTCTCCCTTTAATGACATGCAAAGAAAAAGTGTCATGATCTGAAGTTGTGCCAATATTAAGAACATGATTTCCTAATACTTATCATTACTAATGCATGATGGAAACATGATAAATAAATAAAGTAAACATATTGTTTTATAAAAAACACGCTTTATTTATTTTTTACTTATGGAGTGGAGAAAAAAAATTATCTACTTTTTAACAATCCAATCCCAACAAATACAATTAATTCCCACCCTACTTTATTTTTTAAATCTTATTATCTTAATAATCTGTTTCACTCAGGAATGTCACATTACACAAGTTAAATTCATTGTTAAGTTAAACCGGTTCATATATCAGCCTGATTCTGCTCAAAAAAATCACAGACTCGAAATTCCGGCTTCTGCAAAGAACCAATACGAGGAACAGTATGAGTGACTATTCCTGTAAAGAGTTAAGATGTATCCCCCTTTATAAAATAACCTATCTTTGATTTTTCTGTAACCCTAGAGGTGAACACAAGATGACAGAATGTACCAAAAAAGTGGAAATGACAACAGCAGGACACACATGCGACAGCTGTCATGATGTTAAGACTAAGAACAACACCTGCTACAGCTCGCAGCAGACTGAGGCCTTCATAAAACACTCATACATTCATTTCAATGCCTTATTCTGCCAGTAATGCCCGCTGGCAACAAAGGCACATCAAAAATAGAGCAAGCGAGAACCTTTGACCCCCGTCTCTCTAAATCTCTCTCTGCTCACACATGGGCCACGCAGGAGTGGATTGAGAAAGAGAATTGAAGTAAATCAAAGTATGAAGAGAGTTAACTCCCCCCCAACTGTGTTAACTGGCAGTGCAGAGGAGCAGCTGCAGGGAGACACGAAGGTGGGGGTCGATGGGGGTCTGAGTCCGTCTGTTAGCACGCTTTACCCTCCTCCACCCCTCGAGGGGGCATGTTTTCAAAAAGATTGATGACCGATATATGTCGTCCTGTAAATATGAAGCTTTTTTGACCAAGTCTGTGTGTGTTTGCTATTGTCTGTGTGTGACGCAGTGAGCGTGTAAGCATGCGTGTTATGAAGTGTGCACAAAAGGATTGGCTAAACCATAACTGATCAAATCTAATGCAGACATCCCACCTTTCCCGCATATTGATAACGGCTCCTCAATCCCAGCAAATAATGTAAAAAATTCCAGAAATCAATCATTTGAGAGATGCAGTTTAGAGAGGTCAGGTTCAAATATTAGTCTGATGAAAGCGACAAGACAAAGCGAGAACAGATTGTATCCCGATTGGTCTCTATGTCTGATAACTAGACCAATCAAGATGTTTCAAAAGATCTTGGTTTAAAGTCGGCATGAAACGGAAGTAGTGATTGTCTTATTTTCCACGTGGTGACGTATATCCAACTAAAACGGCTTCTGAAATGAAAAAATGTAGAGATGGACTTGAATTCGTCCTTTGAGAAATGATTGGATCGTTTGATGTTGGGTCATGTTGCTGAGAATATCCCCCCCAAAAAATTTTTCATTTCAATTTTATTTTGACTTTAAGACTTTGTTCCATCCAATCCAAGATTACAGGAGGGGTTAAAGAGCACCTATTGTCCGATTCACGTTTTTACATTTCCTTTGGTGTGTAAGTGTGTATTAGTACATGTTAACGATATGCAAAAGGTACAAACGCCAAAGTAAACGATCACGCGAGTTATCGTTTCCAATGTAAATCTCTATTCTTGGACTACAACAAACACTGTGGATTGTAGGCAACACTAGGATTGGTGATGTAGACAAAGCCGACATTATCATAATTTCCCCCCACTTTGGACCAAGCGTGCCGCACAAGCCCTGAAAAGTGAAGCCAAAACGTCTCGATCGCCCCCCAGTGACTGGTCCTAGTATAGGTCATAAACCCCGCCTCCCCCATGTTATTCAATGGGACTTGAGACTAAACAATTTAATTACACTTCAATTATCTTTTTTTCCAAAGCTGGTGTCATTTGCTGTAGGTTTTTTTACATCACGCTGATGTAAATTAAAGTGTTTATTTTCAAAATAAGTTTGTTTTTAGTGTCACATCATGATTGACAGCTGTAATATGTGCATTCTGCAAGAGCGAGGGCGGGGCCTTGATTTCGCAGCTTTGCCTCCGGCTCACTACTGCGCAGGACTGGTCCCGAAATCGCTACTGCGCAGACTCAAGACCCAAGATGTCAGCGCCGTATCGGGACACTGGCAGCTTCAATGGAAGAGAGCGAACGGCCGTCGTCCATCTTTTTTTACAGTCTATGCTTTGGACTCACAGCCTGTAAGTTAACTCCTCTTAGCATTGCATTGTGTGCAAATCTTTCAAACATGGTAAGGTGCATAACATTTCCTGCTGATGTCAGAGGACTTCAGGCCAATCACAACGTACAGATTAGCTGGCCAATCAGGGACAGAGCTTTTCAAATCCGTGTGTTTCAGGAAGAGAGTGAAATCTGGATCTACGAAAATGTACTGTATATGGAAAATAATGCGTTTTTAACCATAAACCACACAAACACATTATATTATACCAAATACACAAAATAAAGTTTTTTTAGCAATGAAATACATGCACATTAAGTCTGGGTGATCAGGTGTGAATCCAGTCTTTTATGCGAGATGAAAAGCTAAGCCTTGAACAACTCTTACCTGCATGTTGCTCAGTAAGCGACTCCTCTTTAGAGACCTTATGACCTTCAGCGACCTTTACAGCCACGGCTCGACAGATGGCCCCGATCTTCCTCTCCAAAGATCGCACACCTGCCTCCCGTGTGTATCTAACAAACACATTCACATACAAATCACCGTCAATACTGCTGTCATTGCTATTGATCGCTTTTTAGCACATTATTATCCAAAAATTAGCACCTCTTCAGTAATTAGTTGGATCTGATTGACAGTCCCTGGTGGATGACTTCATTTCAACAGAAAAGTTTGGCAGCCTGTTATAAGTTTGTGAGACAGAGAAGGGATGTAGTTTACAGTAGTAGGGCCCGGTTGGGCAGCCTGTAACCCAAGCTGACCCCATATTCGTCTGTTTAATCTGATAATCACAAACAGACATTGCATTCTCCAAAAATTCTTTCTCTTTCAAGTCACTCCTACTCATGGTCCGACTCCTTTAAACATTTTTACCAAACTTTCATTAATACAAAGTTTGTCCTGTTTGTATTACTTCCACAAGGCACAAATACACTGATCATGTGTCACTCACATTTTGCTATGAGAGTCAATATTGGTGGCACGTTGGCTTAAAGGTGCAGTGTGTAATTTTTAGAAGGATCTCTTGACAGAAATGCAAATTAATATACAAAACTATATTATCAGTGGTGTATAAAGACCTTTCATAATGAACCTTTATGTTATTATTACCTTAGAATGAGACGTTTTTATCTACATACCCAGAGGGTCCCCTTACATGGAAGTCGCCATTTTGTGCCGCCATTTTTTTTCCAGAAGCTCTTAAAGGAATAGTCAATTTTCATAAAAGAAAAATCCAGATAATTTACTCACCACCATGTCATCCAAAATGATGTCTTTCTTTGTTCAGTCGAGAAGAAATTATGTTTTTTGAGGAAAACATTGCAGGATTTTTCTCATTTTAATGGACTTTAATGGACACCAACACTTAACACTTAACTCAACACGTAGTTTTTTTGGATTACATAGTGGTGAGTAAATGATCTGGATTTTTCTTTTAAAGGGATAGTTCGGCCAAAAACGATATTAAACCCATGATTTACTCACCCCCAAGCTGTCCGAGTTGCATATGTCCATCGTTTTTCAGACAAACACATTTTCGGATATTTTAGAAAATATTTTAGATATTTCTGTTCATTAAATGTTATGTTACGGGGTCCAGCAATAGTCCACGACCTTCAAGTCCAAAAAAGTGCGTCCATCCTTCACAAATTAAATCCAAATGGCTCCAGGATGATAAACAAAGGTCTTCTGTGGGTATTCCGTGCGGTGTTTTTGTAGAAATATCCATATTTAAAATGTTATTAACTTTATAAACTAGCTTCCGGTAGCGCCGCCATCTTAGACTCAGGAGAGAGGATTAGCGTAGTGTACGCACTTTTCTTAGTGACGTATGACAAATTCGGAGGGCGGGGGCACCGAGCAGCAGCAGAGAAACTCTGTACGCTGCGTAAGCTCTCATCCTGAATGCGCATCACTCCAAAATGGCGGCGCTACCGGAAGCTAGTTTATAAAGTTAATAACATTTTAAATATGGATATTTCTACAAAAACACCGCACGGATTACCCACAGAAGACCTTTGTTTATCATCCTGGAGCCGTTTGGATTTAATTTGTGAAGGATGGACGCACTTTTTTGGACTTGAAGGTCGTGGACTATTGCTGGACCCCGTAACATAACATTTAATGAACAGAAATATCTAAAATATTTTCTAAAATATCCGAAAATGTGTTTGTCTGAAAAACGATAGACATATGCAACTCGGACAGCTTGGGGGTGAGTAAATCATGGGTTTAATATCGTTTTTGGCCGAACTATCCCTTTAAGAAAATTGACTATTCCTTTAACGGACTAACTTTTTTACTAAGTTATCTTTAACGGTGATATGTTTGTCCTGTGGCGGCTACCGTAGCTTCTCTATGCATTTCAAAAGCGAAGGGTGAGCTGTAAACTGAGTTGTTGGTTGCAATTTGCAACCTCACCACTAGATGCCACTAAAATTTACACACTGCACCTTTAAGCCTTTTTTACGCATATACGAGTTTACATCCATAGCTTTACAAACCATAGCTTATTTGACGCGTACGAGGAGACAGAAGTTTAACGCATGCACAACCTATGCGTAAAAAGTATGCACGGTTACACAAATCCAAAGGTGCACTATTTCGATGACGAAATTTGCGGCACGCACACTGTACGGTGACCCTTGCGTACGCATAAAAACTAAACCTATACTTTAGGCTTTTTACCAACTAATACCAGGGTACTAGAATAAGTGAATGAATGTGGATGGAGATATGTTAATGTGTGTAATTGTGTCTACATTGACTGCTTATTGATCTGATTTACCTGTCTGGACACTTTAATTTCTTTCTTCTGTTCTCCATGTGGGTTAATAGGTGAAGATCAAACCTCTATAGAATACAAAACAGTCTGTGTGTGTGTGTGTGTTCATACTTGCTAATGATATCCAGTGTGGTGTCCTGTGGGATCTGGAGCAGTTGTGGGCTCAATCCGTGTTGCTCCAGCTGATGAGGGATCAGATGCCGATGAGCGATTTCCACTTTTTCTTCCTGGGTGTAGCCTAATTAGACACACACACTTATATTCAGGACATGAATTACAATAAACCAATTTATAAAACATCTGCTCCGTTATGGGACCAAGTTAATTGTGTTGAAACTGAAATCACCAGGAATCAATCAATGATAGTGTCACAACGTCAATGCTACGTCCTGCTGAACTCTGACCTGGCACCTGGAGGACCTCCATTCTGTCCAGTAAAGCGGGAGGGATGGTCGCCGTAGTGTTTGCAGTGGCTATGAAGAGGACTTGCGAGAGATCAAAAGGCACGTTGAGGTAATGATCCGTGAAGCTGTGATTCTGCTCCGGGTCCAGAACCTGATAATGACCACAGTTGGGGAGCGCATTAGTTTTGGCCATTTGTTTTTCCATTCAGAACTGATGGCAATTAGCAAATTAGCCAGCTGTCACCATGTAGGTATTCATGCAGCTCAAGCATTGTGCTAGCACTGCAAAGGTCATGGGTTCGAGCTCATGCTTATAAAAAATGTATAGGTTGAATGCACTAAATCGCTTTGGATTAAAGGGTTTGCCAAATGAATACATGTCAAATCTGGTGGGTTCTTCCTCCTAATAATGATTTGTTCCCCCTATATGAAAGTCAATTTATACTGTTGTGAGTATTAAAGTATATACACCAATTTTTTTATTTGCCACACTGCATTTCAAAAACCACAAAAAATTACAAGATTACAAGTTAGACATAATTCATGTTTTACCAGGCTGCAAACAGATGCTTGCAAACATGGGTCACATTGGTGTAAAGAGGTAACTATAGCAACAGTAGGCTGCTTAAGGACTTATCTTTAGAGAATTTCCCAATTTTTGGGAAAGCTGCAATACATTAACAGTGACTTAAAATCACCCAGGGGGACAGGGCGCACTAGCGGGCCTCAACAAACTTTCAAGGTGGCCTCAAAATGACCACAGTATAAAGGTCCAGTATAGTCTTTTTAGTGGCATCTAGAGGTGAGATTGTGAATTGCAACCAACCTCAATTTCTAAATGCAATGAAAAGTTATGGTAGCTGCCGCAGGACAAACATGTTGTTGTCTGATACAACGTAAGCCCTGTCCCAAATGGCGCACTTCATGTTGACTTTTAGTCTCGTGGCCTTAAATTGCACGTGCTCGCTTAGTCTACGAGTCCGTAGGGTGTCCCATCTGTCATTTTTATGCTCTGAAGTGTGCTCATCAGTACCCCCTTTGCACCCTTGATTGCAGCACTGCAGCAGGCTTCACACACTTAACCAACCCAGAAGTCCTTGCGAAAAAGCAATCAGACCAATCAGACGAAGTAAGGGAGGAGTTCACAGTGATGGGCAACTTTTCTTCCTATTTCCGGCGTGACGCTCGAGTCTGTTCCAAAATACAACTCCAGTGCGCCCTTATGGACTCGCGTCAAAGGACCTTAAAGGAATATTCCATTTTCCCAAAAGAAAAATCCAGATAATTTCCTCACCACCACGTCATCCAAAATGTTGATGTCTGTCTTTGTTCAGTCGAGAAGAAATTATGTTTTTTGAGGAAAACATTCCAGGATTTTTCTCATTTTAATGGACTTTAATAGAGCCCAACATTTAATACTTAACTCAACACTTAACAGTTTTTTTCAATGGAGTTTCAAAGGTTAATAAACGATCCCAAACGAGGCATAAGTGTCTTATCTAGCAAAACGATTGTCATTTTTGACAAGAAAAATAAAAAATATGTTCTTTTAAACCACAACTTTTCGTCTAGGTCCGGTCCAGCGCGACCTAACTTAAATGCGTAGTGACGTTGGGAGGTCACGTGTAACATATATAAAACGCACATTTGCGGACTATTGTAAACAATAAACTGACACAAAGACATTCATTAATATCATTCGACAACCAACAACGTCGGAACGGTCCTCTTTCTCAACACACTTGTAAACACTGGGGCGTAGTTTCGCATACGTCATCTGTGATCCCTTGACGTCATGACGTATTACGTGGAGTCACGCAATCGCATCACGACCGGATTTAGACGAGAAGTTGTGGTTTAAAAGTGGATATTTTTTTATTTTTCTTGTCAAAAATGACTATCGTTTCGCTAGATAAGACCCTTATGCCTCGTTTGGGATCGTTTATAGTCCTTTGAAACTCAGTTGAAAAAAACTGTTAAGTGTTGAGTTGAGTATTAAATGTTGGGCTCTATTAAAGTCCATTAAAATGAGAAAAATCCTGGATTTTTCCTCAAAAACATAATTTCTTCTCGACTGAACAAAGAAAGACATCAACATTTTGGATGACATGGTGGTGAGTAAATTATCTGGATTTTTCTTTTAAGAAAATGGAATATTCCTTTAAGGTCTGCACTACATGATGTCATCAAAGTGTGGAATCTGAGGAAGTCCATAATTCTGGAGTGTGCCATTTGGGACAGGGCCATAGGGCCGAAACGCGTTCTGTAGAACAATTTGTCCATTTAGGGCTACTGTAGAAACATGACGGCGACTTTCCTGTAAGGGGACCCGCGGTGTATGTTCATTATGTAAGGTTTTATACACCACTGATAATATAGTTATGTATATTATATTGCATTTCTGCAATATCCTTCTAAAAGTTACACACTGCAGCTTTAAAGGGATAGTTCACTTTAAAATGAAAATTCTGTCATTATTTACTCATCCTCATGTTGTTCTAAACCTG